>NC_081171.1:21675233-22275233 GCF_012432095.1 Onychostoma macrolepis
GATATCTTTCTCTCTCTTAATTTAGCTGCTAACCCGTTTGAAAGGAAACTTGGAAGAGGAAAACCATCATCTTCTCAGTCAGATCCAGATGCTCAGCCAACAAAATCAGACCCTGCTGGAGAGAACCATGGAGAGCAAAGAACTTTACCACGAAGAACAGAAACAATACATGTGAGCAGTGTGTCGTCATATCATTTTTAATCACTGATTTCTAAGTACTAGGTATATGATCCTAGTAAAGTATATGAAGCTATAAAACAGAAATTACAAATGAAAATATTAGTTGATTTAAAAAAGCTCTTTGTGATAAATGTCATACTTTGATTTGATTTGATTAGATGGGAATCTGTGGCTAATTCTGTCTCAAAACGAATGAATATATTTATTGTCTGGGGTACTTGAGTGAGGTGTGGGGGTATCTAAGAAAACCTGTTGGGAAACTAATGAAGAAACTTGTGGTCAAAATGTCCTAATGCCATGCTTTTAATTTTTTTTGTTTTCTCTTACAGTGATAAGCTGAATTCTTTACGGCGACAGAAGGAGAAATTAGAGGAGAAGATCATGGACCAGTATAAGTTCTACGACCCGACTCCTAAAAAGTGAGTCCATCTGTGGAATCTAAACCGATCAGGACTGAGTAGACTGTACTTCTAGGCCTATTTGTCAAGTTGAACTTCTTTTTACTATGAACTTTTAATACAAGAGAATATTTTGTGAATTTTTTTTTCTCTAACACAGGAGCCGGCATTGGGCTGGAGCCAAAGCAATAGCGAAATTCATTAAACCTAAGAAAGATAGTCAACGAGAACGAACTGATGCTCCACGCGAGAGAATCCGAAGTGCTCCTGACATCCCTCTGCCGGAGATCCCCACATGTATAGACTGTCCCGAGAGCGCACCACCCCTTCCCCCTCCACCGCTGCCCCCCAGACAGTCACGTCTCAGTCTAGACTCCATAAACAATCAATCCACAGAGGAGAATCATATACAGTCCCCAACCCTTTCACCTGCCCTTAATGGCCGAGGTGAGTGCTGCTGTCACAGGGCTGAACTGAGCCCTCACATGAAGTAACACAATGATTGATTCCATCCCAATATTATTTGAAGGAATAGTTACAATTCCGTAACTTTACTCTCTCTGTGGAACGTAAGAGAAGATATTTCAAGAAATGTCTTAAATGTCTTTTTTTTTTTTTTTCCTCTTATAAAATGGAAGACAGTGGTACCAAAACTTTTTGGTTACCAACATTCTTCAAAATATCTTCTTTTACGTTCCACAGAAGAAAGAAAGTCAAACAGGTTTGGAACGACATGAGGATAAGTAAATGATGACAGCATTTTTGTGTGAACTTTCCCTTTAAATCTCAACTGCATTATTTTTGATTTAGAAGTTATACCAGAATAGATAAGTGGCATCATCAATAGGGATAGTGATGGTAAATTAGCTCATATTGCTGTAGTATTGATTGCGAATTGCACTAGAGTCCATATGAATCAAATTCTAGATGCCCATTTTCAAGTAACTTTCAGAGTCTTAGCCCTTAAACGAGTTCAGAAAACAGCTTTCACACCAACTGGACATCCTCAGGTCTGCACTAAAATCTCAAATCAGCTCAAAAAAGTTAGAACACTTTCAATTCAAACACATTTTATTTGGCGTATACTAGCTTTATTTTGCTTCAGCTATCTGTCTTTTCCACTAGGGGGCGCCATGTGACTTTTTTTTTTTTCAGGGTTACTGTAATTACAACCTCTTTTTCCTCCTGACGTCCACTCAATGAACTAATCCCGTTGTAAATTTCCAATTTCAGTCTATCATTTCTCAACTTTTCAAGTAATAATACTTTCCCAAGTTTCACGCTATATTGCATGGCCAGTCTATAGTCTTCAAAGGAAACCTCGGGGGCTTCATTCTTCATGATTCATAAATGTAACCATTTTTTAATCTCTGAATCATCATTTCTACTCTTCCACTGACCCATCTCTCTCCCTGTCTGTGTATCTGTGTCTGTACATTAACCCTCACACACTCCAGCCCCTCCAGCAGCGAAGCGTTTCAGCTTTCTCAGGAGCAAGAGCCAGGAGAAAATACGCGTTCAGGGGACGCCGCCGCCCTCTCGACGATCCATAACCAGACGCCTACGCTTCTGGGCCTCATCTGACAACATCGTTCCCTGCTCCCCCACCGAGCCCGTTTCGCATATCGGCCATTTCTAACACTTCATCCTTTCCATCATCATCACAGTCGCCATAACAGCTGCTTACCTCATCATTACTCTTCCCATATACCATTATTCAGTATTTTTCCTTTTAAAAAAACATCGAGCCACCCAATGAACACAATGAGCTAAACGCTAAAGAAAAAAAACACTCAGAAATAGATTTTCCTGTCACTCTCACCACCACAGGCTCACAGTGCTAAATCAAAATGTAGAAACACACATACATACGCACAACACACACCTTGCAACTCATATAAATGCTCTGGGACCGGGCTGTGGGACTCTGAATGCAACCCTGCAGTAAGTAATGTGTATTAAACCGAGCGAAATGCAGCTGGCTTTGCGCTTGCCATGAGAAATGTGTGTGTGATAATGCTCACACTGAATAAGGTGGGCTGAGGTGACCACAGCTGCTGCCTGCAGTCAATAGTAATCAAATTAAGTGCATGCATACAGAGAGAAAGACTGAAGGAGGAAGGCAGGCGGAGGCGACCACTTCATCAGATACCTGTAGTTGAAAGATAGATTTATGCTGAGTAGTTTGATGTGTGGCTTGTGAACGTGCATTGCTTAACATTTGCTCTGCAATATTTTACTTGTATCCAGCAACCAGTGTCCATGTGTTCTTTGCATCTTTAACATGTCCACTGTGCATAATGTGTATGCGACTGTCCAATTTATGTTCAGGGGGTTCATTTGCAAGCGAGAGAGGCTTGGCTGAGATGCATTGATTTATACCTAATCCATTCCTGGGGGTGGGGATGTGTCCCATAATCACCATTCTTAAAACAGCACAAGGTGTCTTAATTATCCAGCTGCTTTAATAAGAATAAAATATTTAGATTTGCTTGAAGATTTTGCATCATTTTCATGTTAAGAAAGTTCTGAAAGTAGTGTTGAAGAGATTTGTGCCATCATGCAGAAGGAAAACCGCAACGTCTGCACATCCTGTGAACTTTTTGATGTGAAACGGATGTTCACAACTTTTTGTGCATGGACTATTTTTGTATCTCCCCATCTAATTTTTGCATTCTGTGTTTTAAAAAATGATGCAAAATAGCCTAGCAGTTGTGATATGTTGAGATATGGTGCACATACACACATTGCTTGTTTCCCATCTCGTTTCTGTCATTAAGCAGATACACTAGGACACATCAGTAGGTCCTTCACACCAGTAAACTCTTCACACATTGAAGACAGACCAATTTTTGCACATGCTTACAAATTCTTTATTAAACCTCAGTTCAAAACCCGACAGAATACAAAACTGAAAAAGACAGCAGTTTGCTATATTTCAACAGTACTAAAATATTGATGTATATTGAATTATATTTGCTAGTAATGGAAGAATGAGTTGATTTGAGAGAAGTGTTTTGTAGTTTTAGTGCTTAGTGAATGTGTAAATAACTGCTGTGCCAAGCTGAAAGTTAGTGTGGAGAACTGTCAAGTTTAGAAAAAGTGACCTAATTATTGAGAAATGTGTACAATTGTAAGACCTCAAAAATGATCTAGAATTACTCCTATTAGCATTTTAGCACATGCACTTTGATACATTGAGCAATGCTGCTCATATAGACAATGCACATTTAAGTCTGTTTTGAAAAAAGTATTGAGAAATGTGTCCTACCAATTATAAAAAAAACAAAAAAAAAACAAGTCTGCTATTGATCAATGTAACTGTACCCTGGTACATTGAGTCATGATGTTAATATAGACGATGCATGTCTGAGTCTGGCTTGCAAAATTTCCCTTCCTATTTATGTCATTTAAAGTAGTTAAAAGCCCCCAAATTATGTAGAACAACTCTTGATGATTTTTCAGGCAGATATAGTAAATACTTTTTCCTTTTAAAAATCATGTGAGGGATCGTTTTCAGCATGACTCTAATAAAGAGAATCTCGTGGAGCACCAGCTGGTGTTTTAGTTTGGCCACAGCAGTCAAGCTTAAAGGAATGTTTCGGGTTCAATACAAGTTAAACTATCGATAGCATCTGTGGCATGATGTCAGGTCATTAAAAAATGAATATGACTTGTTCCTCAATTTGTCAAAGCAAACAAAATTCATGTTTACAGTAATGTCTGTGTCTATGGGGCAAGAGATTGTGCCGTTATGTATGTTTAAATGGGCACTTCTGGCTATATTGTATGTCGAAAGTATAGCCACAAGACTTAAAAGGATAGTTCACCCCCCAAAAAAGGAAAATTCTTTTATCATTTACTCACCCTAATGTTGTCCCAAACTTGTATGAGGTTTGAACACAAAAGAAGATAATTTGAAGAATTTTTCTAACCAAAACTGGTAGTAATTGGCTTCCATATTAGGGAAAAATACTATTAAAGTCATTGGGGAACAGAAACTGTTTAGTTACCAACATTATTCAAAATAGCTTTTGTTTCCAGTAGAGCAATTCATACAGGTTTGGAACAACATGAGGGTGAGTAAATGATGATAAAATTTTCATTTTTGGGTGAACTATTCCTAAGAAGATTTGATAGAATCACTTATCAAGTCATGCAAGTTGTACAATCTTTCAACTCTTGCATGACAATGCAAAGCCTAAGTCCAGTGACTTTTGGATGTTGAATATAATTGTCTGAAAAGAATATTTATATGGATCATAATAAGACAATTTTGACAACTCTGCATCTCACATAAACACATTTTTGTATGCCCCATAAATGTCCAATGTAGGAGTATTACGTAAACCATGAGTATGAGTCACAGATGCTGGTGATAGAACTCGACTTGTATTGAACATGGAATGTTCCTTTAACTGTGTAAAACTGTCACCGATGTCCTGCTTAAGTGTTTTTTGTAGTTGATTCATTTTACTAACACATGCTTGTGCTTTTGACCCAACACCCTCTCCTACGCAGCTGCCTACAGCGTCACTGAAGCCCAGCAGCAGCGCTCGCACTGCACATGCTCTGTATGCACTCACACACTGACCTTTTTCTCTTGATTTTTCTTTTAAGTGTTGAACGACAGTGGAGGGTCCAGAGGCAGAGAGGGCTATCGCTCAATAGGGGGCAGTAGTGAGAGCATGAACGGGTACGAAGAACTGATCCGGCGGCGGGGCCGAGAGCCAGGAGCCACCTGTTCAACTCCACTGAGCCGCAACTCCCACAATGCACCAGGCTACACGTCGTCCTCCAGCATGCGGCCGGGATGCAGGCCAAAGGGTAACGCTAAATTATGTCGTTTAGTAGACTACATGTCAGCAGCCTTGAGCCTCAAATGACAGACCATGTTCATTCTGCCATGTACGCTAGTAAATTTAATTAATGTTTTGTTTTTATATATATATACACATTTTTTCAGGATTCTTTAGTGAATAGAAAGTTTTAAAGTAGCATTTATTTGAAATATAGTATTTTGTTAGTTTATTAATGCCTTTACTGTCACTTTTGATCATTTTATTACATCCCTGCTGAATAAAGCTTTTAAATTCTTAAAGGCTTACTGACCCCAAAAACAGAAATGTACAATATACAACAAAAGCTTAAAAATTAGAAGTTTATTATTTTGTTTTCAAACTCTGGATTCTTCAGTAAAAAAAGGTTTGTTATTTAAGAGCTGTCAAGCTGTCTTCTGTAAATCATCCTTTTGAAATGGGACTATCTTTCTAGCTAGATGAATGTCTGCTTTGGGAGTTGCGGTTGTACTATTATAAACACCGTTCATTTTTCAATTTGAGGGATGAGTGGAAATAATTTTCCTTTGGTAATCAATAGCAGGCCATGGATAGAGCTTAAAGCGGCATCACGCTAGCCAAGTTTTTAAACTGATTTCTAGTCATAAGGTTAAATTATGGGTGGCCGTTCACAGTTAATGGCCCTACTTACTAACTCAACTCAACCTTTCTACTTTTTCCATATTTAAGTGCAGAAGTTTTCATTAAGTGATTTTGTTGTGTTTTCCATGCTGCACTGGTTTATTTAGCCGTTAGCAAGTTTCTAGTGTGTAATGTTCCACCATGTACACATGAGGGCTTCAGCTTTAAACACCACTGACCCTCTCAGTGACTCTCACCTCCCAGCCAAAAAGCCCGAAGCTCATTTCATCAAGTCACTGTCAGCGTAATAACAAAGCATTCGCTCTAAATGAATGTTTATTTTCAAGTGCTTCAAGCTTTCTCAGATATCCACTGCACTGCGTAAACAAGCAGTCATGTTCGTACAAACGCACACAGGAAGACTGCAGTAGCCAAAGGCCCGTCGTGTCCCTTAATGACACTGTCCTTCGGAGAGCATCTTTAAAAGGCAAACTGAATCGTTTGAAATAAAGATAATGATAATAATTATTACTGGTACTAATTAATCAAATGTCTTTATGGAATGTTGAAAGAGGGATAAACTAAGAGTGCTTTGTGTGTATATGTGTGTATATATATATATATATATATATATATATATATATATATATATATATATATATATATATATATATATATATATGTGTGTGTGTGTGTGTATGTGTGTATATAGTCAGTGTATATATATATATATATATATATATATATATATATATATATATATATATATATATATACTGATATATTCAGTGCCTCATTGTTGGGCGACACTCTTATTTGCAGGTTTGGTCTCAGAGGAAGACTTGCGCCATCATTCCCCAGATGCTGGCTTTGGGAGCGGTGTCCATGGAAACACAGGTAAGAGAATTAACTAAATCAATACATGTTGCCTCGACAGCATCACTTTATTTCTTTGTGCTTATATGCGATATGTGACCCCTCTACAGGCCACCGGCCCAGCTCTGCCGAATTCACCTCCAGCAGCAATTCCCCTGTCAGCTCCAAAGGTGTGTGTGTGTGTGGTCTATTACATATGCATGCATAGCCTCTTCATTAGCCAGCTATGGAGACTGCCCACCCCCCCACACACACTCTATCTCTCAAGTACTATTGAGACAGTAATTGTATCTCAGAATAAAACAAACGTCTTTACAAGAACATTTGCAGAAATTAATTCGCAGAGGCAGCTCTGTTGTTGAGCCAGCATTATTTTATCATAAATTATTTAAAGTAATCAAATAATAGTTAAATTATTTAAATAGTTGTTATTCATTATTTAAGCAATTGAAATGGTATAATACTGCTGTTCAAAAGTTTGGGCTCAGTAAGGTTTTATTTATTAAGAAATCAATACTTTTAATTATCAAGGATGCATGTAATCATAAAAGAATCCTGAAAAAATGTATCACGGTTTCCACAAAAATATTAAACAGCACTGCTGTTTTCAGCTTTGATGATAAAAAAAAGTTTCTTGAGCAGCAGATCGGCATATTAGAATGATTTCTGAAGGATCATGTGACACTTAAAATTTCAGCATCATTACTCCAGTCTTCAATTACATTCTAAAAGTATATTAAAATGAAAACGTTATTTTAAATTGTACTAATATTTCACAATGTTACTGTTTTATTTTCATTTAGCAATAACAATTTAGCATATGTTTAGCCTTGGTGAGCATAACAGACTTCTTTCAAAAAACAAACAAAAAAAAAAATCTTACCAACACCAAACTCCAGGGTATATTTCAGATTAACCAATCACTACGAATGGAACATAAGTTTTTTTTTTGACCAGAATCAGCCGTGGGCCAGTCCTTTTGCCATTTAGTCAACGGTCTGAATACCGTTACAGTGACCTTTTGAGATAGTTTACTCATTTGGCGACTTTCACAATGACTGGTGTGGCAGTGCGATTTGTGGTGCTTGCTAAAAGATAAAAAAGATAATGTGCTTTTAATGATAAACATCTTGTATGATTTCCATCAATGAGAGATCACATCATAATGAGTTATTAGTGCCATGTTTTCTTGTGAACTCTTTAGACTGTGTTGGTTGGGAAAGCTTTCCTTTTTTTTTATTAGTGGTGTTTGATAAGGCAAGCATCACTACTCTAGTGAAAAATTGTACTTAAAGCTCTCGTTAGGTACACTTAAATAGCCTTTTATTGAACTAAAATTAAATAATTGTCTGCAAGTGTGGTTTTTAAGGGTGTTCACACTCGGCATGTTTAGTTATATTTAAAGAATACCGCCTTTTTTTTTTTTTTTTTTCTCGCCATAGTCGCAATGTTTTTCATTACACTTCGGTACCATCGTCTGAACCACATCTCTTTGCAGCAGATCTTTGTTTGTTTGTATGACAGAGGAAATCCTGCTGCAGTTTTGACACATTTTATGAACTCTTTACAAGTTCTCTGCTGGTAAAAGTACCATAATATGTATGCATATACAATAAGCGCATTTTGGATATTCAGCAAAAATATACGTCATAAAAGCCCCTTGGTTCTTGTGAACACTAAGCGAACCAGGACTAAATTTATAATTTTCCTTGTTGGTTCGGATCCAAAAGAACAAAGAGAACCAAACTACAAGTGTGAAGACATTCTGAAAATACTGTTAAGGTTTGAAGGAAACTACAAGTGCACATTCAGTTCACTCATCATGCTCACTCCTTGTCATTTCAAGGGAATTACTTTTGCTCATATGAAGAATTTGAGATTTGGACATACCTGTAACATTAGGCTGACTTCAGCACATGGTAGGGGCATTGTGAAGCCATCAAACTTTTATTTGGTGAATAATAAACCATGCAGAACAAATCTAATAGATTTGCACTGAAGAACTGAGTTGGGCCAGTAAGCAACCTCACACATTAAATCATACACACTGCAGTAAGAATGATTTCATTACCATGCAAAGTGTCAAGTAAAAGCCCAGCAGTACTTAGCAGAGGCCAATTTCTCCTTGTCAAGTCAGATGTTGTTTCAGAAGGCCATTACATCGCTCTGATGTTTGTGAGTGCATGTAAATACTGAAATGACCGGCCATGATTATACTTACTGTGAATAGCACTGTTGACACACACAAACCTCCATTAGCTATCTTTTAATGTGCACATTTTTATGACATTTTACAGTTCATGTTTTCATTTCCTGTCTTCCTCCAGGTTCTCTGGACTGCCTGCAGGGCCGATCTGCCAGTCTGTCCAGCGATGATGTTGTTGGACTGGGACATGAAGGCTCACGTCTCAGTCAGTCATCTCTGATTCCTCGAAGCTCCACCCTTCCCTGTGATGCCCCATCTGCTTCACGTTCTTCCCAGCGGCCCACTTCTCAGCGGCCGTCCTCTCCTGGCAGCGAAATGGTCACCCTGGAGGAGTTCTTGCAGGAAAGTAACACCCTGTCCCCACCCACTGTAAGTTGTTTTGACACTAGCAACGTTTTAACACTTCTCAGCAGATTTGTTTGTTTGATGGTTTGACGTTTTGAAGAATTAATGACACATTACTAGAAGAATTTGCATACATTTGCAGGGGATTTTAAAATGCGTGGTGAAGCTCACAGTTCATTCAAATATCCTGTATCTTTTTTAACGTATCAAGATGGTGTGCATATTTATGCAATGAGAATATATTTAACTCATAATCAGTAGAGACAGTTATGCTCCTAATTAAATTACGCCTGCTATTTGAGCTGTTTGACCCTGGACTATGGATTGTTGTTTGCAAATTGGAGATTATTAAGATAATGTCTTTGAGTGCTGTGTGAAATGTTCGTAATGGAGACACTGAGTGATGGACCTTCACCATCATCTCCATCTTTTGCTGAAATACTGTAGAATGTGTTTCGGTTGTAAGACATGGCGCAAATGATAAGAAATGCATGCAAAGGATTCCCATGGTTAAAGAGTTGCCGAAGTTTATAACATGTATAAATATTTTAAAATAGTTTTTAACACCTTTTTTTTTATACACATTATTATTTACTGTCATATTTAAGTCACAACATCAATTGCAGTTATTTTATTCAATTAACAATTCTTTATTCAGTTAGTCCTTAGTTTTAATAGTGAGAATAAAAAGTAAAAAAATTTTTGTTTAATATAGGCATATATCTAACAAGTTTTATCTCCACTATTGGAATAAATTATTATTAGTAATATTTTCTAGTAAATTTTCATGGTCACACTTTATTTTAAGGTGCAATTTTCGCTATTAACTACGACTTTGCCTCAATAAACTCCTAATATGCTGCTTATTAATGGTTAGTAAGGAAGTTGCTAAGTTTAGGTATTGGGTAGGATTAGGGATGAAGAATATGGTCAGGCAGAACATGTGATTTATAAGTACTAATAATCAGCCAATATGTTAATAATAGGCATGCTAATAAGTAACTAGTTAATAGTTAGTATTGGTCCCTGTGCTAAAGTGTTACCATTTTCATAACATTTTAATTAAATGTTTTGTAATTTTTCCAATACTGGAATGGGGGCTCAATTAAAACCACATGCTTTTTGCAAAAATATTTATAATGATTTAAATATCTTTCAGGTGCAGACAGGAAGTCGAGAGGATCTGATGACTGATTATTTCACCAGATCTACTCGACCTGTCCCTCTGAGAGATGGCGCTAAAACCCCCACCAATTATGTCACGCCAACCATCAAGACTACTCCACCAGAACTAGATGGTCGGGCCCCCAAACCTGGACACAGCGTCAAACCAAGCATTCGGCTCACGGAGACCTCCACACCTCCTTCTCATTCGCAAACCCTTCCTAGTAGAGGAGCAGGACTGCGATCCGCACCTTTGCAGCAGTCCAGTCTTCGGGGAGGTGTGGGCAGCAGCACCAGCCTGAGTCGTACATTTAGCCTGGCCTCCGCAGACCTCCTCCGCTCCAACGGGCCGGACAGTTACCGCACCGAGGCAAGTTCTCCCAGCCAAAGCGACGTGGTGGTGAGGAGGTCTGGTGTAGTCGTCAGAGAAAGACCGATGTCTGCTAGGCTGGCTGGTTCTTCGCCGCTGCCTGGAGACCCGGGGCACATATCCGTGGACCCCCGCCGTCTATCTCTCGCTCCACCGAGAGATGAGTTGTCCCTAGCTAGTCCACCTCCAGTGCACTCTTCATCTATGTCACTGCAGGCTGAACGGGAATACGTTGGGAGCAGTAGCAGCAGGGCAGGAGCGGTCCGTTCTGGACCTGCTCAAACCCGAGCAGCCCCCCATCGTGGCGAGGTGGCCATGGTGACTCCGGTGCGAGCCGTATCAGCGCTGAGGCTAAAGGAATTGGAGGAGGAACCTCGGGAGCAAAGGCAGGCAGAGTCGCCTGTGTTGAAGAAAGCAGACACTGCGAACTTAAGCTGTGCCACCAAGGAGCAGCCCACCAGCAAACCTGCTTCTCCAGACCCCAACAATGATCCTCAGACCGTTTGGTATGAGTACGGTTGTGTGTAGAACCTCAGACTTGGTGAAGAAATGTGTCTGAATCTGCACTGTAAACAAATAAAAGCCCCAGGCTGCTCTGGGAGACTGGTCATGTCCTTCCTCTCTAAATTTCTCTAGGTGCTTCAAAGGCACCAGTTGCATTTGAGGGTCTTGCACATGTTCACACTGACCTGAAAACTAATGTATGGGGCACTTGAATGTATTTTTCCCCTTCGTATCCAATCGAATGCCATTGATTTCCGCAGCTCTCCGCAGCTCCATGGCAGGCCAGTTCACGTTCTATTCTGAATGTGGAAAACAAACGTTGGGCTGTGTGCTAGGAGCCACTCCCAGCGTAATTACTGAGTAGCGATTGCATCCATCTTTAGGAGGCGCAGGACAGTTGCAGGTCCATCACCGAGACAGCCTCATAGGGACCCATTACGGGAAGCGGCCTCTCTCTCATTCGCTCCCTGCTGACATACCAAACAATCTGCTCTTTTCTGCTTCTTGTGGGTGACCATGTATTTGCTGTAGGACCTGGGTTTGGCTCAGACTGTGTTCAGAAGCACGCAACGCTGAGCCAGAAAGAGAAACAGACAGAAGACCATTGGACATGAGAATAAGAAAGCACCTACCTTGTGATATAAGGTGGAAGAATGTATTGGGAATCGGTTTTGAGTGCTGGACATATTGCCCAGTTTCACACAAGAATTTAAAGTAGTACTAAAAAGAAATTGATATTTAGTTTGGTGTTTGTGGGTTTTTTTCCCAACACACTCATTTTATAACACTGCACAACTGTTCTTTTATTGGTTTATTTATTAATGTCCTTGAGACAATTAATGACACTTGTTTGGGTTGTTGTTTTGAAGTGTGTATGCCTCATTTTTTCAAAACTGCTTTTTTGTTCTGTGTGATTGATTGGTCAAGTCTGATGATGTTGAACACTGGAAGAATGTAATCTGATTATAGTTTTTTGTTTTTCGTAAGAGAAGCGTGTTGGTAAAAAAGCCCATGGAATCCTGGAATCCCTCACTCATGTCACCAACCTAGCACCCCCTGTTCCTTGTCAGTGGTGCTTTTCTGCCATCTCGTGTCACCATGTCCAACTTCTGATGGTCTGCAGGGGCTTTCACAAGTCAAAGGCAAGAGCTGATCACCAAAGGCAATGGTGTATCTTCATAGAAATATATTTGGATCAAGCATTCACACTGGGTGTGTGAATATAAGGAGAGTTTCCTGTTTGAATGTGCTCAACTACTGGTTAAATGATTTTAGATAAACAGCTGTTTTTATACACTACTGCACATGAACAGAAATCAGTACCTGTAAGATATTGTGTGTTTGAGGTAAGGAGTAGATACCCTAACAACCTTTTACACTTAATGTAAAGTTTATTGTGAATGATAGAAGCCTGTTTAGAAAAAGCTGTTTTCCAAAACCTGAACTCTTTGTAATAAAGCTTTTTTTTTTAATAATCTCCGGAGTTGGTTTTAGTAAATTACATGAGTAAATTCATTTTTTATGACAAGCATAATGTTCAAAACTGATTTTCTAGCTCTCAGAATAAATTAAAATGATCAAAATCATCAAAAATAAAATAAAAATGCCAGAATGGGTAAAGGGGTTGCAGCATATCTTGAGATGGCACTTGATCTATCCAGCTAATTTGGCTGAATATTTCCCATAGACTTCACTACAAAATATTTGTTTGGTCTTCTTTCAATAACTTCAACAACTTCTCTTGTTTCTGTAACAAGAGCTAAAGTTTGAACTTGACAAATGAAGCTAAAAACTGAGAAAATAGATGAGATTTAGTTCTTCTGCCATATAAAGTGCGTCTAAGTTTTGACTTGGTTATCACAATTTTAAGCAATGTTAAATTTCTTGTAACTGCTGGAAATCATGCAGTAACGGGGTGGACCAATTACGGGATTTTTTTTTTCATGCTATCTTACATTTATGTTAAATAACAGTTTATCAAACACATCTAGTCTCACAAAAATGTGTTAAAAACGTTATAGGACCCCAAAGTGTGAGGAATGCAACAGTTTGAAACGCGTCCTTTTCTTTGCGCTCGGTCCAAGCGCTGTTAACAATTTCACTGAGGAAACCTTAAATGTTTACTTATGCATATATCACATACATAATTAACCTTATTCTCAACAGGTAGGTCAACAATGAGTCTAACGGAGCTGCCTACCCAGACAGCACTTGGGACATTAGGCTACAGTTGCGTGCCATGCCAGTTTCATGTCGGTTCCAGGCATGCTGTCTGTGCAGGCAGGTCACTATAGTATACGAGACACATCCTGTGTCTGTGGAAGGCACTTGAGATGAGTGTTTCGCTTTTGAGTAATTGCGCGCATCATCACGTAAAAATTTTTTACGCAATTTAATTTTTCCTCCTTTCCGACGCGACAACCCCGGAACCCGGGAGCGTAATTTCTGCAAAAAAAAAAAATCACTACCACGAGTAAACGAGTAGAAACACGCAAATCTCAATGACAGAATCGGTGGAGCGGTTGAGCTTGAGGATGTATATCACACTTCAGATATGCCTCGAATGAGTCGCGTGGGATTAAAACCAGCAATCTTAAGGTAATGTACTTTCATTAAATCTGATATTGGCTCCTTTCCATAAAAAATAAAATAAAAATACAGTACAGTAATTGTTGCTACAGTTAACTGAGTATTATGTTCTGCTTTCAATAATAATAATAATAAAAAGCAGGAGACAGGAATGCAATATGAACATTTCTAAAATGTTTAAAATTAGTCAACCATTGTGGTATTTTGACAGAAAATATGGCAACCGTGCTATTCGTAGTAAAGTAGGCAAATAAATGACGCTGATTAATAGTTTACAGCTTTCAGACATCTATTTCTAACGCACTTTTACAATATAGCCTATCAACCAGATTATTTCTCAAATACGTACTACAAGTGAGAATCTACAAATTGCACTTCTGACCAACATAGGCTGTCTGTGAAATTATTCAGACACATTTAAGCTGTGTTACTAATGACTGTTACAATTTTATAATGTGATCATAGGCTACCTACTCCAAATGGTGTAATGTATTAAGCACACTAGAGCAATACTACATTAATAATAAAAAACGAATATTACCAATGTACCAACTAATAGTTTTTTGTTTTTTTTGTATTACTACACGTCTTACATGTTAAACTTTGGTCAAAATGCAACCGGTGGGATTACAGCACGTGGCTTTAATAGGTTAAACATTTAATGTCCAAATTAAGCGTGTCGAGGCACGTTTAAGCACACATTTTACCACATTTACTGTCCGAGTAACGTTATTAGGTTCATGTTAGACAATCGATCCCTAATAATCAACCTGAATTAGGCTAAACGTGCTCAGCTGTTTTTTCTTTTTCATAATTTCATTTATGCAAGAATTGGGTGGCAGAAAAGATACATAATCTAATCTAGAATTTTTCTATTTCTGCTGTGTAACAATAAACAAGTGTGTGTGTGAATAGATAGATATAGATTTGACTTTGAATTCTGATTGGATAAAATATGTTTGAAGCTGTTGTTGACAGATTCACATCTGTGAGCACACTTCAACTGAATTCTACATTGGTCAGCAATCACAATCATATTACAGTTTGGCTGAAAAAATTCTGTTCTATAATTAGTAATGATTAATGTATTTATTGGATTATTGACTCATTGTTGTGCTTAAGAACACCCCATACCCAAAAGCATAGTAACACATTGCTTCATTATTCTGACCAAACCATCTTTTGTTCTTAACAGGAAGTGAACTTCTTGTGTTATCATATAGAGTATAGGACTTCATCAAAGTTTCATAGAGGAAAACAGCTTCATAGTTTGCTTGGGAAATGTCAAATCTCTATAGGTAAGTCTCTCTGCAAGGTAGCTGAAGCTGGCTCCACATAGACTATAAAAGACAAAATCTGAAGTAACTTCCGAGAACGGAAAACAATTCTAATGAAAACAGCTTTCCCATATTGAGACTGGTCTGGGTATTACTGCTGTACTTGCTCAGATGCAGGGACAAATTCTTAAACATTTAATGGATTGGTGATGAAACATGTTGTTCACGCCGCTTTATTGGTCTCTTTTGTTATGTTGCACAGTAGTCACCGCAGTCAAGGTCTCAATCCCACTATATCTAACACCTTTCATCAGCCAGACATTCTGGGAACCAGGATTCAGTCAGATTGAAAAGGGAAACATATGTTACTCAAATCCATGGCATGAATTAGGTTTTTATATATAAGATGTTTAAGATGCTTTAATTGTATTGCACAGGCTCTGCTCAACAAAGAAAACACCTACGCAGCCTTCAAAGCCAAGCAGAAAGGGCGTATTGTGAAGCTGAATTCGTCATATGACATGTTGTGAAGGTAGTAGATGAGTGTCACATTTCCTTCAACTTTATAATACCTCTTCCTGTATGTTTAGAATAGTTAAGTGGTTGAAGGACACAGCCCACGCTCAAAATGTTTGTCGCTCAGCTGCCATCTTGATAACATCCCCAGAAAGCTATTTTCAGGCATGCAGAAGTACAACTTCTGTCTGCTTGAACTGAGAAAAACCCAAATCCGTTTGACAAGTATTTACTGAAAGCCATCAAAAGTTTATGATTTGTTAAGATAACCTTCACAGATGAACTCAACTTTCCTATGACGTCCAATACGTACATCAGAATTTCAATGAAATTTGTAGTTTATCAGGGTATTTTCTGGGTTGTATGAATACTGTGGTGGTAACTGGACACACTAATCATGCTATTTTGTTTGCTTCCCATAGAATCCATGGAATATTATTTGGAGACCTCTGTTGATTATGAACTTACCTATACTTGTTGAATAAGACTCTGCGAACATGAGGTTAGAAAGATGAACATGTCTGAGGAGCAAATAAACTGCACTATAAGCCACGAGATTCACCAGTACCTGTTTTCGGGTGCGTACATCCTTGTCCTGCTAGTGGGTCTTCCCGCCAATGCTTTCTCGCTCTACCATGCCTGGCTGCAACTGAAAGCCCGCAATGAGCTGGGGGTCTACTTGCTAAACCTGACCATATCTGATCTGCTGTACCTGGCCTCCCTGCCCCTCTGGCTCCAGTACATCTTCCAAGGGGATGACTGGAGCGGCTCGGAGTGGCTCTGTCAACTGTGTGGTTTCCTGCTCTACGAGAACATCTACGTCAGCATTGGTTTTCTGTGTTGTATCTCCATTGACCGTTACCTGGCGGTGGTCTACCCTTTCCGTTTCTCGGCTTTCCGAACGGTACGAGCAGCAGCGCTGGTCAGTACGGTGGTCTGGCTCAAAGAGCTTGCCGTAGGAGTGGTGTTCTTCCGGCACAAGGAGCTCAGCAGGGACAAGCACAACCAATCTGTGTGCTTTGAGCACTATCCCATGAAGACATGGGAGTACCCAATAAACTACTACCGCTTTTACATAGGTTTCCTGTTCCCTTTAGGAATTCTCTCCGTGTCGTACTTTAGAGTTCTCCGAGCAGTGGGCAAGAGTGCAGGCACGCAGACTGCCCACAAAACTCGCATCAAGTACCTGGTGACCAGCACCATCGTCATCTTCCTGGTTTGCTTCTCACCATACCACGTCTTCCTGCTGGTACGCACCATATTGGAGCGGGACTGCGACTTCATTGAGAAAATTTTCAACTACTACCATTTCTCATTGTTGCTTACTAGTTTTAACTGTGTGGCCGATCCGGCACTCTACTGTTTTATCAGTGAGAGCGCCCAAAAGGACATCCAGAAGGCTCAGGAAGCTTGCACTCGGGTCTTCTGCTGTTGCTCAAAAAGCCATGGAAGGTTCAACACGCACCCTACTGAGCTTGCAGTCACCAATGATAATGTTACAGGTACCTCAGTGGTAACACTCTTGCAGCAGGTTAAAACTGATGTTTAAACATTTTTGTTGTATTAGTTATCTGGACCTCATACCATTTAGCCACAGGCTCCTCAGACGTACAGCTGCATACTGTTTTTCATTTTGCATGGGTTAGAACATTAGCCTACTTTGTCAGAGTCAGTCCTGAATTTTGTTCTAAAATTAAACTGCAATATTTCATGGTTTTGGTAAGCTAAAATGCTACAGTTATGTGGTGTAATTCTCAGGGATTGCTACCTTGATAATCACCAGTGGTTGACATTTGAGGTTTTGAGAACCGATGAGCTAAACTTTTTCTGTACTGTTCCAAGTCCCTTTAGCTACATGTGCCGTGTCCAAGACTAAAACCAATTCTGCTTTCAAACCTAATTGGTTTTAGTTCCTTTAATACTGTACTTCACCCAAAAATCACAATTTCGTCATCATTTACTCACCCTAACGCCTATGGCCTGTTGTTATCATTGCAAATCTCTTTTTGCAGATGCAAACTTTGCATGTCAGATTTAGGCACAATACAACTTGATAAAAATGTTATGCATGCTTAATTTGATTTGCAGGGAAAGGAAAATTATCATTAAATGTTTGGCTTTAGAAGTTTCATGGACCAACGTGATGATACTTTTATGGTGCTTTTATATTCTTTTTGGTGTTTAACAGTTCCTGCTTAACATATGCTCTTATTTTATAAAAAATAAATGAACAGCAGAAAGTCGTTCAGGTTTGGAACATCACGAAGGTGGGTAAACGATGACAGAATTTTCATTTTGGGGTGAACCTTTCCTCTAAGGAAACAATAGCAATGAAGCTGTATATTTGTTGCCTACTCACCTTTTACATGGTTAGACATGGAGCACACAGACAGTTAACAAGCATAAAAAGGTACGCAGTGTGGGTGTGAAGGGTCAACCACCTCCAAACAGACCATTTTAACCTGGAAAGCTTCCCACGGTCATTTCATATCCTGGGAAAATAGATGAGGAAGAAGTGATTGATGGTTGCTTCCAGAAATCATGGATTTTCTGTTTGCTCAAACTGCTGAAGTAAATAAAGGTGATGAGTGTTTGGTGCAGTGTTTACATTTTTATGATGGAAGTGATCACAGCTAATACAAGGAGTTTAAATGAATGACCTGAACTGAAAGAACAGACATGTGGAAGTGTTCTCTTTTTCCTGCTCATTCAAACCATGTTTACAATGAATAATCAACATGCATGCAGATTGTATGTAGGCTATATGTAACTAAATCAAGAATAATGTTTTTAGGTTATTTCATTGATTTTATATAGTGACTGCAGTTCAGGTTCATATATGGGACTTTTTATTACTGGTTGTACACTCTGTTGTTGCACAAAGCACTGGCAATGATTGTATTGTTGCACAGTACATGGAGACAGAAATTGTGCTGTGATGTATTGCAGGGGTGTAAAAAGTACTGAGAAATTAATTTTGATTATAGGTCATGTGTTATCTAGTCAGATTTTTGTAAGATAGTATGTTCTCTCAAAATACTGAAAATGATAGGTAAAGAAAAGCCTTGCTGCAAATATATGAAATATGTGATAAATATGATTAAATCTGTGTTGCACTTCCTCTCTCTCTACTAGCCACTTCTGGCTTTCTTGTCTGCATCCTTTGTGCATTAAAATGATCTAATTTATCAAATTATTAATAATAATATTATCTTTTATAATATTATTAAAGACTAAAACTTGTCCCATATGAATAATAAAAATAGATCTGATTAATTAGTATAAAGTCATATTCCCAGTAAAAAACATATCCAGCACCATTTTAAAAGAAATTGAGAGATTGGCCTATTTATTTTATTTTCATGCTTGTTAATCCGGTCCCAGAGAAATGTTTAATACTTTCAGGTGTAACCAGAGCCAGACTAATTAAAAGTCTGCTGTTTATTTGACTTTATGATTAAGGGTTTTGGGATGGTCTCCTCCAGTGTTGATTTTGGTTGAACCTTGGAAGAGAGAAAGACACTTAACTCTAAAAAGGTCAGTGATAATATACAAATTTCCAAATGACATGAATGTATTATGTAACATGGATCTGAACTAAAACAGCTGCCTGTATTCTCCGATACACGCGAGTTGTGTAATACCATGGTATTTTATTTTTTATTTCCTTGGAGTACAACATGAATATTATGGTATAAATATAATGTAAGTACCTAAAATCACAAGAACCATAATTAAATATTTGGTTACATTCTTTGGTGGTACTTTATTAAATTTAATCAGAACTGCGCTACCTACAGAACTTGGACCTTTCTATCGCCTTCTGTGGTTAGAAATAAAATTGCATGTCACTGTATGGATGCATCACATTACAAAGCATACGGATAGTAGCAAGAATGTTTGAAGTATATCAGATAAAAAGTCACGTGAACAAGCCTACTGCATCATATCCGTTGTGGGTTCTTATTTTGTTTTGATGGGGCTTGTCACTTTACCTCATCTCTGCAGTTCAGTATTGGCAAATGGGTGGTTCTTCACAGATTTGCCGTGTTACAGGCTATGTTTAATGACAGCTAGCACACCAGACAAAATCTACAAAACAGTACGCCACACAAGATCCAGTTGCCGCCAAGCCGGATACTCACGGACATGACGTACCCTGGTTCCCGCGAAATCTGACCCGACAGCGTAAAATGCGAATCATTATAGGCTAATATTTTTTAAAAAAAAATTATGTAATAGCGTAATAATAATCTTTAAACACAAAACCTTTCATAGCACATCTTTAAAATCCCATATTGTCGACTGAATAATCAGTAGGACATGTCCCTCAGTGTATATGGTGGGTACAATATTTGTAATATCTGGAAATTAACTTTATTTTTTATTCAAATACTGCATACAGCAAGAAATAGGCTAGAAAGTGAGAAGCAACATAGATTGTTTAATTAGGTGAGAGCACAAAAAATGAAATGCTACGTTGTAACATTTTGTTTATTATTTATGACAATCTACAATGGGAGCTGTGAGAATATGTGCATCTTGGTTTCTGTGGCTATGTGATGTGTCTGTGATATAGGCCCCACTATGACATCAAGCAAGGGTGAGATTTCTAAGCCGCTGTATGAGGTCAGAATGGTAGGGGTGAAAGGTCAATCCATCCACTTCCAGTCCAAGGTTTGCTGTTTTACCGCTGCGGACGCCATATTTCACCAAAATGTGGAGCATCTCTTCCTCCTGTTTTACAAATAGAAGCACCACATCAAGTCATTTTTGTCTTTGCAGCTGGATTGTGTCTCTTCAATCTTTGGTAATGTATTCAGCGGTAATGGTCTTTTATTTTAAGCCACATGTGGGAGTGAGAATTTTAAAAACAGGAAAAGTGTTATTAAAGCGTCAATCCGTAGCGGCCACTGAGAAGAAACAACATGATGGACACAGAGAATATTTAGGCTAACAGAAAGGAATGTGAATACAGGGTTAACGGGCTGGTTCCAGCCGTTGTGGCTGTGGTAATTATAATGTACACTGGCAGAGGTTCTGAAGTGGTCTGCAGTTCACCGCAAATATAAAAATGGCCAGTGTTGACTGGAAGCAGCACTGTGAAGCGCCTGCAAGTTTTATACCAGTGGATTTCCACTGAAAATAAAATGGGATACAAAGTTAACAGTATGAGGTGATATTATGAGGTGCTTAAATTCTTCCAGAGACACCCTTAAGCCGCAATACAATACAATACGTTTTTTTTAAAAAGAACAGACGTTTTAATGTAATGTAGGACTGAACTTAGCCATCAATTATTTTTTGATAATACTGTGGGTTAGGGTTAGGGTTAGATATACCTTGGCTACAGTGGGCAGGCAGGCCGTCCACAGGCTCTGTTGATCAGGTGTGGGTGACAGACCCAAACCACTGTGGCGGTACCGCCAGTGTATTGGGCAGAGATTGAGAACAAACAGAGCACAGGCGACAGCATAGCCACCCCAGTTGGACACTCCTACACAGGAAGCGGACGTTAGGTATGCTAAGAATAGTTCATGGTACACTATCATTGTGGTGCAAATACAAGCTTTTGTAGAAACCAAAATAATATACATTCTTCCAATCAAAAAGTCTGGAATAATTAAGATTTTTTAAAAAGAAGTCTCTTATGTTCACCAAGGCTACACTTACTGTATTTGATCAAAGTATAAATAAAAACAGTAATATTGTGAAATATTATTACAATTTAATGTAACTGTTCTATTTTAATATGTTAAAATGATATTTAGTAATTTTCAGAAGCCATTAAGCTAGCATTTTTCACAATATACTACCATTCAAAAGTTTGGGGTAAGATTTAAAACGAGAAAAGAGACATTAATACTGTTACTCAGCAAGGATGCAATAAATTGATCAAAGATGACAGTAAATACATTTTAATGTTAATAAAAATTTCAAATAAATGGTGTTCATCGAACTATATATTCATCAAAAAATCCTGAAATTAATGTATAATGTATGATAGAAATATTAAGCAGAACATTTACAACATTAATATTGTATTATGATCTATTATTAATTACTAAAGACCAAATCAGCATTACAATGATTTCTGAAAGATTATGCGACACTGAAGAAAATTAAATAAATTAAATACATTTTTATTAAATAAATGCAGCTGTGGTGAGAATAAGAGAATTAAATAAATAAAAAACCGAATACTCCAAAATTTTGACCAAAAGTGTATTCCAATTGTAAAATGCTAAAATAAATAGCACACATACATGAAAATAAATAAAATTGCATTAATAAAAGTTATTTGCATTGTTTTGCATTGTTTTGTATTAGTTTAGCGGAAAATATTCAGAGTTACACACAGTACAAGACCTTTTAACTGTAAATGTGACATGCTAAACAGTCCCAACAGTCTCTAAATAGTTTTTTGTTGTTGTTGTTAATCAATAAACCTTAACTTGTATTTAATCTGAAACATTAATTTATATAGTATCTAAATGCACTACTATTCAAAAAGTGCATTTGACATCTTGGCAAGAAATTAGAATTCAAGATATTCTTATTATTATTCTCAGCATTACATTCTTTTGTGTCTAAATGTCGTAAAACATATTTTATATATATATATATTTATTTATTTATTTTTTTTTATTATTTATTTATTTAGAACAAGTAGTTGCAATGTGAAACTTAGTACCACTGGGACCACATAGGTTGTGTTTAGGTGCAACGTGCTATTTTTGCCCAGCTAGCAGGAAGCATGTAGGCACATTATGTGGTCTCTGTGTGACTTACCTGCTGTGATGGCAAAATCAGCAGCCACGTCACACGCAATCAGATTTCCATTAGGCATGTATGCTTTAACTGCTGCTTTGACTTTGCCCATACCAAGCTCATTACCTCCATCCCCGATCCCTGTACACACACATACACACACACAATTAATCCAGTTCCAAAGAGGTGACAGATCTCATTAAACCGCTCCCTGGTGCCAACCAAACTTATTGTTAATTGGAACAAAGTTGGAGCTTCAAGCATTGTGATCGTTAAAAGAGATAAGGACATTGACTACATCAGAGAGGGTTTGGATAAAGCCACAATCAAAATATACTTCTATTTTTATTACACAGTAACATTTGCTAGTGTAAGTTAATCACAGTGGTTTGGAGCATTGAAGCTCTGGCTTTGTTACCTGTGGTAGTGATGCCCGCAATTGTGCTGGCAGTGGTGAAGAGGTCATCTATTGGGTCGACTAAATGCTTGATGTTCACCCCCCTCATGTTGTAGTAATTCCCGTCGAAAGCCCGGCCGCTGCGCTCTATTGCCACCAAGTGGTCAAACCTTTTTAGTATACATAATTTCAGTTAAATATGGTAAACAAGACATGGGCTGTGTTTGGAATAGCATACTAGTCTTCATACTGTGGCACAATGTGTACATTTTCTGAATGCATAAAACTCATGGATGACCTGCACCTTGCATTTCTAGTTATGTAACGAATTACATAATATTAACAGTCATTTTAACATCTCTTTCTTTGAATGAAGGAACAATTCAGAGTCAGTAAAAGTTAAGCTCAATTGACAGCATTTGTGATATAAATGTTGAACTATTTTCCATATCTATCATTATCTTTAAAGAAATATAGTGCGGCACTTACAATGGAAATGAATGGAGCCTATACTCACTATTTCAATAGTTTAGCGACAATCTCTGTTCGATTGATTTTAGTGTGACAAACACTTAATCTTTTCTGTGTAAAGTAGTATCCAATTTTACAGTTTCGTTGTAGTGGTTACATAACATGTAAAGCCCTAGAATGACTGTAAAACTGACAAGAGCTGCATAATTAGTGTAAGTGATTTTATAAAACTATAAGCTTCACATTGCTTTTATTATTAAAAAGATGGGACAAGTCAATATGATTTTTTTTTTTGTGGTAATCATTATTATGCCACAAATGCTGTTGATTGAGATTAAGATGTATTTAATCCGTAATATTCCTTTAATAATGCAGTAAGTGAGGAATAATGCACAGTCATGATCACAAAATAAACCTTAACATCACCCTGAAATTAGTTATTTTATGATAATCATTGGCTGACTGTTCATTATCCCTCTGTTTATACAGCTAACAACCAAATAATTACATAAATGGGCATGAAATATTGATTTGAGATGGAAAAGAGAAACCAGAAACATGAAACTACCAACGATCAGTTATGCAGTTTAGCAGCCATTATATAAAGTTACATTACGGGGCCGTTGAATGCTTGAATCTGATTGGCTGACGAATATTCTAAGGTGTGCAATTATTTTCAGGGAAACACAGCAGAAAAAATTAAATAAAAAAGGCACTATACCGTATGTATTTTTCCATTGACGCCATTTTCTGCCATATTCTATCACACGTGATCTTAATAACGACCAACGCTGAGTCACAATTCGCATAGTATTTGTCTTAAATAGTATTCGAAATTAAAATTAGTGTGTCTCAAATCATATGTTAAAATGAGTATCTCGGGCAGTTTACTATATCCATTGAAATTTTTAATTGCGGATTCATGCACACTCGAATGGCTAATATTAGCCACAACCCATTGCGCGTTGGACGCAGATTTGATTAGAACTACAAACACAAATAAAAAGTGGATATGCGAGACTGACGGTGAAGTAGAGATGCTTAGATAAAGGGATTTGCGTAATAATACCTGACCTGATTAAAAACAAATACCGTATTGACCCGAATATAAGACGATGTTTTTTCCCTTGGAAATACATCTGAAAAAACGCGTTCGTCTTATATTCAGGGTCTAGACTTTGACATGTCAATAATACACCCACAACAATAGGTGGCGCCAAAAACGCATAAAACGAGTGTGCCATGAAATATGTAATGTGTGTTGCAAAGATCGCGAATGAAAACAAATGAAAAAGAAAAGCTTACAGCAGCATGATCATGACTGTATGTTAGCCTGATGGGACCAAACTTCCTCTGTAAGTGATTTTAAAACATAAGACAGTACCCAGATTTGAAGAAGACTACAATAAGATTTCACGTCTACTGATAATAACATTTTGGTAGGCTACTATGAGTTGCATAGCCTAATTGTTATATAATTCAGATGGGCTACCTGTTATTTCAATGGTATATCAAAATTTTCATGTCATTGTTGGTACATTTTACCAGTATTTACCATACTTTCAAAACAAAAATTAGAATTGGAAAAATATGCAATATGAAAATAATAAATGTGTTTTACAGAGAGAGAAAAAAAAAAAAGATTTGGTTTTCAAAAAGCCTTTTTCCAACAGGTACATCTGGAAAAAGGGGGGTCGTCTTATATTCGGGACAATACGGTAATAATAATTATTAAATGGTATCTGTATTATATTTGCATATATGGTTTAAGATTAATGTGCCTCTTTGTTTTTCTCCAATACGATAGGTAAATGAAATGACTCAATTATGATGAAATAGTATGTCGCTAAGCTGGTCTACTATTCTGCTACATACTCAAAAGTATGTACTTTTTCTTCTTAAATTATATACTTTTAGGGCATAATGAGTAAGTAGGCGAATTGGGATGCAGCACAAGAGATAGCAGTGGAAAATGAGATTGAACCACATTACACCTGGGCTTAGTGGGATCTCCATCACGGCACAGGAAGTGAAGTGCTGAGTCAGGGCCATTACTCTGGAAACTTATTACTGGCACTGCAGTCTTTATCACACCTGTTCGTGAACAAACACACACACATTCAGAAATCACGGTACAGTAAGACCCTGTCCTAACCAGACATAACAAGTCTGCCCCCTAAAATGTTAATTTGCATGTCGCTTTATCACGTCTGGCTAGCATAACCGAAGAATATCTCAAAAACACTAAATTAGCAATGATGGAGGCACCTTTCTGCACAGCATCCCGCATGATGTGCTGATTCATCTCCAAAGCGCGCCCATCCGTCACGATGACCACCTCTTTGCGGAGTGCTTGAAGCATAGCTGCCATGGCGATGGCCCCAGGCGGGCCATCAGTCTCTTCAGGGGGGTTGTGCATGTAGTGTGTGGGGAAGCCAGTGGTGATGAGAACAGAGGAGGAATGGGACAGCGAGAGACAGGCCTTTAGGAGCTCATCCTGCAAGAACAGGGCCCGGATACCTCTTGAACCTGCACACAAACCACAGAGTTACTACCGTATGTGTTTTAAAGTCATGAACTAGCAACAGATCTTTTCCTCCTTATTGTAACACGTGAGTGTAATGGATTATTGAAAAAGAAAAAAAGAAAAAGTAGGATGGGGACTTGGTTCTATGCATCGGTTGTTGAGATGCAGGCACTGCGTGAGTGGAGAATAAATGATTGGAGAACTCCTGCATGTGTCACGCAGAGAGAAGTCTTTTGTTTTCGCTGGAAGGTACAATTATGACATTTTGTTTAAACATTACATTAAAAAAAACTTCACAACGGCAGACAGTAATACCAAAAAAGAATTTGTACACTTGGGCCACACTTAATGTATAAATGTCAATAATGGTGCACTCAACAGCACAACTACTAAACAAAAATGGCTATGTTGTCGTGGACGTGCACTAACACCTAGTGGTGTGGATGTAGCATTACACAAATATTTTGAGTTTACAATGTCAGTGCGCACATTCATGTTTCCATGATATTATTTGGAAGTAGCTTTTATGGTATCTAGTAAATATTGTCACCAATAAGATTTGAGATTATTTTTCTTTTAAAATATATCCCAGGCCATATTCAGATTTAAGAAAAAGATTGATGGTGAAAGTATTATTTATTTTTCTGGTGTAATTTTAAGGTTTTATTAAGGGAGATTTCTGGAGCGGACATTATTTTGGAAAATAATATCATCTTATTTTTATGACAAACCTTTAGAAAAGAATATTTGTTTTATTCTTAATTAATTCATTATTTTTAGTGCTGTCAAAAGATTAATCGCGATTGATCGCACCCCAAATAAAAGTTTTTGTTTACACAATATGTGTGTACTGTGAATACTTATGTATATGTAGAGACACACACATACAGAATATATTTATTTTGGAAATATTTACATGCATTTACATGTTTATATTTATATTAATATAATTTAAATTATACATAAATATATTTTTCTTAAATATATGTATGCATGCATGTGTGTGTATTTATATGTACATAATAAATATACACACTCATATACTGTGTAAACAAAAACTTTTATTTTGGATGCGATTAATCGTTTGACAGCACTAACGTCTGGAACAGAACAGCATCCAGAAAGTTTTTCAGACTTTTGTATTTGGTTTGGAATTAATGATGTTTTTTTTTTAAATGTATTTTCTGTTTTCTATTTTATGAAAATAAAAAAAAATTATACTGAGATGTTTTTCAAATTATCTTCTTTTATGTTAGGCCATTTTAGCCTAAACATTTAAAACAATAGTTTTAAATGATCTTTTGGGGGTACTTTCACAGCCATATTTAGTTTGCAATAATTAAAATCACAGCACCCTGTAATTAATTAGATTAAATATTTTAATCGACTGACAGCCCTTATTTAAATACTTTTTGGGGGGTCAAAATTGTGTTGCCTCATACCTGGGTCTTCAACAACAAGCTCCTCAATTGCTCGAATTTGTTGAACAGCTCTTTTGCTAGCGATACTGTAATGCTGAGGATTCTGGGAAATGCAGAAAATCAAATGGCATTGTGCTGGCTCAAGAGTGAGGGGCGAAATAGTTTCTGCCTTTTGATCGGTGATGAACATGCAGCCAGGAGAGTGTGTGAACGCCAGAAAGGGCTCTGCAACATAAAAAAAAAAAAAACAAGAAGTCAACATGCAGTTCTTCTCCTACACACTGCATAAAAATTATCGGTGTATGACGCACAAAATGACATTAAAGAAACAAAACCTCAAGTGTGCTGAAAACCCAGTGACAATAAATCTACTCCACTAGCAGCACCAAACAGTGCAACTACATTTTTAGTTTTTGGAGAAACCTTACTGCAGCTCTGTACAGCTTCAACACCAGTGACCCCACAGGCCCAGAACACAGGCACGTCACCGGGACACTCCTTCACTGGGTCCCCATAGTCTGGTTGTGACAAGTCCTGGATACCCAGCAGCTCTGTAAGAGAATCAAGGGTGTTTACGAGATGTTTAAAGAGGAGTTCATTTTTCCACCTCCAAGCCCCTTAAATGTTAACAGTTGGAATATGTTTAGACATGTTTTGATCAGACACATGCAGTTAAGTATTACAGATGGGCTCTTAGGAGCAAATTCCACCATTAGTCATATCCTCCATGAACCTGCTTGGTATTTACAATGGTCCCAAAAAGTATTTGGACACATAAAAATGTATTCTTGGATAACAGTATATCTAAGAGCAGTTGAGTTCTTAGCCATCTTCAAGAAACGGCTAAAAACACATCTCGTCCATCTTTATTTGACCCTCTAACTCTAGCATTCTCCATTCTAATTCTATTTTATCTATCTGTCGTCTTTGTATCTATCTGACCCTCATTTGTAAGTCGCTCTGGATAAAAGCATCTGCTAAATGACTAAATGTAAATGTAAAAGGCATTGTTTTTATTGTTAACTTAAATGATTAAAAATCATTTTCATTACAGTATTTTGGGCAGAAGCGATGGTTTAAAGTTAAAATGCCTTAATGACAGATGTTTCTTACAAACACACAGCTGTTCAATTCACAAGATATCAATTAATGCAGTCGAGAGGATTATTGTAATGTTTTTATCAGCTGTTTGGACTCTCATTCTGACGGCACCCATTCACTGCAGAGGATCCATTGGTGAGTAATGGTCATGTAATGGTAAATATCTCCAAATCTGTTCTGATAGGGAAACAAACTCATCTACATCTCAGATGGCCATTTTCAGCAAATTTTCATTTTTGGGTGAATTATTCCTTTAAATGCAAAAGCCAAAATAAAATAAAACAGACGAAAAACAAACTTATTTTATTTCAGTTAGTTCCCAAGGAAATGTTTATAATTTTAAGTACTATAATTACTAAAACTTAAAATAAATAAATACATCTAAATAGAAAATGACAAAAGTATCTAACAAAATCACTGAAACTAAAATGAAAACTGAAAGTAGAAAAATTCTAAATAAGTTAATTCAAAATATAATAGCACTATAATAGCATATAAACAATACAAAAATACAACTAATCAAATCAAAAAAAATATAGCACAAACATTTTTCAAGCAAAAAGGTTTTATTTTTTTAAAGCACTTTATTTATATGGATAAAACAATAGATATACTATTACAAATAAATAAACTGACTAACTGTTAATGTGAGGGGAACTGACAAACTGATGTATTGAAAATCACCTTAAGATCATTAAAAAGTTGTATATGATTAGTGAAAAACTTATTTTTTTTAATAAATAAGGACATACTAGGGTCTCCAATATGGACGGGGCCTCCATGTGCCAGTGGGATCATGTGTGTGCTTTGAGCCGCAGCGTCCAGCTTGTCTTCTGGTACAGGTCTCATGGTCACCACCATCGGACAGTGAAACTGACCTGCTCTAATACAAGCTACTGAGGTCTGCAAAAACAAAGCAAAACAAAACAAAAACAGGCATAAGCACTCTCAACTAAAGGAGTTTCCTTTTGGTCATTTTTTCAATTTCAAAACAGGGAAAACATCTGACACAAGCAAAATCAAGTAATAAGCTGTAGGTGCTACTGCACATGGACGTAATCACAGGCCCGAGGTGTTTACTGACCTTGTACATGCTGACATTTTTACCCTGTTCCACATTTCTCACTGGAACCCCAGCGGCCTTCAAGGCTGATTCAAAACCAAAACTACAGCCAAGGTAGAATGTAACCATGTCCTGAAGTTGAGGAGTGTAAGAGGACAAACTAGCGACCTTCTTCATGAGCACACCGTTCTCAAACACACAGTACTCTGGACAGTCCTCTCTGAGAGAAAGACAGGACAATGCACAAGTGAGGTATAATAATTTTTTAACAATTGGAAAGTCAATGGCTACTGTCAACAGAGGAAAGAAACTCATAAAGGTTTGGAACAATATGAGGGTGAGTAAATGACGACAGAATTTTTATTTTTGGGTGAACTATCCCTTTAAAGGTTGTCCAGCCCTTTTTTTCCCTTGTCCATCTCTGGGTGTAATTATTAAATGGCAAGATCTTAAAAGATTAATTTTTTACAGCTGTCTGTGACTAAAGATAATCTGTAAAGGAACAGCCTCCTATTAAACAGGATTTTATTTGATTTTCTCACCACCTATTCACTGAACAGATAGTAAATAAAATAAAATAAAATGTGTTGGGCAGGGTTTCATTTCTGTTAGTGAACACTTTGGTGTGAAGATACCTGATGTCAGATCCTGTGGCGAGGGGGCAGCTCCATTCTCCACATTTGCTCCTGTACAGCAGCGGTAGGGGACTGCTGTTAGCTCGGCAAAACGCTTCAAAGTCATCAGCAAGATCCTTGCGCAAGATCACCACATTAGCCTGTTGATATCCTGTCAGTAAACAAAGAGTGGTATTCTCTGTGAGATCCTGCAGCCGTCTCCATGCTTGCGGACTTAAATAAAATCTTAAAAAATGTTTTACAGATTAAGGATATACAATTTGGTATGTAAAATTAAAAAAAAAAAATTTGGATCCAATTCTAGTCTTCAACAATCCCCTAAAAAGATCCTATTGGAACAACGAACTGAAGTTTCAGCATTCAGTTTATACTGAATACCAAAGTCTGAAAGAGTGAAGGTTCACAGTGTCACATGTTATTTCTGAGGCTGTGCACTATATGCAGGAAGTTCTGGCACAAATGATTTAAATGATTCATTTCTTCTACTTCATTTACAGAAAGTGAATACTGTAAATTCAGTCAATGCACTCACTGATCAATATACTGCATAATTAGAATTCTCAGTTTGAAAGTTAATAAAACATGAATCCATCAGTATAAATCATATTCTTCTGTCAAGTTGGAATGTGCTTGGCTCAAGCAATAATAAAGTCTTAACATCAACATAAGATTTACTGTGCATTTACTAAACATACCATGGCATCTAATCATAATTTCACCCTTCGTACCTGCAGCGATACCAGAGGTGTTCTTAATATCCCGACTCTGCAGCCGAATAATGCTCCGCAGAGCCCTGGGAGACAGACCCTCTGACTGCCACATGCTAAATCCTGCGCTTTATGACAGCCTGACACTTTAAAGTCCAGCTGGTTAATGATTTTAAGCTGATGTAACTCACTGTTGTAAACGTTAATGCGTGATGGTGCATACTAACTAAAACCAAACCACTTGTAAATCATACCTGGCTTCATCTTTGCTCGGGTGCTGTACTTCAGTCCTTTTAGTCGAACAGCACGACGGGGAACGTTTGTCGCACATTTCAACAGCCCTGTAGGAAACACTGTCACAGGTTACTGATCTGGAAATTTCAGAGACTGAAAAACAGATTTCAAAGTCAAAAACAGCCATATGTTTGTGTATGCATATAGGGCCTATGCAGAGAGAGAGCGAGAGAGAAGGAATGGAAAAGTTTTTTGTTGACATTAACTTTTTTCTTTTGCAACATCAAGATTTTAGGTTCTAATTTACATCGGGAACACCAGGGATGAATACAAGGTTTTTGAGTCCATGCATAATATTGTTTTCCCTGTGGGTTTTGTATGGTAGGATCATTTTTGTGCACTAAACTTAGATTTTTTTCTATAGTTGAGTGAACAAGCACACAAAATAAAACCATAATAGCATACAATGAGGCAAGAAAACTAACTATAATAAAGGTACACTGTAACCAAAATGTTGAACTGTGTTCATAAGTCAAGCTGTCAATTTTCATAACTGCAATTTGTCAAATCTGTGTTTTAAGTTTTATAATTCTATAATTTAAAATTGATTAAATAATGACTTTTATTAGTCAAAACAATGGTTTGATATTTTTGTATATTACTCTCTTTTACATGTTTTACAGTTTCATGAACTGTTTTGCATTTCATATTTTAGGCCTACTGCCAAAATTCTACTTTAAAGTATATAATTGGCCGTTTAATGGCAGGTACCACTGTGACAACTTAACTTGCCCCATAAAAAGTGACATGTTCCACTATCGACTTTGTGTTCAAACAACAGTAACTTTTTCCTGAACAATAACTGAATTGTAACACATAGGCCCGGTTTCCAGTGGTGGAGGTAACGAATTACAACTACTCACGTTACTGTAATTGAGTAGTTTTTTCGGGTACTTGTACTTTTTTGAGTATATTTTTAAAGCTGTACTTTTACTTGTACTTAAGTACAAATTAAGCAAAATAATCTACTTCATTACTTTTAAAATCATAGCTCGTTACTGAGTACGCCCACAATTTGAATTGATATTCAGACCTTTCACGAAACTTCAGTAGCCAATAAAGATATCCGATCGTAAACGGACCAATAAAAGCCCTGATATCTGAACCGGGTCCCGGGAAAAGCCGCCGCTGCAGCAGGTGAAGATCTGATCGGACAGTGAGGGAGCACAGCGTGATTTATGGACTCAAAGTTTGGAGAAACAAACTACATGGTAGCGTTATCATAAATATCTATATTTTGATATCGATATTTAACTATCTGACACGGTTCCATTACTCATTCTCCACAGTATCTACCGTATATACACCGATACACATCCTCTCAGACAGCGAGTTTGACAGCATCAGCCTCCTGTCAGTTACAGAGTCTGAATATCCGCGCGGGATTGCAGGTATTACGCATAGTTTGAATCATTTCCACGCAAATGTGGCGAGCGCTTTATTGTAACATGAGAACAGTCATGTAGTCACAGAAAACTGGATGCGAGCTTTCAAATAGGCCTAATTTATACAAATGAACTGCTTGTCCTCTCACTGTGATATTGTGCGCAGACTGTGTGCTATCGCGATCTCTCAGTGCTTTTAAAGTAGAAATTATTTCTCTTTGCTCCTGGATTAAACTTTGTCGAAAGTTATCAACCATTCAGAATAGATCCACGCCTGACCGATGGAAATGCTACTGGAGATTTTATTGTCTGTACGTGAAATGCACCAGAAAGTCTTCCAACAATCAAAGATTGTTTAATTTTTTAATTTCTTTACAATGTAAGTTTATGCTAGAAATGTTTTGGAATGGGATATTTGTCTGATTTGTACATATAAATATCCTAGTCTGCCTAACTACATTGTACAGACATTATAGTTCAAAGCCATCTGATGCTCCATTCATCTATCCTAAATAAATAGGCCTAAAATATATGGCTCTTAAATCACTGCTCATAAAAAATTAATGTTGTCATATTTCGAATACCTCAACTGAATTGAGGTCATTTGTTTTATAATTTTATTACTGACTGTACTTGTCATTTTTTTTTGTAAATTCAATTCAGTTTGAAATCAAATTTGAAATCAAGCATCCTTGTGTTGTAAGCTTTTGCAACAAAGTTACGCTATTTTAAAGACACAAATACACAGAATGAGCAAATGTTTAAGATTAAAATTTTTGTAATGGTAATTGATCAATATTTATGTGCATGTACATGTAGGCCTATATTAAAAGCTGTTCATCATATAAAGTGAATGTGTCTTTTTAGAAGACTTGGATTAAACCAGTTTCAAAGCTTGAAATAATGATTGCCTTGAAAAAATGGATGGACAATTTTTATTTTTAAATATTAAAAAATCTATATGGCAGTATACAGTATGTTGTAGTTTTGCCAATGGTATTGAAAATGATTAGTTGTCATGAAATCAAAATTACCCTACTTACTTTTTAATGCACATTACTAGTCTTGTGGTGAACAATTAAACCGTGCAATACACTGGGAAAAAAATTGTCTGCAGTCGTAATCTTTAATCAAAAACTGAAAAATTTGCTTCTGCTCTGGAATGGCGTTCTCGCTCTGATGACGTCAGTTTGATGGCTTGGGGAGAATCCTCTTGTTAAGTCATGACGCAAGGACCGCTTTTTCTGGGCCTCTACTTATTTCACTTGAGAATACTATCTCAACAACCATTTATAAGCACTATTTAATTAATATTACATATTTAAGCTAAGCATTTAAAAATTTGCTGTGCACATTAGTCTCCGTGCTCACAGTGTCCCAGACACTAATATTTTAGTTGAATCTCTGTCTGGCCATCTGGGATTTCAGTATGGAAATAAAGGTTAGGGTTATAATTTTTCAGTATTCCATGACATCGTGGGTGTATATTAGCACAGTTTGTTGTTTTCTTGGTGCGTCTGGCAGAGCGTTAGGACCCAGAATTGGTGAAGCGTGATGTCAGACGTAACAAACAGATATTCTTAACCACTCCTATCCAACCGTGAATCTGCTATGAGCAAGAGGTGGAGTATTCAATATCCAATATTTAATTTCAGTCAATAAGATAAGTGGATTTTGTTCAAAGTAGCTATTATCCAGATAGATCTTTGATATGAATGAATTTTTTTTTTCATGAAATATCACCAGCTAAAAAGTAACTAGTACTCAGAGTAGTTTTTGAGACGAGTACTTTGTACTTTTACTTAAGTACTGTTTTGGCACCAGTACTTTTACTTGTAATTGAGTATTATTTCAGCAATGTAACAGTACTTGTACTTGAGTACAAATTTTCAGTACTCTTTCCACCACTGCCGGTTTCACAGACAGGGTTTAGACTAAACCAGGATTAGACCATAGTTCAATTAGGACATTTAAGTAATTTTTATAAACATGCTTAGAAAAAAAACATTACTGAGGTGCATCTCGAGACAAAACAAATATATTTTAAGATCAGTCAGTGCAAGTTTATTTCAGTTGAACAGCTCAGATTTACATTTTAGTCTAGGACTAGGCTTAAACCTTGTCTGTGAAACCGTGGGACTGTGTATTAAATGTGCAGTAAGCAGTGTGACAACTAACCCCGGTCTCAGCTATGTAGAACTGTGCAACAGTGAAAGCAGCCTATTGCTGTAACTGTCAACATTACGTTTTTAAACAATTGAGTGATACACATTCATTTTTATCCCCCGTCATTAAAACTCTTCAATAATTATACAAGCATTAGAAAAAATAGTTGACATGTCACGCCATCTCCGTTATGTCGCCAGCACTCTTGCTACAGGTAAAGCATGCATTTCACAATGCAAAACTATAAAAGTATAACTGTAGTGCAACAAATAGCGGAAAACATATGTTTTAGAAGCGCACTGTCACTTCCGTGATTGCCTCTTAAAAACAAACACAACGCGACCTGCATGCTTGCATACAAAGTAGTTATCTTTTCGCTACCAATTCCGATTTGGCGACATAACGACGTTAACTTAAGTATTTATAAAACTTACCCATCTTTATTCATCAGAAGCGACTGCAGAAGGGCAACAACGATTCCATTTTAGAAGAAAACACAAAATGGCTAAAACTGCAGTTACTGGCTTTACACATGCGGGGGCGCTAAAAACCCACTCAATGACCAAATGCAAGACAGACACCCAAGAAACACATTTATAAACTGTATAATTTAATTGTTTTCTCCATACAATACTCGTATGCTTCATATATTGTTGTTCATATTTTTTTTAGATTATTGCTTTACAGTAAAATGCATTGGTTGGATACATCCATTGCTTGCAAGACAATACATTCAAGTTACACACCAACATCTTGTGTTGAAAATCATTAAATCTGTACCTTACAAAAGGTGTCCTATATACCGTTCCATTCACAGTGCAGCAGGTCACTCGTGGAGCAGTTGCGCATGTATCTGTGCATGTGTGTGTTTAATAAATCAAGACACTGCATGAGAAGTTCTCATACTCTTGTGCATATTCATGCGTGGCAGAGTCATTTGAAGCATTTTCCTTTAAGTTTTCGCCTTCTGAAGAGCCATACAACAGAGAGTGCATATAAGTCTATTCATGTAAGAGTGCTATACAACTGGCAACAAAGACATCCTCCTGTCTGAAGTGACCCGATGAAACATTAATCAATTAAACCACTCCGGAGGTCCGAAGTTTATAAAATACAATTAAATGTCAAAAAAATACTCATCTCAGTTCAAATATAACGGTAACATTTACATCAAGCATGGCACAAATAACCTGCAACAAAGTAAAGGATAGTGTGCTGACAAATAGATTCAAATAAATCTAGTATATGAATACACTGTCTATTGCACTGGCAAAAGAGATTTCCCAAAACAACCAGGGAGAAACTAACAGAGAATAGAATCTGGCACCAAAGAATTCATTTAATGCTGGAAAAAACACTAACTATTTAACGTGGCAACCAGCATAGGAATAGCTTTAGAAGCTCATCCGACAGTCTGTGTATGGTGTGTCTATTTCAGCTGAATAATGTAATCATACAGATCACCACTGAGTAACACCACAGAACAAAGAACGAAAGCGAATCATCACATGACACCACCGTCATTCCGCACAGCACATAGAGCCACAAGAAACTAAAGTCGACATTCTACAGAATGGCAATTATGTGATGTAAGATTAGATGACAGAATCTGCATGCATGTGTTACAGCGGTGGGCGACATCAGCAGCTTTCACAAACGTGGCTCATCTATGAAAATATAATCTCCGTACTTGGCCCTCACCGACTGAGATTGCATATATCATATATAATGTGTACATCAAATACTGCAACACCTGTCTTTTTGCACAGACAACAGCAACAGCACTTCCTAGCACTTAACAACGACAGCTTCTACGACTGACAAAAGACACAAAGACACGCTTGTTCCCCTATGATCAAGTTCAGATCTCCTGAGCCCACTAGCAGCTGAGTGAATCGGGGTCCTGTAGCTGCCATTTATGGATGAATCTCAGGAAACCTGTCGAGGTCAAGTTCAGGTCATATTGCACCACAAAAACAAAGAAATAAGTTCATTATTTTATGCTTAAATAGAAAAGGAAGTCTCCAAGACCATTATAATTTAGATTTTTGTATTGTGGCATCACGGTAAGTGCATTTTCTACCTCAAACATCATTACCGTAATTTTCATTACTGCAACGAAAAAAAAAAAAAAAAAAATCTCATTACCACAATAGGAAAAAAGCAAAAAAATAAAAAAAACAATTATGGCAACGCAAAAACCTAATTTAAATTAAACATTATTTAAATGTACACCTCAATTCTCATTACAGTAATTTTCATTACTGCAAAATAAAAATAAATAAAAATCATACAATCAAAACATTTCCATGGCCGCGTAACAAAATCTTAATCCTATTACTGTAATGCAAAAAATATTACGGCAATTAAATATAATTATGGTAATTTTAAATTTATGCTAATTTAAATATATTTTATTACAGTATGCACAAATTACAGTATGAAGTCTGCATGTATTACAACAGTGAGAATCCAGGGTTGAAAATGTGCTTAAATTTTATGAAAATAAATGTTGCAATGCAGAGAAACATTTAAAAGGTCTTTAAACTTCTTTGTCTTTAAACACAATCTAATTTATTTTTCTTTTGATTTTGGGATGAAATATGACCTGGGTACAGTTTCTTGAGATTCATCCTTGTAGGAACATTGACATGAGCTCACAAAGCTTTTGCCCTGCTTTAAAAATGGCTTCTTTGTGTCAAATCATGCATTACAGACAAACGGTAATAAATATCCAGAGAGGGAGGTTAGGGATACATTGGAAATAAAGAAAAAGTGGCCGCTTTGGTCACATATGTAAATTCACCCTCACCTCCCATCATCTGTAAGGAAGCACTGGTTCAAACAGGATCAGTAATGTTATATTTACATATAAACAAACAAAAACAAAAAATCTTCGATTTGTAGCATGTTTGCAAAATCCAGGATCTCTGTTTGTGATGTAATCAGTATGTGTTTGCCACAGTTGTCAGTCATCGTCCATACTGCGAAACGAGTAAAGAGTGGTCCTGAGGGTCGTCTGCTCTGGTCTGAACGAGAGGTGAGGAGCAGCTTTTGATGTGTGCTTTATGATTGGCTCCATTCACTGGTTAATGCAGATTTGAAATAATAAAGGGGAAACCAAAACGTGTCCAATTTTAGAGCTTCTTTTTCCATGTGTTAGAAGCTGGTCCACTTGCTGACCTCTCCGATGGGCACCTGCCAGAAGCTCTCAGCAGGAAATATATGGCCCAGCTCATAAGGATTTCATAACAGCTTGCCCCCTGCCGCACGATCCATACAGAAAATGCTTCACATCTGCTATGCGTCTTGTTTCCACAGTTTTCTTGTGTGTAACGAGCTTCGAGAATCGCTTACTTGCCCGAGGGCAGTCATTTCATGTCAGTTCCATCTTTTTATTGCACCACATCAAGGACGTACTTTCATTTTTCCATTCCGGAGGAAATAAATTAATATGATGTAGATGTTTTATGCCACATATAAAGTGCATTATGTTCATGTTCATGTCATACGTTGTCTCAAGGGAAGAGAAATTAGAAAATGTAGATTGCTAATGCATACAGGAATGAGCAGCATTCTTTGTGTGCAGTTTGTGATGTAAGTGTACACTTTGAATCCTTCTGCTCTGAACAAGATATTTACGGGCTGCATTGTGATTGTCCAAGGTTCAGAAGTGGAAGAATATCCAGTTATAAAGAGAGCTGCCAAGGAGAATTTAATTTCCTGGAATTGATGGAGAAAGTTGCGAGTCAACGGTCTTCTGGGAAATGCAGTTCTTCCATCTGAGCCACAGTGGTTTGAATGTGCAGTGGGAGACAGTGGTTTTCTTCAACAGTAGGGAGTTTAAAGAGAGAGGAAACCGTGGAATCATTGGTGATTTTGGTTGCAGGTTTATCCCGGAGGTATTTTGGTTCAAAGCCCATGGAAATCATCTAGCCTAGACACTTTCTTGGCACATGGGCAGGTTGACAAAAGTGAAGACATTGTATTCGATCAAGATAGAAAAGCAGAGGAAGATGGCATACAGAACAAGCACGTATATGCCCAGCTTAAAGTCCAACCTCCACTTGTTCACATGGATCCCCAGCACCTGAAAGTGGACAAACAAAATCATTCGTAGGAAGCCAGAGAAAATAATCTTCTATACACTGTATGGACACCTAAAAAATCGTAATCTCTAGCTTCTGCACATTCACGAGAGAGCGGTGTTCCAGTCGGTGAGAATATGCTAGTCTCATGAGAACCAAGTTTTGTTTACAGCAAATGAAAACCAGTCTCCTCTTGGCTTATTTCAAAATCCTCTGACATTTGACTTTACAAATCCTAATTCTGTACTTCTAATTCATGACCGGTGTGTTTGTGTTTTTTTTTTGCTCTCGACAACACTTCCTCGTTCATCATTTCCACATTCGTCACCACGGTCACCTCCGTTCTACGTCATCTGCTGGAATGCCACTCTCGTGAATGCATATACGAGTTTATAAAGTTTTAAATATGGATATTTTTCTTACACAAACACATTGATTCGCTTCAGAAGGCCTTTATTAACCCCCCAGAGGTGTGTAGAGCACTTTTTATGATGGATGGATGCATTTTATTGGACTATTGAATATCAGCCCTCATTCACTGCCATTATAAAGCTTGGAAGAACCAGGACATTTTCCGATTTTTTTCGAAGAAAGTAGGGTAATCATGGGGTAATTTTTGGCTGAACTATCCCTTTAAGAAGGGATGAAAAAAATTTGATTTTCCACTTTATTGTGGTCTTCATTTGAATATTGATTTTTAAAAAAAAAACCAAGATCGATCTTGTTTAATTCTACTCTATACTTGCATTCAGTTGCTGTTTAATAATGTATTTGTAAAGAGCTTCTAATCCTGCAGACGCTGCTGCATTGTACTCCGCTACATATTTGGACTAGAGATCAACCTATATATATATATATATATATATATATATATATATATATATATATCAGTTTGAGCGATGAATGTTATTAGAGTATAACAATAATGTGAGAGCACATGGATAAATTATATATACATGCCATTTAAAAAAATATATTAAATTTTTTTTTTCCCTCTCTCCCTTTCTTGTTTTGTAAATTGATATATAAATATTACATTTATATGAAATATCCAATATATATTTATCCAATAAATATTTGCACATTTCATATGACAAAACAATTTTTTACAATTTTAAGTCATTATTAATTTTTGACCTATAAAACATACTTTTTCCAACATGAACGTTTTTCTTCATATTATTGATTGTGTGAAAAAAAAAAAAAAACTAATTGGCCGATCAATCTGTTATCTGCCTGATTTTCCACCTTGGTTACTGTTAATTAAATTAATATTTCAGTAATGTACCAGGAGCCGGTTCTTTTGGAAATCAGGCTACACTGGATTGGATTAACATAAACTTTTAATTAAATGTTTAAAAAGCAGTTAGAAGTTTGAATCAGTCTGAAACACTGCCCTGTATAAATTAAAAGAGAAAGAATTTATACGTTTGTATGCAAGCAAAATATAACCAAACCAAATCTATATACACTCAGCTATTGAATTTTTGTAGACGTTTTGTCTTCAGTGGAATTAGAGGTTCTAACGAAAACTAAAAAGGGGTGTCCATGTATTGTATTTCTGAAGTGAATTGTCCTTTACATTTACTCACAGTTAAAGCCACCGAACCCAGCAGCAGAACAACGGAGTAGACCAATCCTTTACTGTTGATTTTAACCTAAATAGAAAACAAAAAAAGAAAGGTAATTTTACGGCCTTTGTGGAATTGTGTGCGTGTATGTTTGAGGAGTGAAAGACAGATACCACAGAGCCGTAGTTGACAGCCATTGTCTGGATGCCCCAGGGAACGCCGAGTCCAACCAGGATATCAAAGACGTTACTGCCAATCGTGTTGGAGACAGCCATGTCCCCCAGGCCTGAGCACACAGACACAAAGCAGGAAAGTCAGCTCAACATGGATGAAAGATAAGCGAAGGTAGAAAAACCAAGAAAATTAAACAAAGGAGAGCTCTACCTTGTCGTGCGACAATAAGACTGGCTATGCAGTCAGGAACACTGGTGCCAGCAGCCAGGAAAGTTATACCCATAATGACATCTGGGATTCCAAGTGTGTATCCAGCGATTGTGACCTGCACAAAGCAACCCACATGAATGAGCTTCAATGAAATGCTTATAGGAATAGTGATGTAACATGCCTGCAAGCAAAATGACCTAAAATAATCAAAATTCAAAAGAAATCGTGTCAAAACAAAGACGATTTTCAAACTGGCGTCCAAGGACCCCCAGGAGCTGCTAGGGGGCTAATAGAAAGATTTTACAAAATTTACTATGGCAGTCACAGTTAAGATTCAAGATTTTAAATATTGCATTAACACAATTCATTAAGTATATTTAATAAATTGAATAACGCAAGAGGAAAAAGACATGAAAAATGCTTACATACACAAAAGATACTGAAACTCACCATCCACACCATGACGTAGGAGAAGATGGCGATCCACACCGTAGAGAGGAAGAAGGACAGCATGAAGAAGCGCTCCCACCGTGGTTTGGCACAATTGGGTATGGTGAAGAACAGCAACACCAAAATGGGCCAGGAAATGAAAAACTTCACTTTATCCATAGCACCCCCTACAGTCACATGGCACAGCAAATCAGTAATCAGCCCTCCAAAAAAAGTCTTCTCTTTACGGCATTCAGTTGACCATCCGATCCTAGCTCATAGCTCAGATGAAAGCAGAGCTCACAAGAAAACACATGAGAAATGCCCATGCAGTGCATAATATTAAGGCTACGGAAGAGGATTAGGGCCAAGCAATATTAAAAAAATAAAACCATCTTGAGATTAAAGTCATTATAATACGAGATTAAACTCATTAAATTTCGAGAATGAAGTCCTTATGTTTCGAGATAAAACCCGTTAAATTTTATAATAAAGTCATTAAATTCTGAGAAAAAAGTAGAGAATAAACACACTCGTGTCATTCATTTCATCTCATTGGACAGAGTCAAATAGTTTCAGCAGTGGCTATAGGTTGGAGAGTAATGCGCACGGATGTAGCATGTGAAGCGATTGACTAGGGTTCGAAACTGTATTTAGCCAAACTCGCTTTTCTTCCTTTTCTCATCACATCACATCGGAAAAGTGAAAATAAATTGCTTAACGAGTGTTTATAAGGCACTCCAAACACAGGCAATGAATAAATAAAGACAAATCTCAACAAAACGAGAGATCCATAACAAAAGTGATCCCTTTATCATGTATTTTTCTCACAATAGTTTTACTCTGAACTGACTGAACAATGCATTGCACTCACACACACTGTGTTCTTGTGGTACCAAGCATATTTACAATCAATCAATCAATCAATACAGACCAAAAAATAAGCAAACAAGTAAATAAATATTTAAAAACACTGTGAATGTGACGAATGTGATTTCATTGTGGGCAGGACTTAAAGGTGCAATAGGTGATTGTCTTTAGAAACATTTTTTTGTTATGCAGGTTGAAAGTCTCTTCACATCCCGATAGCAGTCATTAAATTAAACAGTCTAAATGTATTTATCTGTTTTTGACCAAGAAATGTTCGTCCAATCAAAACGCTCGTTCTGAGCATTTTGATTGGCTTTCCTACCTGCCTGTCAACATATGTATTTGCATACCTCTGCGCACCCGGTTTGTGCAGACAGGATACGTCATCAGCGCGTTCACGTAAGCTATGCACGCAGACAGAGCGAGAATGGCAGGCAAACATCAACAACCTGACCTTCCTTCCTGGTATTGTTGTACTTTTACTAACTGTGCTATAAAGTTGTCTCACTGGTGAATGACATATGATGTATTGAAGTAATGTTGTCTCTGATCGTATATGCGTTCAGGGGGCGTGGCTTTGGACAGCGATTTGGAGGGAGGGAGGGTGGGATGTACGCTTTCAGTGCAATCAGGCTAAAGTTAACATTTTCCAAGATCTCCTACTGCACCTTTAATTATACTCATGACTGACCAAAACAGATTAACATGGAAGTTAGTTTTCCTTTTTTGTACAGCCTTATGCTTACCAAGGCTATATTTATATGATCAAAAATACAGTAAAATTAGACATTTTAAAATATTATTACAATTTAAAATAGCTTTCTATTTTAATATAAATTAACATGTAATTTATTCCTGTGGTGACAAATATTGAAAAACATTCAAATATGCTGATTTGGTTCTCAAGAAACATTTCTTATCATTATCAATATTGTGTTGCATAATATGTCATAATTGGAAACGGTGCAAAATTTTTCAGGATGCATGATAAATAAAGTTCAAAAGCATTTATTTGAACTAGAAGTCTTCTGTAATTCTTCTGTATTGCAAGTCTTTAAATGTCATTTTGAAAAAAAAAAACACGCAAAAATATTTTAATATATAATTACTTCCATTACTTACAAGAATTCAGATCTAGATATCCCAATTTTAAAATACCCTGATATTTCCATTTTTAATATCACCACAGTGACCTTGCTGGTTAGTACACAGTGTAGGGACCATGTGAATACATCCAGTATACTATGACTTCAGATGCACTGATGTCACTACATGCGGTTAAATAGCCAACGTGTTAATGTGTGAGAAAGTGAAACCGCCTCACCAGGCAAGACGAAGGGAGATGACAGCTCACTCTCCGGCTCCTCAGTGAGTTTGTCCTCCGCTACGTTGCCATTTTCTATGGTGTCAGCTTTCTTTTCAGCCACCAACACTGCATCCACCCCATTGGCCATCTTCACCAGCCGCTGCTGCTGTATGAGGGGCAGCGAGCAAAAACTGCTTTATAATTCACTCTTACCCACTTCCTCACAAACCCACACTTTTCCAAGCTAATTTTCCCCCACTAGTATGATGCACATTTTCTGAAACACTTGGGTGTTAGAAATGGCATGAGAGTGAGTAAATAAGGACTTTTTTTTTTTTTTTTCATTTCTGGGTGTTCTATCCCTTAAAATATTATATTGACGAGACTGGCAACCTTTTGTGTCAAAGTACTAAGGTTAACACCATTCCCAGCCTCAATTCCCTTAACTAGCTGACATGTCACCATCAAATTCCTCAGCAGTCTTTGTAGCAGGGGTTTGAATTTCTAACACAATTCTTTGAACGCCAGTGTGTGGATATTTATAGAAACAGTTTAATCAGCCTCACACCCAGAACTAGGCTACCTGACGTGAGAACTCCACAGTGCGGAGTTAGCCAACAAAGACTGGCCCATAAGCTCTTCTGAACTCCGGCTTATAATCCAGTCTCTGGGTTCCCAGTGTTAAATATGCTCTATTATAACTGGATAGTGCAGAAGCGGAATTCTCAACAGATGAGCCGCATTTGAAGAGCTTGTAAAATAGCTGAACACATCTGCAACTCTAATCTGTTGAATTCAACATGAATCAGTGTTCACAACCCATTTAACTTCTGTATTGTGACATTTTCCAAGTGAAAGATGATGTTTGAAAAAGGAAAAATAAGTAAGAGATGAGGATTCAAATTTTATCCATCATGAATTGAATGTATTGTGAAAAGTTCTCCATGTTTCAATCCACCAATTTTTATGCGCATTTTATAATATTGCATAAAGTCGACACTGGATGGAAACGCCAAGAAGCGCATAAATTCTGAAAATTAACATAAAACGTATGCGCACAATTGAGTAGGATAAACTTTTTATCTGCTAAGAAAAAATGCACAAACTACGATGGAAACACATGTACCGATTAAATTCCACCATTCAAATCAAAAAAGTAATGTGACTTTGCACAATGGGATGGGATAACTTGACTACCCAGCGGACTGATCTCATTGCACAGCATCTGAAATGTTGTTTTGGTTGTTCTGAAATGCCTGTGCAAGTGTTTCATCAAAGTATTTCTTTATAATTGTCTTACACGACTGTATTCCCAAACAACATGCATGCACCTCCGAGATGCAAGCAATTTATCATACATGAAAATTATATTCAATGGCTTCTCCTACTTTTCTTAGTGATATTTATTTCCAGTTTATTTATTTCACAATTTTGTTCTCTTTTACTCGTTGGATGGAAACTGTGCTTTATTCACAAATGTTTTATGCATTAGTTAAATTTGGCATCTTTGTATGGAAACATAGCTACTACAGGTTGTGAAGGGGATGGGTTTTTGTCCATATAATGGTACTTAACAGGGTTCAAAACAACACTGACTTTCATTGTATGGACCATATAGAACCGTTCACTCGTTGAGTGTATTTTCTTACCTCATTGATGATAAGGCGGCTTGCCATGCGCAGACGTGTCTTGGGCCCAAAGTGGTTGGTGATCATGACCCTGAGTCCGGCCTCGGGGAACCGATAATGTGGTGGGCTTGAATTTATCATCTCATCCACCATCACAACAGAGCCCCTAGTGTACTCTTTACTGGGCTTTACTGCGGACACAGACGAAAAATTGTTTGTAAGTGCACCTATACATTGTACTCATGCTCAATACGTGCAGCATGTACAGCATTTGTTCATAAAACACACACACACACACATAACTGTAAAACCTGCCCTAAGAGACCAAAAATAAATAAATCCTCACAACAACTGCGCACAAAACCAGCAGGACTGTAAACACACACTCAAAAGAAAAAGAATGTGTCACAATTTTCAATCTAATTTGTCAGTGAGAGACTGATTCCTGCTGGGATACACTGTAGGCCCACCTCTGAGTGCCTCAGGATACTGTCAGAAACCATTGACACACAGAATACTGACATGAAATGAAATCCTCAACCATCCCGCAGATTACTGCTGGACACATTATTAACTACACATAGACAAACACAATGACCAAAGACATTCACAACATTAAAAGGAATATTCTTGGTTAAATCTAACTTGAAGGTAAAATGGGTGATTGCTGTGCCTCAAGTGCTAATAAATGGCAAAAAAAAAAAAATCAAATGTTTTCTCCATGGGACAACATGCATTGATAAACTGCACACAATGACACCAGGAACATTCTCAATTCTGATTTAATGTTGTGATGTTACTATATCTGTATTTCACTTGCTTTTGTCCTTGGCAGATACCTTTTCAAAACCTCAAATGAATACATGAATACAAACCTTATCAGTCAGACACAGTGACAGATACTATTTTGTAAATGAGTGGAAGGAAGTATCACTGGTTCTGAGAGAAAGACATGAACACACACACACAGACAGAGAGAGAACTGCAGGATGAGACAGGAGCCAAGGCAGATTTAGTAAGGCTAAACAGACAGGCTTCAGCAGACCGCCACACAGCACAACGGTTAGAACTGCACTACAGGACACCACGCTCTGAAACAGAAAGCGCACCACAGTTACTCAGCAAGGAAGCAAAGTGTCAGCCTCTCATAAGAGATGTCAGATGGCTACGCTTTCAGTAAGTGCTGTTGGCGTAGGTTTTACAAACAGCAGAAATACAGATAGTAGAGTGGAATTCATTTAAAGAGAACAAGATCCGACTTTGTTGCAAGCGGCAGAGGGTTAGTCGCTACTAGCCCACGAGGAAGCCTGTCTAGTTACCCTTACCTGGTCTGAGTAACGGCCATGATGGATCATCCCAAAACTGATCATAACATGCATTACCATCCTCCATCTCGCTGATGACCGTATTACCATTGGCGACACTGCTGTCTTTCTTCCCTGAAAAGTAGTTCTGCAAGCTAGTGTTAAACCTAAAAAAAACAACAACAACAACAACAACAAAAACACAAACTGATTTCTCAGGCAAAAAAGGTAAATTGTCTATTGTCAATAGTGTAGTGATGTATAAAGCACAGCTCACACAGAAGTTACTTTCAAATCAACCAGCTTTCTGTTGTTTGATATGGCAAATGATCAACTTTAACAAAATCTGCATGGGGAAATCTTTGACTCGTCACACAAAAATCTTGATTGTTTAAATCCTATTGAAATGACTGGATTTTGCCATGAAAATGTACTGAACAGCGGTAAATGTAACTGCACCTTAATTCAGCACATCGAAGTACCATGCAGTTCTATGTTGTCACTTTACTAAAATTTAAGTAGTCAGTATAGCAATACCAGCAAAGACTTGATATTAAACACTTATTTCATACCACAGCAATGTCACTAATGATACGTCACTAACTAACTTAACACACTCCTTTATTTAAAAGGTCAAATATTAGTGGAAAACATGATAATTTAAAGATACTTCAGGCTAAACAGTTTTAACTAAATAATCAGATGTTTAAATAAATGAGTATGCAAAATGAAGGTGGACTCACTTCATGATGATAATGTAGCCAACATACATGATAATCAGTATCAGACTCTCCCACCTGCAGAGACAGAGGAGGAGAAAGACAATCATGTGTCTGCCTTCAACCTATCAGAATAAAATAAACTCAGACGTTCACTTACCACAAAATCTTTTCATCATAAATAAACTGAAAGAAAAGTTCAGAGTGTGTGTAAATATTCATGGAGTGACATGTCTTAAATTACATGCTCTATAGAGCTTAACAGTGACAACCCAGTATTTTCTTCATGATTTCCTTCAGATTTTTATTTATTTTTTTTTTAAAGGTGTTTAATAAAGACTTGAACCAAACCAACGAGCCCCATTATGAACAAACTTTTTTTGTTGTTGTTTTTTAAAAGAAAGACTGACAAAGTAGTATTGTCTTTATATCTGTGTACTTAAAGGGATAGTTCACTCAAAAGTCATTAATTGTAATTGTAAGACCTTTGTTCCACGTCAGAACACAAAGTAAGATCTTTTTTATGAAATTCGAGAGCTTTCTGACCCTGCATAGACAGCAACAGAACTACCATGTTGAAGGCCCAGAAATGTAGTAAGGGCATCATTAAAATAGTCCATGCGACATCAGTCTGTGTCAACCTTAATTTTATGAAGCTACGAGAATACTATTTGTGCGCAAAGAAAGCAAAAATAACTACTTATTAAAAAATGTCTTCTCTTTTGTGGTGGTCTTCGGCACCCGTTCACAAGAGTACCACGACACGTGTGCATCTTCCTCTGCTTGCAGACAAGGCGCAGTGCATCTGGTTCTACGTCAGAAAGCCGGCTCCTGTGTCAGCAGCACCACACACACAAACACATGTGTCATCTGGTACTCTCAAGAATGTGTGCGAAGAATGAAGTGAAAGACAAGACATGGTTGAATTAAAGTCTTATAGTTTTCTTTGCTCACAAAGCTTATTTTTGTAGCTTCATAACACTACAGTTGATGTCACATGGACTATTTTAATGATGTTCTTCCTTTCTGGGCCTTGAATGTTGCGTTGATGTCTATGGAGGGTCAGGCTCTCGGATTTCATCAAAAATATGTGTTCTGAAGATGAATGAAGGTCTTACAGGTTTGGGACGACATGAGGGTGAGTAATTAATGACAGAATTTTCATTTTTGGGTGAACAAAACTAAGTCTTTTTTAAGGGCACAGCAAATACTGCAAACAAATCTGAAACTACAATACAAAATAAAGCAATAAAGTAATTTATTTTAATAAAAAAAACCATCTGAAGCATTTTGAATAATACTGAAGTGGGATCTTTTGACTTGGTTGCTGGGGTGTTCTTCGTGGTTACTGGCCCATTTAGAAATACTCTACTCCATAATGGCAGCAGCTTCTACAAGCATTACTGACTTTTCCTCATAAAAGCTTCTAAACCACTGTTTAACATCCTCAAAGCTCATGGTACACCTACCTTGAAAGGCTTTTTTTGTTATTGCTAATTATCAGTTTCTTTTATTTCTAGAACCTACTCTATTTTGCCACTTAGTTACCAAAGCTCATTAGATTAATGACACTTACTGCAATAAGGGCGACCACTGATAAAATGTAGTAGCTTGAGTCTCTGAACACAGCAAACTTGGTGAGAAAAACAACCTAGTGGGAAAACAGAAGATCTTTGTAAACAGAAGTCAACAAAAGCAACTATTTTTTGCTTTGTTAAATTTATCATGTCTACTGTACCCTCAAGTCATGCCATAAGCCACAACAAAAAAGGTTTTATTTCTCAAAATACAAAAATATCACAGCAGTGTGCTTTTAAAGGCCTTTCTTGGACCTCATTACAGTAACCAAAGTATTTGCCTGCAAAGCCTATATTTAATGTGGTAGAACTTTTACTTTAATGGAATATTTAAAAATAAACCATTGTTTGAAATGAGTAAGAAGGGGAAAAAAAATCAATCCAGTAGATTAATTTTCACATTGCAATGCTCAGATGAAAACATGAAAAGGTCAAAAGTGGCAGCAGCTCCAAAGGAAGAGAGATGTATATAGAGCTCAGAGAGATTCTCACCTGCCCCGCAAATATCCCACACACGCCGATGATGCACAGAATGTTGAACACGGCTGAGCCCACTATGGTACCCACCCCCACATCTCCATGTGTTATGAACACACCTGCAAAACAAAACAAGAGTGTCCTCATCCACAGCATCTGTTGACACATGACTAATGCACATATAAGCACCTGTACGTGTGGCTTACCAATTATAGAGGCAAACAGCTCGGGGGCGGAGCTTCCAGCTGCCATGAAGGTCGCTCCTGCTACATCTTCACTCAGGTGCAATTTCTGATGGATGGGTGGAACATACAGAATCACACAGAGGATGTGCAGAGGCCATAATTAAAAGGTCTAAATAGACACCAGAGATGAGCAAAACTAATGGTGTAATTGGGTTGTTTGAATGACTAGCAGCTCTTAAAGGAACAGTTCGATCTAAAATGATTTTAGTTATTTCTTTTTACACTAAGAACTGGAAAAGAGCAGCATGAAGATAATTGTTTTATATATATTTTTTTCAATCGTAATTTATTCCTGTAATAACAATGCTAAATTTTCAGTATCAATACTCCAGTCTTTAGTGTGACATGATCCTTCAGAAATCTTTCTAATATGCTAATTTGCTGCTGCAGTAAAATTTAAATTTTTGCTGCTCAAATAAAATAATCAGTTGAAAACAGTTTGTGTGTAAACACTTTTTTTTTTTTTACAGGATTCTTTTATGAATAGATGAATTTGATGATTTTTTTAATCTATAAATGTCAGTCTTTACTATCATTTTTGATTAATTTAATGCGTATTTGTTGAATAAAAGCATTAATTTCTTGCAAAAAAAAAAAAAAGACTGACTCCAAACATTTGAATGACAGTATATATGCCTTAATGGAGTCAGTCACTGTCATTATATTTATAATGTTTGCATAAAAACTCTTCTAAAAAAATATTGCTAAACCACAAAAAATAAAGCAGGTTTCAAACAATATAAAGTAAATAAATAAATAACAACTGAAAATGTGTAAATAAATTGAGTAAACTATTCCTTTAAGTAATTGGCTGGGTTAATAGTCATGTTGCCAAGACACTGATCAGGCACATTTTTAGGGATATTTTGACACTAAATGCTGAGTAATTGACAGATATTCAATAAATAAATAAATCAATAAATAAATCAGCTGAATAACTATAACCTTTAGTGAAGAATTTTAAAGGATTATGCATAATAAGAACATTGCCCACAGCAGGCGATTTGAAGTCGGACAGTAACTTGTCTTGACGTTTATTGTAAAACATAGTGAATTAATTACAAAGATGGTGCTTTGATGGCAAATTTCTTCTCACCTCACAGATCTTCTCTAGAGAGGTCACAAAGTAGTCATCACAGACAATAGCAAGGGCCAGAAACATATATAGAGCCTGAAATGGGAAGATAGACAAGAATGAGATGCACCATAATGGGCTTGATGTGCAGAAATAGTTCAAGTTGCATGTCTAAATGGTTTTCTGATTTATAAGCAGTTGTTGACAGAGCGATTACTGCGCCGTGAACCCAATGGCAAACTCATAACCAGTCATAAATTATGGCGAGAGCTGACAAACTATTTATAATTGTCATAAAATTCTCAGACAAGCACTATTTATCCTGGATGACAAGGTCAACTGGTGAGCAAGGCTAGACATTGATTGACGCGCACACAAAGTTCTCCTACCGCAAATATGTGTAGAAGTACAGCTCCTTGCGTACGCTGTCTGTTGGTGAATATATCCTCGGGGAACTCGTGGACGGCTGCATTGAAAATGAGAAAGAAAAAGTCACTTTGGCGCAAGTTGTCTTTCCATAAAAATGATAAAGATAAAAATCTGACGGTACAGTTCGTAAAACCAGATCCGCATGAGATTCCAAGGAACGATTGGAATGTGTGGGCAACAGAATATAAATCACGCCCTAGGGACAAGCGACTTCATCATAATGTAGGAAAACACACATTGTACATGTAAGTGTACAATGTAAGACACATGGTCACCAGTGCATGGGACTACATTATTATTTCCCACATTGACATTCATCACAGCCAAGGGTACGCTCAATTTAGTTATATGAAAGAAATATATGTATACAGTAGCCTCAAAGACTATTCAGAGGTGCATCCAGTAAGGTGCTTTGCTAGTGGGACGTTTCACTCTCTACACCTGTTATCCTGGGCTCTGGGTGAGTTTGAATAGGTTAAAGTAATGTAGATTTGCACAGCCCGTTTCAACACCAGATTCTAGAAAAACTACATAGTTTTGATGCAACTTTCTCAGTGACTGTTAGACAGTAGCTACACATGAACACAAATCACTCACAAGAAAAAATGTTGTCAGTGCTGCCCCGCGAATTTATCAATAAAATAAAATAACTTTGCAGCTGAAAAGCTACATGATATTTCTCAGTAGCGAGGTTCTTGAAGCAGTTCAACCAATGGCAGCGTTTCACGCGCGGCGGTTGGGGGGATGGGTGGGTTCGGTTGATAAATAAATATACAGAATACGCTGTACTATTCAAACATTAATTATTTATTTACCCTAGCATTGCGAAAAAGCGGAGATCTGTCTCCTCCAGGTTGTGCGCAGCACGTCAGTCTGACTCTGAATGGAGGCAGGGTGAAGTTACGTGTCGCTGACAGCTTGAGGATCCAATGGCGCTACGAAGATTTACTGACAAGCTGTTTTTAATGCTTATCAATGGTTAAATATTTGTAAAACCCACTGATATAAAATAATAATAACGAAATATAATAGAGATGTGAAGTTTGGATAATTTTTCACGGCACACCTGACTGGGCTATAGGGTATGGCAACTGCAATACTCTGCTATACGGAAACGCCGCCCCTGAGTTCAGCTTAAAGGGGTGGTTTACTGTTTTTTTTCTAGGCTTGATTGTGTTTATGGGGTGCAGTCTAACATGTGTTTATGCTTCGTTTTTTAAAAATGCATAATTTTTCATATAATTTACCTTTATTCCACACCGCTCTGTCCCTTCTCTGACAAACGCCTTGATTATTTCCTGTTTTTATGAAGCCCTCCCTCAGAAATACGTGATGGGCTCTGATTGGTTAGCTGGCTCAGTGTGTTGTGATTCACTAAACCGCCGAGTGTGCGTCTAAATGTCCCGCCCCTCAGCTCAGCGGCATGTGCTCCGGTTGTATTGTAAACAATGGCGTCGTCTATATTGCTTATCAATTTGAGCCCAATTGAGACGCAGAGGATATTAGTGAAGAGGATCGCGTAGAACCTGTGCAAGCACTGCTCTTAATGGTATGTTTGTTTGTTGTCTCATACTTTTAGATACGCTGTTATTATGCTACTGCTTATGTTAGTTTTTAATATACGGTTTTATTCTGATTAAAGCTTTAATACAGTACGGCAACCGCACACACGTTCATGTATAACGCTTCTCATTGCTATGTGAAAATGTATAATTGGAACAGTTTGTTGGAGCTGATCTGACGATCTGAATGAGAGAGAGAGAGAGAGAGAGAGAGAGATGCAGAGCAGGGGGACGCGAGGAACAGTATTAAGAAAGGCTGTTTTATAACATTGATTTTGAAACTTGTGAATCCATTAGAATCATCAGAAGACAGAATCGCGATTCATATATGAATAGATTTTTACGTGCACCCCTAGTTTTCTCTTCACTAAAGCAGCACAGCATGGCCTTGCCCCCTTCCTTACATGTTCCCGAGGGCGGGGTTTATCTGGGTCCGTGACGTATCAGACCCGGGAAGCAACTCGTAGTCCCTTACCAGCCGTTTTTGTAGGCATTAAACTTCCAGAATTGTAAAAAATATCTCTGTTTGCATTGAACTTTCAGCGCTGCAACTTTGCAGATATTGTTTATACTCAAACAGCAACATTACACACTAACTAACGTTAAAAAAGTGAAATTGCAATCAACCACCCCTTTAAAGATTCGCTATTAGTAGAGACGCTGCTATTTTTGTTTGCTGGGGTAGTAATATTCTATGTTAACAGGGAAGGGGGGGCCAAAAATTTATTTTGGCTATGTCATGATAAGAGGTAAATCCGGCCCTATATATATATATATAAAAATAACACACAGTGAGGAAAATAAGTATTTGAACACCCTGCTATTTTGCAAGTTCTCCCACTTAGAAATCATGGAGGGGTCTGAAATTGTCATCGTATGTGCATGTCCACTGTGAGAGACATAATCTAAAAAAAAATCCAGAAATCACAATGTATGATTTTTTAACTATTTATTTGTATGATACAGCTGCAAATAAGTATTTGAACACCTGAACACATATTTGGTACAGTAGCCTTTGTTTGCAATTACAGAGGTCAAACGTTTCCTGTAGTTTTTCACCAGGTTTGCACACACTGCAGGAGGGATTTTGGCCCACTCCTCCACACAGATCTTCTCTAGATCAGTCAGGTTTCTGGCCTGTCGCTGAGAAACATGGAGTTTGAGCTCCCTCCAAAGATTCTCTATTGGGTTTAGGTCTGGAGACTGGCTAGGCCACGCCAGAACCTTGATATGCTTCTTACAGAGCCACTCCTTGGTTATCCTGGCTGTGTGCTTCGGTCGTTGTCATGTTGGAAGACCCAGCCTCGACCCATCTTCAATGCTCTAACTGAGGGAAGGAGGTTGTTCCCCAAAATCTCGCAATACATGGCCCCGGTCATCCTCTCCTTAATACAGTGCAGTCGCCCTGTCCCATGTGCAGAAAAACACCCCAAAGCATGATGCTACCACCCCATGCTTCACAGTAGGGATGGTGTTCTTGGGATGGTACTCATCATTCTTCTTCCTCCAAACACGTTTAGTGGAATTATGACCAAAAGTTCTATTTTGGTCTCATCTGACCACATGACTTTCTCCCATGACTCCTCTGGATCATCCAAATGGTCATTGGCAAACTTAAGTCGGGCCTGGACATGTGCTGGTTTAAGCAGGGGAACCTTCCGTGCCATGCATGATTTCAAACCATGACGTCTTAGTGTATTACCAACAGTAACCTTGGAAGCGGTGGTCCCAGCTCTTTTCAGGTCATTGACCAGCTCCTCCCGTGTAGTTCTGGGCTGATTTCTCACCTTTCTTAGGATCATTGAGACCCCACGAGGTGAGATCTTGCATGGAGCCCCAGTCCGAGGGAGACTGACAGTCATGTTTAGCTTCTTCCATTTTCTAATGATTGCTCCAACAGTGGACCTTTTTTCACCAAGCTGCTTGGCAATTTCCCCGTAGCCCTTTCCAGCCTTGTGGAGGTGTACAATTGTGTCTCTAGTGTCTTTGGACAGCTCTTTGGTCTTGGCCATGTTAGTAGTTGGATTCTTACTGATTGTATGGGGTGGACAGGTGTCTTTATGCAGCTAACGACCTCAAACAGGTGCATCTAATTTAGGATAATAAATGGAGTGGAGGTGGACATTTTAAAGCAGACTAACAGGTCTTTGAGGGTCAGAATTCTAGCTGATAGACAGGTGTTCAAATACTTATTTGCAGCTGTATCATACAAATAAATAGTTAAAAAAATCATACATTGTGATTTCTGGATTTTTTTTTTAGATTATGTCTCTCACAGTGGACTTGCACCTACGATGACAATTTCAGACCCCTCTATGATTTCTAAGTGGGAGAACTTGCAAAATAGCAGGGTGTTCAAATACTTATTTTCCTCACTGTATATATGTATATATATATATATATATATATATATATATATATATATATATATATATATATATATATATATATATATATATATAACTATTAAAATCGCATACAAAATAAATAAGCATTAATAATTAATCATAAATTAATTAATCGTGATTAATTGTTTGACCGCACACACACACACACACACATATAATTACGATTCTTTCTTCAGTCCAAAACCATCAACAGAATACTTAGTTTTTTTATGGTTTGGGTCATTAAAACTTTGTCACTTCTTGGAGGATGATGTCATTTTGTAACCGGCTATTGTGAGTTACAGAGGTTTTATAAAAGACTAGCAGGTTGGAAAGTGATATTGAGAAATTAATGTGATTTTTTAAACTTAAAATACTCTTATTGGGGTCACTTTCTCTATAAAGCTTGTAACTCCTTGTCTACACTCTACATTTTTTATCAAGTTAAAAATCAACAACAAACAGTTCAGCTATCTGCCTTTATCAGTGTCATTTTTCATAGTTAAAACAAAATGAAATAGGCTTATTTGGGCCACTTCAACAAGGCATGTTGTCTAAATGCATAACGTTTAGGACTTATGTGTTACTGTTTATATAAACCATTAATGTTTATTGCCTTGCTCTGTCTACTTGCATTGTAAATGCTACACTGTAAATATGATTTATGTTTGACAAAAAATAGTGATGAGTCCAAAATCCTTTTCTGTGATGACTGCCATTATGCCACAAATGCTGTTGATAGAGCTTAACTTCATATGGAACCCAAAACATCCCTTTAAATCTGGTTTATATGCCTCCAAGGCCTTCTGTTACTTCAATCTCACCAAACATCAAAACCCTCACAAACACATGGCAGGATCGGTCACATGTCAGTACATTCTGTCATGGCTGCCCTGTTTGTGACCCGGGCAGCCCTGTAGGTCAAATAATCCCCAATGGGACAAGATTCTGCCTGTCAGGGCAGCACCAATAAAGCTCAGAACATAAATCAACATCATACCATAATCTATACAGTCACCTTCCCCTCTAAAGCTAATGAGGTTTTTTTGATACTTTTGTTAGGGACTTGCCACCCCCAAGTCTCCATATTCTGCACCCTAGATATGCCCCAGGACCTTTTCTGCCCATATTACTGTCCTTCAGAGCAAATACCACTAACAAAAGCATCTGCCGTTTAAAAGCATCAAAAACTGCTTAAAAATCTTCTACTACCAACTCATTTTTCAGTCTGAAGAGCTCATTAAAACACTCGTGGCACTAATAGCTCTTCCCGTTAAGAAGCGATCTGTTATAAATGATGGCAATTGTGGCGTGATGTTTTATCAATCACAACCACCACAATAATTTCCATCGCTGTTATCTGAAGGGTTGAGAAAAATTAAGATCCCCAACAGGTTTTATCCATCAAGCGGAAGAGAGTTGTCGGTGCCCTGATCACATTTCCCTTCCCACAGCTCGCCCCTCCCATAACACATGAGAAGGAGGAGAGGACACCCTCAAGGTCGTCTCCTGAGGGAAGCCACAGAGCACATGCAGACATACGGAGGGTCATCCACAGACTACCACACATTCAGAAACACAATACACATACTGTACACACACACTAGTCTCAAAGAAGCCACATAAAGCAACTGAACTGCTTGGCATTACGGAAGAGGTTAATTTCACTGGGGCAGAAGGGAAAAAAATAAATAAAATACATTTTGAACCTGAATGATTTTTGGCTAAAAGTGGCCCATGACCACACTGTCTGTGGTGGTTGCCAGGTATTTCTAAGCAGTTGCTAGGGAATTCTCGGTGGATTTGAAGGAGGTGCCAATCAAAGAGTCTACCAACAAGTCTCTGTTCTCCTTCCTAGATATGGCACACTTCCCCCTCTCCTTCAGTGCAAACCTAAATAACTTTTTTCAGCCGTTATACCGTTTAGTCCACGAAGCAAAACTCATTAAGTATTTCTGATCATTTAATAAAACAAAAAACACTCCTCAAGCTACATGATTTCATTATTTTATATTATATATAAATAAATATATTTAATACTCATATATTATGTAAACAAAAACTTTTATTTTGGATGCGATTAATCGTTTGACAGCACTAATATATGTCAGTCCTTACATTCCAAAACTGTATTCAGTGACATGAGGCGGAGTAAATAAGAGATTTTTAATAGATGGCTCACTCATTTCATTCCAAACCCATTAGTCTTTTGTTTATTTTTAAAACATTATTAATTTATCATTCTCTGATCATTTTTGTCCATTCATTTACATTCATGGGTAACACTTTATCTTAGGGTCTCTTAACTAGCTGTTTATTAGCATGCACATAACTAGAATATTAGCCATTTATTAGTAGTAATTAAGCACATATTAATGCCTTATTCTACATCCCTAATCCTACCCAATACCTAAACTTAACTACTTTACTAACTATTAATAAGCAGAAAATTAGGAATTTGAGGCAAAAGTCGTAGTTAATAATCAATAAGTGTTCCCTATTCTAAAGTGTTACCAATTCATGCACTTTGCAGAAGCTTTTATCCAAAGTAATATTACAATAACATTGCTTCCAAGGTAAACTTTCAGTTAATGCATTCCTTGGGAATTGAACCCATGACTTTGGGGTTGCTAGCACCATTCTATATTCATTAACTAAAACTTTCACACATCACAGTACAAAAAGACACTGAAAAAAGTACTTCATATGGATAGAGCAGGTGAATACAAGTCTTGTGAAGCAGCACAATCATCTTATATGATAAACAAATTGAACTTAGGCTTTTATTTATATATAAACATTAATCAACATACATACATAAAACTCATCAAATATTGTACGCATGGAAGTGTAACCATGTTTGCCAGACACAGGAGAACAAATGAGATTTACAGAAAACATGTATATAAACATGAGCAAATATGATTAAATATGGTCCGATATGCAGGATGAAACCATTTTCCAGAGATGCTGCTTCTGCAGGATAGGACTTTATATTCAGCAGGATCTGCTGTTTGTTGACACTGGAGGTTGTTTTCCTCCAGGTTGATGCACTTGTGTGAAGCATAGCAATCTCTTGCAGGTAAATCCATTAAAGTCCTTAGGAGCTCCAGCTCACTGCATTAATTATTAATGATGGTACCATTAAAAACAAACTCTCTCTGTCTCTGTGGGCATCATGACAGTACCTTCAGGTGGAGGCTTAGTCGAGGTCTCCAAACAAATGGTGAACAACATACAAGCATGTATGTACAAGTATGTGCCTTGGGTTTGTATCTGCTGCATGCACAGCATATCGTCTTGGCTACTGTGGACAAGCATCTCAGGTAGAGTGAGACAGAATGTGCTTTGTTGTCTCCTGTCATCTGATGACCTTATCCATCAGCCTCTGTCCTGATGTGAACACACATGGCAGGATCAGCGCCTCACAGCTGGATATACTGAGCTAGATGTGTGTGTCAGTGTAGCTTGTTATGGTGTGCACATCAAAAGTGAAGTGAATATTCGCGTCACGTTACTCGCGGGATGTTTTTCGCATCACTTGCACAAATAAAAACATAATGCTCTCCATTTTCTGATTCAACCAGATGTGTCAAATCAGACATGTCAATAAGCTCTTCGCTGATTGGTTTGCACAACAACGTGTCATGCGAGTTTCTCCACTCGAGTTGAAATATTTCAACTTGTGTGGAAGATATGATTGAGGCAAACATTGCACTTTCACGGCAATTGCATTGCCCAATTCGTGTCATTTGCACCGTCTGGCAAGAATTTGCATCTATTTGCGTCAATGCATTGTATGTAATCCAGTTACGCAAATAATTCAATGCACTTTTGGTGTGCACACACCTTTAGTAAAAAAAAAACAAATAAAATAAAAAAAGGATGTGGGTGTGTTCAGAATTGCATAATGCATACTATGTTTTGTAAAATTTACATCCTTATGGTTCATAATATAGTGCATTGCCTTCTTGAGCATCAACGAATGTTTGTACCTTTTGTAATTATAATAATTCTTGTCTCAAATGTCCACAATATGAAAAAATGGATCAACATCACATAGCCACATTTGGAAGAGCTCAAAGTGCAGAAGATGCTGGAAAACCATAGATTGTGCGACAGGCTCAATTAAAAATGCAAGTTCACACATTACCAGTAGATGGCGCTTATAAAAAAAGCCCTGCGGTTCATAAAGTATTGTGCACCATTTTTGACACCTGCTTGTCATGGAAAAGGAAGTCAAAGGGTGTTTAGATGTTTTCTAACAGCCGTTTGGATTTTTTAAATTTGCTATGGTGTCTATCAGACAAACACTACCAAATATAAGGTTTAGGCCTGTTTACTATATTAGGGTCAAAATCAATGGACAATGTCATGACAGTGAACTGTCCGTTAAAAAAAATAAAAATCTAAAAAATAAAAATCCAAAAACCAATTTCATATTCAACTCTGGGTTAGTGTGTGGCTTTTGCCAGTAAATACCACCTAGAGCATAACATATGACTGATTTACTGCTTGATTTGCGAGCAGAATTACACTAGTCAAGGCATTGTAAGGATTTAAATGTCAATAAATAGTTACAAGTCTTTTATGGAATAAACTGTGTAGTTCATATACAGCAGCAATCCGGAAAGAGCACCGTTAATACTGGATGAAACACAATGCCGCCTCTAGCCCCATCTCTATGTGACAAGCCTCTGTAACGGTATTATGTTTTCTTTATGAGATATGCTACATAACTGTAAAGCTGTTGAATAGTGTATTAACCTATTTGTTAGTGCCTGAGCTTGCAGTTATGTCACATCTTAAAAGTGCACACACAAAGCACCCACCCCATTACATTCCACCTTTTTTTCCCTTACGAACGGGTCGATCAATCTGTTCCAGTCTGTAAAAAATGCAAGTTCTTAAAATAACCCCTCTTCAAGCACAGGAGCATTCTGCTTATTCAAATTTCAGGCAACAAGCTGGCATCCAACCCAGACTGTCTGAGCGCTCTCTCTCTTTCAGATTACTTATTGATTTGAGCAGCTTCTGAGGAGCACAAACATAATGGAGGCCGCTCTCATCAAAGCACCTGCTTGTTTGCCTATATATGTGAACGCCTGTTCAGTGGGATTCTCCTGTTACAAAACCTGCAAAATATCTTTTCTTTAGAGCTAAAAAATTAATTTTGCATGCTAACTGATTTGTGCCATTTGAGCATTTTTATGAGTTGTTTCATGTCACTCCTGACCTGAAGAGATTGGTGTGTTCCCCTTATCACATCAAATTAAAATCAACTCATTTCACACCACATGACAATGAAGGAACATCTTATTTAGCAAAAACAGAACTGATGACAACCTCCACAACAGTCTCAGCTTCAGAAAGTATGTTCATGAACCCGTTAGGGACCATCTGATGCATACTGCATACAAAAAAATGACAGGATCTGGCCAGCTCCAATTTGATTGGTTGACTGCTATGCAACTTCCAGGAGTCAGCGTGCACTTGATTTTAATCAGTCTGCTAGGAAGGAGTGTTTACAAGTTCCCTAGGCTGCTACAATGAGAGATTTAGAGGAAGAACGAATTGCTGTATTCGCCAAAGTGTACAAGGTGAATGGCAAAAAATCTTTAAAAGATATTTGAGAGGCAATTAGCAGTGAGTAAACATGTTATTCTATAATCAGGACTGTTTACAGAAATAACTGCTACTTATTACTTTTAAATGGATGAAATTTCTGACCACAAAGCTGCAAAACACTTTAAACAAATTGCTTCAGTGTTTTCCGTGTAAGCTTTCACAGAGATTGCTATATCTTGAATGCGCCACCACTTTGCACATTGGCTGATTATCATAGCATCATTGATTTCACATTTACCTGCCTCTAAACATCACATAAAACAAAAAACTCTGGTTGGTTGCTTTTTAATGTCGATCAGATGGGCTTTCTGTCTCTAAGTGGCTTATTATTGGTCAGAACAATCCATATTGTGGCAAATTTCAAATGTTTTACTCTGCAATACAATCTATAGTATAATTTACGGATGCTGCTTTGCATAACATCTTGATTTAATTACGCTATACCTCTCAAGAGAAGCTACATCAATGAACTCATTACCCACCTTCATTCTGTTAGAGCTATAGTTACAATATGTGTGGGCACTGTGTTGATGTCTACATCAAGGGATAAACAATGGTTTAAGGAAAACATAAGATGTTGCTGGACTGCTGCTCTGATGAGTTTTGGAAATAAGCCACAGAAGATCTGGGCTGGAGCTCAAATGAAACTAAGGGCTGTACAGAAATATCCGCAGTTTTACCACAGAGAGACGAATCCTGCAACAAACACTATAGGGGTGGGCGATATGGAAAAATATATCACGTTTTTTTTCTTTTAGAAATATCACGATTTCATCACGATTCTTGTCATGTTGGTTTTACTATTTTGTCTGAGCAGTACAGCCAAACTAATTTCCCTATTATAAAAGACAAATCCTTTCAAGGTAACAAAATATTTAAAAAAGAATGGTGGATATTTAGGCCAAAGTGGGCGAAGACGAAAATGAATGTAAAATCAATGTAAAAGTGAAATTACATAAATATTACACCATGTAACAACACTGAACATGAGTACTGTTTAACACTGTAGATTGTTAATTCAACTCTTTGGGAATAACTTTTAACACTGCAAATATTATTTGGATTTTTTTTTTTTTTCCGAGCTCGGTGTTTGACCCGGCCTCAAAGTGCTCCCCTGAGTGCTTCTCCCTGTGCGGGGGTAGAATGGGCTAAAGGTGTGGAGTCGGGGTGGTGGAGGGATGCTGAAAGTCGAGATAATGGAGGTAGGACGTACTTGGTTATTTATAGGAGATTTCTCATGCGCTGATTGGATAAATAGTGTAATCACTAATGATTAACTGGCTGTGTTTAATTATCTGTGTGCTCCTCCCGAAATTTGTTTATAAAACATCACTTCACAAGTTCACACTTACATATAATCAAACTGAGTAAAGGTTATGTGTATTTGGCGTGCTGTCCAGTGAGAGGGCTCCGAGCTCGGCAAGACTCCCGAGCCCGGGGCTCTCCCCTTGTCCGGGGAGAGGGGTCCGAGCTCGGTGTTTGGCCCGGCCTCAAAGTGCTCCCCCAAAATGCGATTAGAACAGGACAGCAGCCAGATACTTGCGTTTGTGACCCCCCCAAAAAAGCAAGGCTTAATATTAGAGGGTGCTGGACGTCATTGGTGTACGTTTGTTATGATGGTACCTGGAAAGAGTAGTTGGCTTCTGCGGAAGCCTTCACTGCTGAAAGAGAGGGATAAAGGCACCTGCGGGAGCAACTACTGCTGTGGCAGTAGGGGAAATACGGGAAAGGCTTCTGTGGGGGCATTAACTGCTGCAGCATCAGAAGAAGAAAGTGGCTTCTGCGGAAGCGTGCTCTGCTACAACGGTAGGGAAATACAGATGCAAGCTCCTGCGGAGCAGTCATTGCTGTGGCAGAGGGGCAAGCTGAAAAGCTCCTGCAGGAGTGAGGCGCTGCTGGGATGTAAAGTGGAGAAGAAAAGGGATAGACTGGGTTTACAGGGGGCTGCTGATGAGGTTTTGGTAGGCTTCTATGATGTGGGAGCGGTCCAATCGGATGTAGTTTTTAAAGGTTTCTGACGACCAGCGACCGGGCGTTTGGATAGTGGGAAATAGTGGGGTGGATGTTCGGGTTAAAGCTGGAAGTGATAGTGAGCTCAGAGCATCTAAGAAAGCCGAAGAATGCTAGGATGAACATAGCATCTAGTGTGCAAGCGGTGTGGGTGGAATGGTAACCTCTGCGGAGAGTGGAAATGCATTTGGTTAAGATTTTTAGGGTTATGGGTTGCCTGGCGTCTGGGTGGGTGGGATGGGTTCTTTGAATACCTTTGATGAGAAGGGTGGTCTGTGAATTGGCTATTTGAGGTGAGAGTGAACCAAATATGAGCTTGTGAAAAAATTGGATTCCGCTTAGATAGCCTTTTATGGAGCCGACTTGGAGGTTTTTGTTAATGTTCGGGTGAGATATGAATGAGGTGATAGAGAGCAGGGAAAAATCGGGGAACGGCAGGTTGTAGGCAGAATGAAATGCTTTGAAGCATTTCCATGCTGTTAAATAGGATTGTAGGGTTCTGGGAGAAACTGCTTGAAGTATGGAATCGAGGGAAGCTTCGAAGAGAGGTCTCGGAGGATGATTTAAGGGAATATCAGCCTAAACAAGAAGGTACTGGGTTTGGGAGTGGTTCTGCCTCTGGTGCCAACTGCCTGAATTTCTGACAGGCAAAACAAGAAAGAGTCAGCTATTCGGTTTTTGGACCTGGAAATGTGTTATGTGCAGTTATGATGAACTAGTCACAAGCCGAGATCCAAATTAGGCGTCTTAGCAGAGGTATTAGGGTGAATGAATGAGAATGCCCTTTATTAATGCAGTGCACGGTAGCCTCGTTGTTGCAGTGAATAATAATGCTAGCGGCGGACCACTCTTTTCCCCACAAAAAGGCTGCCACGACTATAGGATATAGCTCGAAAAGCGCCGAGGATGTTAACATCTGAGGTAGCTGTAACAGCTGGGGGGCCATGTAGAAGCGAATCAGCGGTTCTGGTAAAATCCTCCAAAATCGACAGAGGGGGTGGCGTTGGTAAATAATTGGATATCGACTGGAGAAGAAATCAAGTCGCTGTAAAAGAAGGATAAGCCGTTCCAAAGTTTTCCGAGCTCTGCAAAGACTTTTTGCGTTGTCAAAAGGTGCGCGGCTGGGATGGAGTCGAGGGGCGAGATGATAAAAAAAATATTGTCTAAGAGATGGACTAAGTAGGGTACGGCGTAATTGTTGGAGAGGATCCAGCAGATTGCTCCTGACAACATGTCGAAAATTTTAGGGCTGCTTCTGCAGTTGAACGTGAGGCGGATGGAAAAGTAAAATTTTTGGGTGAAAACCTGGGTGAATGGGCATCACCTTAAAGGCAGAGGTGATGTCGACTTTGACCATTCCAGCACCGCGACCTGCGTCTTTAATCATGGTAATGGCTTGGTCGATGTCGTGATAATGAAGAGAAAATTCTTTGAGTGGAATGAGGCTGTTAACACTCGGGAGCGGGGAGTTATGCGGGGAAGAGAGATCAATTATGAGGCGTTTTTTACCTGTACATTTTCTGGTAGCTACACCTATGGGACTAACGTGGAAAATGTTAAATGGAGGAACGGAAAAGGGGCCGATCATGAAATTTGTGTCTATTTCTTTCTTGATAAGATCGACTGTTTCAGGTTCGGCTAGAACAGATTGGAGATTGGGGCAGATGAGGTTTTCAGAGGGGAGATTTTCAATACCGGGATGAAAGCCATGTGAGAGATCCGACAGTAGATATTCAGAGAAATTAGGGTCAGGGTGATAAAGCAATTCAGAAGACAAACAAGAAACATTTACGGGAGTCGATAAATACTGTTTATCATTTTTATTTGCAGCTTTTTGAACAGGGCAGATCAAGCATCTTCTGCTGCGGCCTGATGATCGGAGGCTCATCCTCGAAAGAGTGGAGGACTGATCAGGCTGTGAATAGGGAGCACTGCGGCCCCGACTTGCTTTATCCTTTGCTTTGGATGGAGGAGTGGAGATTGGAGATCGAAAGTGCTTGGCGCAGACCTGATACAGTCCATTTTTCCGCTGCTGGGGCGGAAGAGAGGGCTGAGGCATAGGATGACGCTGGAGACGGTTGCTGACGCCTAGCAGGCGAAGGTGAACCCTGACGACTGAAGATATGAGCGGTGGCGGTGGCGGTGCGGGAAGGCCGGCGGCCCCGCAGTGCAGCCGTGGACTTGGTTAGGGTGTCCTGCGGAGCGCTGGTGTGCTGAACGCCGGTTGGAGACGCAGGCGGAGCTGCGTTGTCGAAGGTGTTATCCTCGGGGAAGAGTTGGATCTCTGACATGGATGCGGCGATTGGATGAACCAATGCTGAAAGTCGAGATAATGGAGGTAGGACCTACTTGGTTATTTATAGGAGATTTCTTGTGCGCTGATTGGATAAATAGTGTAATCACTAATGATTAACTGGCCGTGTTTAATTATCTGTGCGTGCTTTGTTTATAAAACATCACTTCCAGAAAGATATTACTGAATTAATAGGGTACATTTACATGACAACAATGTATTAAAAACAAACATTGTCAAAACGATCCCCAGTCACACGGATCTGCAAAAACGACTAAAAATGCTACATTATGCATGCCAGGCCAATAGTTGGCGATGTCACTTTGTAAAGAAACACTACACTTCGGAGCACATACCTATAGACTGAACACGTAATCTGCCTGTGCGTGACGTCACTGTGTAAACTACAAAAATACAAGATAAAAACAGTATCATTTTCAAAAACTTTGAAATCCATTTTTCCAATGGGACCTTCCAAAGGGTCTCTCCAAATGTCTCGATTAAAAAAAACAAAAAACCTAGAAATAAGCACTAAAATAAGCTAAATTAACTAAACATCAAGCTGGTTCTTATTTTAAAGGGGCCATGAACTGAGAAATCAAAATTTCCTTGATCTTTTGAGATACAAGAGGTCATTGTGCTATAAAAACATTCTGTAAGTTTCAGAACTCAAAACTTTCTCGTTAGTGTAAAAACTGCTTGTATTGAAACCAATCTGCCAAAATGACAGGTTGTGGAATGTGCCACTTTATGATGTAATAGTGTGGCTAAACACCACCTCCGCAGAAGATGATCAACGCCTGCTTCGGCATCACTGCCTGAATAACAATAGAGGTTTACACAGGTTTATGCAGAAACCAAATGATAAAGATGACAACAAAGACAAGATGCTGTGCAGTGCCAAGTTGTGGAAAAACAGTCTTTGCATTGCCTTCCTTCTGATCCGAACATTAGGTGGATGACCTTTATTTTTAATGAAGTTCCAGACCATGTCAGCAAGGTCTTTTGTTCACTTCATTTTATCGCGGATTCATTTACAGACAAAGCATAACTGTATGCAGGATTTACAGAAAGACTCAAGTGTGATTAAAGTGTGAGCAACTTTTTATTATGCGATCACTATTGATTTGTCTGTTGGTTTGATCTGTACTGAGTATTTATGAGTTTTAAAATAGTAGAATCCATGAAGAACTTTTAGTTCTTCATACTTAAAGCATTTTATTTTCTATGTTCTCAGGCCATCCCATAAGCTGATAATGTGGTAGCTGAATTATTCAAGTTAAGTGGTATATTTAGCTTTATAAGCAGTTGTCGTGCAAGACGCTATTTTGCATTTTTTTTTTTTTTAAATACATTTGACGACACCAAGATGATGTGCTGCCACTGTACTGCTCCATCTCTGATTACAATGGTCTCAAGGGTATCTTTGTAGGGCGGAGTTTTAAGAAAAAAAAGGGGAAGTATCTAATTCAATTCAGCTACATCTGAATGAATTTTATAACAGCTAACGGCTTTAATTCCTAAAAACAATAACTAACATTATAACAGCGAGAAAGAAGCGCTCTCTGCAAACTCTCACACGCAGCGGGATGTAAATTCATGAGCGAATGTTTCACAATTGTGACAGTCGACGTGACCTCCACCTGGCCTTCAGCTCGGAGGGTTGCTGACAGAGATGGACAGATCTCATCTTTCTTCTCCCTTCTCACTCATGTAGCTGGCAAAGACCTCAGATCACCGCTTGCTCACATTCTGGCTGGGAGCAGCAAGGCTAAGATCCATGATGTCAGCACTTGACGAAGGAGTGTGGCGTACCACTGAGCAAATCTGCCTGAAAGCGGTGCTATTCCACACTCCATGAAACACTGAAACATTCATTATGGGTAGCAAGCAAATTGAAAGGGCAGATTCCATCAGCCCACGATGACAAACTTCCTCAGCTCACGACTCTAATAGAGACACAACCCCTGAAACGTTCTATAATCTCACATCACAGTGCAAACGGGGTCACGTGCACCGAACTGCGGCGTTCGGCAAATAAGAGCCGCTTAATGAGAAAGCCCTCGGGCACTGAGATGCCAGGACTCCCAAGATACATCCAAAGATCTGGCCTCATCTTCCCCAGCATCTCCTATGGTCACAGGGATGTCGAGGGGACAATGTCTAAAAATAGCCTTCCTGCTTCCATTTATAGAATGCACAAGGCAAAGCCACAGATCCATTTCTCTCAATCACAAATCTTCCCTCACAATTCTTTTGTCTTTCCACAAAGCTGCCCGGAGCGATAAGAGCGATAACGATTTCCAGTCAGAGCCGCTTAATTTACTGTTGGAACAATTCATTTCAATAAGTTGGCACTGACATTTTCATGCATTTCATATGACATTTCGTTCAAGATATATGTCTTTATCAGCATTGCCTTGTCAATATCAGTGACAATAGACCAAAGGCAATGATATTGTGAAGCAAGTCGAATTTCCCAAAGTGTGGACCAATAGGCGCACACAACAAATCAAAGACACTGAAATTATATTATATGGGATGAATTTGATTACTAAATAGAAAAACTATTAAATCAATGACAATCTTAAATGGAACAGATTCCCAAAGCAAACAGTAGGTTTTCTGTGTGCAGTCTTAGCAGACCATCTGTTTTGAGTGAGTAGTGAATATTGAGCTTAATCTCCACTAAACTTAATATTCAGTCATATATCAAAATGCAGAAACATCACAAATCTTTAGATAAGCTGCTTGAAAACAATTAGGCCTGTGACAAACATTTTTGTATGTTTCTTAAATTTCAATGTGAATGCTGAATGAATGTTATTTGTGGATTTGTTTTATGTTATTTGCAGATAGATAGATAGATACCTGGGGTACCCTTTTTATTTACATTTGGTAAGCCCTGCATTGATGTTTTTTCTCAGTATGACGTTCAAGACAAGTGATCACTCTAATGGGGAAAAGGCATTAATCATTATGAAGTAATGTATGAATTACCTGGTTCTGTGCAGTTCTTTTCGGTCTCATTGTCGCCCGCTACGGCCATAAGCCTTCGGCCCAGGTGATCTCTGGGAACAGCAAACCCCTCCTGAAACACAAGCCCATGACCTGTAAATGAAGATACACACACATTAAGTTTACAAATTCAGAGCGTAGGCGCAAAAGCTGTTGTGAATCCGCTTACCCGGATCCATCCATATCCAGCACAGATTTGCAGAGAATTACTGTTGTTTAGCAAATAAATAATTTACAGACAGTTTCACACATAATCCCAACAATTTAATACATAATTTTATGTTACACCTCAAATGACAAGGGAATTTATAGTAAAAAAATCATTCTCTCAAATGGCTTCGTAATGCAGAGTTTGTGCAGCTTATATGGACTGCACCCACCTGCACCAATTACATAAAATTACAATTATATAATAAATATTAGTATTTTGTTTTAATATAACCTCAAACAAATACCCTACTGTTTAAAATAGTTTTATACGTTTAGCACATCACCTTGCATTACATTTCTTGTCAACTATCCAAATACTCAAAGAATGGTCAACAACTTTGAGATAATTAGCTAAATTACTTGTTGGTCAGGCTTGGGGTTAGAGTGCGATACTGCGGCCTTGATCTGCCTGGCTTTCTGTTTTAATCACTGTTCACATGTGATGTGCATTGTATCATGGTTAGCAGCACCACAGGGTTTATTTATTTTGAGAAAATCGTAGAAAGAAAGTGGTGTGAAGATTCATCCATGCATACTGTCCCAACAGCCAGAGCATGAATTAGGATTTTATGCCTCATATTTTGCCTGCATTTCTATGCTTCAGCAGTCAATTTGAGCACATCATTTTTTCATGAGGATATGGAGTGTGGTCCAAAAAAAAAAAAAAAAACACCCAGGATAATCACATTTATCTTTTTCTGAAACTATGGCACATATTTAGTGGAACATATTTATTGGACAGTTGGCATTACAGCTGTTATTCATTGAACACATTGTGTTTATTCAAATTATTTATTAAAAAAAAAACATGCAAATTCTGACAAAAATAAAATGTATGATGTTACTTTTTTCTGTATAACATGAAACCAATGAACTAGTAGAATGACTAGGTAGCTGTAGTCATCATTCAGTTCTCTCTTTAAGGATTTTCATGACGTTCAACTCTGAAGACTTGAAACACTGTACTAAATCACTGTGACAGTTTTTTCCAGAAAACTTTATTTTAGCTGAATTTTGAGCTCTTCACATTAAGATTACATTGCAAAAGACAAGGTTGCACTAAATATTACAAAACAATAAACAGACATTAAATCTGATGCCTACAATGTTTTTGATGGTTACATGCAACAACAAATAGCATGACCAGTGTAGCCTGATTCAAAAATGTAATGAATCTATCCAAAACTGACTCTCAGACCATCAGTTTTAATCAGTCCAGTGACTCACTGAGTAAAATGGTTTGATGAGTGGTTGAATTAGTGGTTCTTGACTGGTTAAATTTGACATCCAGCTCAGATGTTAGAGTGTGAAATAGAAAATATTTTGACATTTCAAAAACAACCTATCCCAGTTTAATATGCAATCAGCTAGCCATATATATTATTTATATTATTGACATAAGGATTTTCAACAGGCAAATTTTAAAATACAAAAAATAATATATTTTGTAGTTGTTCAAACATTAAGAAGGTTGTGTACACAAATTCATATAAAAATTTTAAATTAAGTGATTTGAGTGTTTTTTCATCTAGATGAATCAGCCATAGCCTTAAAAAAAAAAAAAAAAAAAAAAAAAAAGTCATGTGGTGCGACCATGATTCATATTAAAATTAATTTCCTTAACATGCTTAACATTTTTTTTTAGATGTTCTCAGTAACTGAAGTGTTTAGAAACAAAGTATTTGCATTTCTTTTGAGTTTTTGTACAGAATGATCTCATATTTTTGTTCTATAATTTCAGAGTTGCCTTAATTGTAGTTAGAAGACTTATTTTTTCTGTAAATTGTATAAAACTGAGAAAAATATTTTAAAAATTCCATTCACTTAAGCATACTATAGCAATGATTCAGATTTCAGCCACAGAAATTAGATAATTTTTTTATTTATTTAATACAGTTATTGCCATTATTGGTCGCACCACATGAGTGGTTGCTCCAAATGACACAGACCTTACATCATTACAAATCTATTTAAAGAAACATGTGTGAAAAGTTCAGCATATGGCATTAACTGCAGTCATTTCTTTAGACAGTTATTTCTAAACATTGCCCAACCTTGGCTGCTCAATTGACCCTTCGCCGGGCGTTTGATTAACAGGCAATCTGAGCAATCATAATACCAAATCTGCCAGTTTTGTACGACAAACAAACCAGACAGGAGAGTAGATTAAAGATTAACTTGAAAAATAGTGTTTGACATCTTTTCACAGTTGAAACAAGATACCTTCTGATGTTCATTCATGTTTTTTTTGTGCTATAACTAGTAAGAGATGATCGATCACATGCCGCTTGAACTGAGGTGCTACAGCGATCAGTCACGACACATTAAAGAGACACAAAACAGTATTTGTCGTTTCAATTTCTTAAAAAAAACAAAAAACAAAAAAAACAATTTGAACTCTGAGACTTTAATACAGAAAGTAACCTGCTCTGTCTTGTATGTCAGCGTGTTGTCAGTGTCTTCTTTGCTCCGTGATGTATTTTTCACTGCATAAGAACATGTGTGGCATAAAATTGCCATGGTTTGTCGGATGGTTTGTCTGATGTAGCAACAGTAACTAAGGGCGGGTCTTTGCTAAGGGTCAATTTAGAGCTGCTGGCTCAGGTTCTGAAATCATAAACATCTTTCTTACAGCAGAAAATTACATCTGGAGTTTGTGCTTGACTGCAAGGTCAGAATTAACATGCTGCCTATGGTGAGTGTTTATTTTACTTTGCTTGGCAGTGGAATCTGGTAAAATAGATTAAAATAGTTAATAAATATATAATAAGTTACTAATAAATGCATAATTACCAAACTAAAACTAGATGCTCTAAATTTCTATTTTTTGCATTTTTTCTCATATTGTACAAAGAAACCGCTCGAAATGACCCAAACTGCATAAAAATCTATTCCAAATGATATTAAAATCAATATTTTGTGTATATAAACCATTAATTGGATATAAAAGCACAAAAACTGTGAATCTGTAATCTACAATACAAAACACTCTGCAGTGATCACACCACAATATTTTCAAATTCAGTCAAAATTTACAAGCACAGAATTAGCCACCTAAACAAAACAAGTTAGCTTGACCATGAAAGGTCACTATGAAATTTATAATAAAAATAAATGCTTGTATAAATAACTTGATATTTCATTAAATGGAGATTACTGGACAAAGTATGTCTGAATATTATGATGGAAATATAAATACAAATGTTTTGCAATTTTATACAGGATTACAAAACATGCCAAATAGTGCAGAAAATTAATCTGAATGAATTTAGGGTAATTTCAAAGATGTTTCCAAAACAACAGTTATGGCCGGACGGTCGCACTACATGATGTTTTGACGCTTTGAACAACAGAAAAATTACAAATAACTAATGTTTTTTGAAAAATTAAAAGTTGGTACATATGTGGGAGAGGTACTTATATATGGCATCATTTTTATGCATTTAAACCAATTTTTAACGGAAAAAATGCAATCGGACAGAAAATTTAGGCGTCACATCATTGACCCATAAATAAATCCCCTAAAATAACATAAAAAGTATTTAACTTGCAAAAAAGGTTATCAAAAATGCATTTTAATGCACACAATATCTTTTAAATATTCCCTACATTATGAGTAGCCAGACAGAAAGTGAAAAAATTCCACAAACTGAAAACTACTGCAGCAAAACCTGTCAAAAATATTCCAACTGCTCCTAAATCAAGAACAGAATGACCCACTTACAGCTTATGAGAGGCAGAAAAAAAAAGATCAGTAAAGTTGTGTAACGAAGTGTCACAGGAGGAGGACAGAATAATGAACTCAACCGCAATAAAAAGTTCATTAAGCAGCATTTTCAGCCTGCACTAACTTCCCTATAGTTATCGATGGAGGATAATGAGAAGGTGCAGAAGAACAGGAATGAAATTTGGGAAGCTGGCCCATATTAGGTGTGATGTTCTGTAATCACAGCAGGAGTGCACACCAGATGGACTCCTGACAGGCTTATCAGATATGCCAGCATCCGTAGAGCCATTAAGCAAAAAGCACATATTCAGCATCCTCATCATTACAATATCATGTGCAGGTAATCCCTTAAACCGCTTGTAATTTTGGCGTAATTAAACTCAACCGCACCCACTAGTATCGCTCAGCCAAGCAGGCTGTACACATTAAGAGTAAGTGGAAAAGCGTGATGCAAAATCCCCTGTAATGAGATGTCATTTGTGTCTGAGATGTGCTTGTACCACAGGGGTTTGATCTGTGCTCTGTTTATAACCACCTAGGCTCAATGGGTGTTCATTTCAGCTGGAAACTGCAGTCAATTGTATGTGTAGGTAATTCATACAACCGACTGCAGTTTCCAGCTGAAATGAACGCCAGTGGCAGTAAAACACCAACTTTTATTCCTTTTTTTGCAAATTATGATTACAGGGGTAGATTATAAATACTTAAATATTTTTTTCCTGTGCAGTACTATGTAATGACCTCAAACACTTTTACCAACCATAGTGCATGATTTGTAAATGTATACATTTTGATGTTTTCATCACATAACCAGCTCTATATTTTTGGCTTTTCTGACTTTGTAAACTTGCTCAGTAGCTCACCTGGTACAGCATTGCATTTGCAATCACTGTACAAATCCTGTGAAACAGTCACAATAAAAGACCTCAAGAAAAATGCTAAGATGGCATGGTTACTTCAGCAAATGCATTTTTTAATTCTAAGTTTGCTTTTGTTACCACTATTGGTTAGGTTTAGGGTAGGGTTAAGAGATGGAATGTTATTTTCGAATGTGACAGCATTAACTTTTAAAGGGATCGTGAACTGAGAAATCAAAATTCCCTTGATCTTTTGACATTTAAGAGGTTGTTGTACTATGAAAACATCCTGTAAGTTTCAGAACTCAAACTTTCTCATTATACAGCTTATATTGAAGCCAATCTGCCAAAATGACAGGTTGTGGAATGTGCCACTTTTTATGATGTAATAGTGTCTAAACACTGCCTCCGCAGAAGAAAATCAACACCTGCTTCTACATCACTGCCTATTTAGCCCCACCCACCGATTCGTGCATGTAGTGTAAATAACTAGAGAGGCAAACACAGGTCTACGCAGAAACTAAAAGATAGCTCCAAAGACAACTTCACTTAATTTTACCATGGGTTTGTTTACAAAGCATAATTCTATGTAGGATTTTCAGAAAGATTGAAACTAAATAACACTGCTGTGCTGACTATATTGGATCTGACAGTAACGTCCCACCACACAAGTATGAGTACCTTTTTTTATATTATGTGGTCACTATTGCTTTGTCTGTTATTACAGATCATTTGATATGTACTGAGCATTTATGCGTTTAACCTAAATCACAGCAGTGTCCATCCATGAAGGATGTAGGCTGTGAAACATACACAACTGTTTAGCCAATCACAACTGTGGACGTTTACTTCCGAGTCTGCAATCCGCCACACTTATTCAAAGAGAGCATTCTGATGAGGGGGTCAGAACATGACAAAAAAAAAAATAGCCTTTTACTTCTAAATTATGATGTTTTTTATGTAAAAATCTTGATAACATTATAAGTGGACCTCAGAGAATAGTACAAAATAATAAAGGCATTTCATGACCCCTTTAATGCAATTCACTGGAAACCTCACTTTAAAATAGTTGCGAAACATACAAGAAGCAGTGTAATATTTTTCAGAAATGTCACCACAGGCACTTTTTTTCAGTGAGCCTCTGTTGGTCTATAAAGGTATATATCATAGTTTGGTTACTGCGCTGTCTGTGTGGCTCTTCACCTGGCACTGATTACATTTCCTGTGACCTCTAGGACGCTTTTCATCTCCATACTTAATGCTGCCTTCACGTGCTATCGGAATTATCGTAAATACGAGTTTCCTAATCAGAAGTTGGACATGAACGGCCTGTCAAGTTGTATTTACTACTGGGAAATTCAGAAAAAATTTTGATACCAGAGTTTCCGAGTTGGGCGGGTCATAAACTTTAAACATGGTGGAGGGAACAACCATTGCTGCTGTCAATGCTGTTCTCACAACAACTACATCACTTTGTCTTGTCACTAAAGTACTGTATTTATAGGCTAGATATGAATGATCATTCGAAGCATATTGTATGTTTTATAAGCAGTGAAATAAGCATGTATTTGAACGAAATTCCAGAATTGTCAGCAAACTACATGTATAGCGCGGTGAATGTTTATGTGATTGTCAACCAATGGGATGCAAAATTTTTTTCCTTCTGACATTAAAGCACTTGAATACGACAAGCTCGTAATCACGACTTCACAAGCGGGAAATAGGAAATTTCCGATAGCACGTGAAGGCAGCATAAATTACACATGAGAATGAGATTGTTATACCCTCCATCTTACAATGTGATTTTTTTAATCAAATTCGTAAAACTGCCTTCCCTCAAATCCCCCTTCATCTTCCTTTCACAGTACTCTTGTGGAGAAATAAAAAAAAGAAAACATCAGACTCTTTGGATATCAGACTGTCTGCTGGCTAATGATCAGTGGGGGTCTCAGAGCTCTGCACATGACTCGTTTTATTTTTAAAGATTTGTTGTTGTTCCAAACCTGTATGACCTTATTTCTTCCATGGAACACAGAGACGTTAACTAAATATTCAAGATGCAAACCTCCAAACACTTTTGAAGTGAGCTGGGGAGCAGTAGTATCAACAGGAAATTTTTTCTTTTTTGATAATCCATTTCACTCAGATATACATCATGATACTGAAGAAATTATCTGTTGCTTCTTCCATGTCATCTCAACATTAAGAGCTAAAGCTACCAAGAACGTTTTTTCCCGTAGTAAAACTATACACCGTAACAATTAATTTTTCCAATTATTGGATTGATTGTTTTGGATGTTTTACACAAAAAATGATTTCAGTCTTTCTATGTTCAGTGTGTTACTTGTTTCTTTGTAATTTCTGAGTGAAAACTATTTCTAAATTCCAATTCCAATTTTTTTGTTTTAACGATATTCAAGTAAATTTTCACAGTTGTTGTTAGAACATAAGTGTCAGAAAATGTCAACATAGTCTCAGCCTCGGATGTCACACCCACAGACCATTTACTTAATGTCTGATGCATATGGCACACAAAACTGAAAACACTTCAGGAGTTTCCAACTTGCCATCTGATTGGTTGAATTCTACAGGATTTCCGTGAGTGTGCGTCACATTCTTTAACAGTCCACCTGGAAACAAAGCTATCATGATGCCAAACCCTCATGGAAGAAAGCGATCATGTGACAATCAATGCTTATCAGAAGCAACTAGAAGCTGGATTTTCAAAAGGTATGTGAAGTTCATGGCATACTATCTTTAAAATACATCCAAGAGTTTTACATGCCTGTGTTATTGTACAGACATCAACCTTACATTTTCACACCCTGAAACATGACACTACACAAAACAAACTGTGATTGTTTGCTTAACTTCAGCCAGAAGGCAGTCCTTGGCCAATGAAAGCTGCCATCAGTCTGAAGGTCTGTCTATGCGAGACTAATAATGCTAACATGGCAATTTATTACATTCTAGAATATATTCTTAATGCACACCTTCATGCCTAAAAATGTACTTCAAGGTCAAGAAGCTGGTTATTCACTGAATACAGAAAATTCATATTAACACAACATTCATGAAAGTAATCAAATCACAAGTCTTGATCTGCCTGTGGCTTTGACTCCGCCCTTCAGAATCTTGACACGCCCATCTAAACGTTTGACTCCGCCCATGTGGGCTCGATTCAAACTCGGACAGACAGCTTGAAATAGGCAGTTAACGTTAACCGTCGAATATAACGAAACGGGTGCATTCAATTTTTATCGTACCGTTACACAAACACAATCAGGGACTGTCTGTGACATAGTTTGGACATAAAACCTTAGCTTGAAATAATCGTCGTTTGTTTGTTTCATTGCTGACATATAATAAGACGGCTTTAAATACTGTACAACGTGTAACCATGCCAACCGCCACATCTCCCCACAAAATAGCCCAAATAATAATAACGGACGTTGTAAAGATGCCGTCAACCCTTCTTGTGCATTTATTCATGTAAATCCCGAGAAAAGGGATGTTCTCCCCACTCACAGCAGCCTCTATTCACACTACAGTGAATAATTCAACGTCTGACGTCCCAAAAAAGGACAAGTATGTACTGCCGCCTTGTCGGCGCATTATTAATACACTATACGATAACGACACACGTAAGTAGCTATGTGTAGCCCCAACAATACATACAGGGACAGTCACTCACTCACCAGTTTTTGTGAGCAACGCCGACATACACCACGCCAAGAACAGGACGCTGCAGATGAAGCACACCTGCACGAACAGCATCTCTCTCCTTTTGCGAACTTTAAACATTTTGGTAATGATGCTCTTTTTAGATAAACTGCAGCTCTGCTCCAGCTCCATGGTCGTCTGCGGCTGGGTCATTTTGTGAGTGGATTTCAGTGAAATTGAAGCCACACAGATGGCCGGGACCGCAGGAAATCAGGCTCGGGATGAGGTCTTCCTCATGTCCAGCGCGCCGATCCCGTCTGTGTGTGTGTGTGTGTGTGTGTGTGACTGAGAGAGCTTCAGTCCCAGGTGCCTCCTCCACGCGCTCGTGCTGATGTTGTATTATTAAAGCAGCCCGCGTGTCCTGTTGCGAGAAAAAAATGCTAATTATATTCAGCTGGAATTAATCACTGGACATATTTTGGACGGTGTGCAGTCGGGCTTCACAGTTGTCTGGTGATAGTAAGACTAAAACCCACATTCTCTTTGACATAAGAGCTACAGGCTGAGCTAGGTGTCCTGGTATTTCATGAAATATGTCAGTAAACGTCTTTAGGATCCATGCTGGTTAGGCTCAGTCCTCTCAAGTTGAGGTTTCATCTCCCTCTCGTGCAGCTGCTGTGACTTCTACATGTGAGAGACTGTTACGCGCGTTCACGTGACACTGATGACGTATGCACCCTGAGCCTACTACACTCACTAGACTAGACTACTATAATCCTTGAAAAAGGCATGACTTCTTCTACCATATAAATAGTATAGGCTATTCTTAATAAAGCCACCGTAAAATACTGTACATCACACTAATAATATCAATAGTAAATTCAGAATATTTTCTTTTATGTTCTCTTTTTAGGTGTTTAATTATTGGATGCAATGTGTTGTTTTCTTTTGATGTAGACTACTGTTCAAACGTCTACGGCCAGTAAGAATAAATGCTTTTAATACTTTTATTAAGCAAGGATGTATTAAAGTGACAGTAAAAGCATTAATAATGTAACCAAAACTGTTCTTTTGAATGTTCTATTCATCAAATAATCCTGAAAAAGTTTCCACCAAAAAATATTAAGCTGCTTGACTGTTTAGAACTATAATAATGTTTCTTGAGCAGATCAGCATTACAATGATTTCTGAAAGATCATGTGACATTGAAGGCTGGAGTAATGGCTGCTGAAAACTCAGCTTCACAAAGTAAATAATATATTTTTTAAATATATTAAAATAGACAGTTATAGTTATACCCAAGTTTGAGATTTTCATGGATGTTTATAGCTCAATAATACCAGTTACAGTCTCATAAAAAATGTCATTTAATGTTTTTTGTTTGATGTTTTTCTTAATTGAGAACTTCTGCTTGTTATTTCAGTTACAGTAGACTAAAAATGTAGGCTTAGACATAGTAGGCGTAGACAAACATTTTTTTCTTTCCATAAAATTGCCCTATTAAAAATGATGGGTTGTTGTAAATTAATCCTTGGTGAGTAACTTTGACAGACGTAGGTAGAAAGCAGCTTATATGGTGACGAATGGCTGAGCAACATTTTTTCCAGGCTTTTTCCATGGGTTCTTATTGTGTGAGGCCCGACATTTACAAATTACAAGAAAGTGGTTCATAAACTTAGTAATGCAGTGACCACAGGATGCAATGGTTGTACTTTCTAATGGAAAAATGCTAATGGTTTAAAAAATGTTTAAATGTCAGGTTAAGGTCAGTTCCCTAATACAATAGTAATAATCTCTACAAAATAATATTGCTATTGAATTAACTAGTCACAAAAAGGAAAAACAAATATCAAAATCTGTAATTTCAACTAAATTAAGATCGCAAAGCATTCACCCAACTGTTCTACAACATTCACTATAAAAACTTGACAAAAGTGTGATATTCGATTGCCAAAACAAGTTTTCCCCGGACACTGGAAACAGCACATATATTAAATCAGCAAACCTAAAATTGAATTCACTGGGAAAAGCACATCATTGGTAATGGTATATTTTTTACAACCAAAGCAATTCATCTGTAATAGATTGACTGTAGTCCTGTGAAAAACACACCTCAAAAATATTATGGATATGATCTAGTAACACATATACAGTTTATTGCAATAAAAATGTTTATGTGATCATTATTTAACGTAAAATCCCAAATAACATGTCTGCAATGGAAACAAAGTCATCAGCCCGAATAGCTGATTCGGGCACTTCAAACTTCAATTCCATCCCCAGTCTGGGATTCGACCTAATAATATCAGTTTTCACCAACAAAAAAAATGCAGTTTGTGTGTTTTTTTATTTCTAGTTTTTTGATAACAATACTGTTCTCGACTTCAGGCTGTTGTCTGGCTGACTTCACTGCATCGATATACTTTTCCGAGAGCAGAAGCCACTTCCTTCCTATAGTCTCAGCCTCAGTCAATGAACCTGTATGCTGGTAGTCAAAAGTATATTCTTGGTTAGACTGCTTCCTGACTGTCTTAATATCTAGGCCAAAGTTATGCCCAGTCGCCTTTTGGATTTACTGAATCTGATACACTTGTATTGACTGAGACTGAGTAAGTAGAATTGATGGTCAGAATGAAAATCATTAGCAGGTTGCTACGGAGAGTCACCCAGGACCCTTCACAGGAGGTGAGATTTGACGTAATGGATCCTATTTAGAAATATCAATTTTCTGAATCACTGTCTTTCTCTTTGCTTTATCTCTCTTCTTCTCCCTTTGTGTGCCAATTCAAAGGAATAGCCTCCATGGGACTTAGTATTTCAACTAAAACAGCAACTGACTGACCAATGAAAAGTTTTTTTCCTACGGCAGTCAATCTGTTTTTATTTTACACAAACACAATTTCAAGGAATAGTTCACCCAACAATGAAAATTTGCTGAAAATGTACTCACCCTCAGGTCATCTGAGATGTGAGTTTGTTTCTTCATCGGAATAGATTTGGAAAAATTTAGCATCACATCAGTTGCTCACCAATGGATCCTCTGCAGTGAATGGGTGCTGTCCAAGCAGCTGATAAAAACATTACAAGTTACACAACTCCAATGCATCAATTAACATCTTGTGAAGTGAAAAGTTGAGTGTTTGTAAGAAACAAATCCCTCATGAAGGCATTTTAACTTTTAAACCATTGCTTCTGGCAAAAATGCAAGACCACAATTTACCTGTCAATCAAAGAGCTTGATTGACAGGCGATCTGACCAATCATAACGCTGAATCCACTTTCTTGCCTGACAAACAAATCAGACATTAGAGTAGATTAACTTCGGTGGATTTAAATTTGAAAAATTGTGTGTATTGAAATAAAATACATTATGATGTTCACTCATGTTTATTTATGTGCTTTAAGTAAATATGAAAAGACCATCGGTTCACACCAGAAGTACCTTGCTCTGTTTTGTCGGTCGGCACGTTGTCAGTTTCCTCTTTGCGCCGTGATGTATTTTTTACTGCGTGAGAACATGGTGTGTAGTGTGAGAGTGGCATGGCTTGTCGGACATAGCAACAGTAACTAAGGAAGTCGGGTTTTTGCGAAGGCTCAATTCATAATGCCACTTCACCCAGAGGAAAAGTCTATACTCTGTTGTCCTCACATATCAAAATCCACCAACATATTTGTTTAGAACTGTTTTGGATGGTTTTAGCTTATAAATGGTGTTAGATCTGCGCATATTTCTCACCTGATTCAGATGACACAACGTTTTCACTGGAGAAAGCAATATTGTGAATAGAAGACTAGGAGCAATGGTTTATATTAAAATTGATTGTACTAGAGCTTGTGTGGATTACTTGTGGATGTTTTTATCAAGCTGAATTTCTCCAAATATGTTCTGATGAAGAAACAAACTCATCTACATATTGGATGGCCTGAGGGTGAGTACATTTTCAGCAAATGTTCATTTTTGGGTGAACTATTCCTTGGTGTAGCCTAGAAATGGTGTAGAAACAATCATAATTCGCTAGTAAATTTCACAAACAATTACAAAGAAACATGAAACAAATTAAACATGATTTTTATGAAACTACAGTGCAAAACTAAACAAATTTCTAACAGCTAAGCCCAGCACATCAGTTTGTGCGTGTTAAAGCTCAACAACAAGGAAGGGCTGTTAATGCGGTCTTTTTTGCTGGGCCATCGTTCAATTGCCTGAACTAAATGCATCGCCAGACAAAAGATGAAGCAAGAGGATGTTGCATGCTCGCAAATCTGTTTTCACCAGCTACAGCCTGCACTGGCTGATGTCAGTGCTTTTTAATGTCAGCTTTTTGCTAACCATTCTTCAGGCTAAAAGAACAGGACTGTGTGACAGTTAGCAAGATTTACTGGACACTGATGCTACCGGTGTGCCCCCTGCAGTGCATGCTGGGTAAGTTTGCCAAAAGACAGTGTGGAATAGCTCAGAAGTCAAGCTGCCTTGTAATCATGTGAATGGTCTGAATTCTTCAGTGGTGTGTAAGTATGAGTGTGTGTGAGAGAGTATGAGTAAGTGTGGTGAGTGCAGTTTTAAAGGTCAGCTGATGAGAATTTAGGCTGAGGTACTGTACCAGGTGAAATCCTCAATGCTGTGGTGATTTGTTGTAATACAGAGAGACGGTATGTTTGTTTAAGACAGGGGCTGTGCAGAGCCAGCAACCTCCCTCCCAGACAACCATCCTAAGGGCCCCCAATATAAAAAAGCTAGATTACCTAATTAAAAATGTGAATATAATGACTGTGGGATTACTAATGTTAATTCAAATAGGTCAAAATTTCCTATATGTTTTTGAAGAATTAAAAAAACAAAACATTTATTTTTTTTAAATTTTTTACAAATTTTATACTACTGTTCAAAATTTTGGGGCTGGCAACATTTTTAATTTCTTTTTCAAAACAAATGCTGACCAATTCAAATTGCAATAACATTTTGCAATATTACCTTTTACTGTATTTTTGATTAAATGTAGCTGTTACTCTAAACATTTCTTATTATTATCATGCTGAAAATAATATATATATATATATATAGAGAGAGAGAGAGAGAGAGAGTATGAATTATATTCTGGATAAAAAAAAAATAATAATTTATTTGAAACAGAAAACATTTTGTAACAATATAAATTTCTTTCCTGTCAATTATGATCAATTTGATCTTACTAACCCCAAATGTTTGAACAGAGTACCTTAATAGACTCCTGGTTAAAACCCTCAATTTAAGAATGAAAACTATTAAATAATCAGCAATTCATGTTTGCGCTTGGATTTATAGACTTTTTGTGAATCTTTACCATAAAATCCAGTATTAATATATATTTAGTAGCTTGGAAGTAAACCTTGAATACAATATACTGGAATACAAAATACTCTAACGAAAAAAAAAGGTTTTATGTACTGTATTTTTGTTCATATTCATTCATTTCCTATGCGATAGCCTAACAGGAAGGATAATAGTTCATGAAACTTTAACGTTCTAGACTAGTCTAACATGTGTTTCAAAGTAAGTGTCAATACAGTAACCTTTCCAAAAAGTTCCAGATATTCACTGGAGTAAAACATGTGACAACTAGCCTTGGTCTTCTTCTAAGTACTTTAGTATAAATTTCATTTTCAGTAAATATACAGTTAAAATGTTCATTTACATGTAATTAACCTTTAAGCAAATGAATAATTTAATGACACGTACAAGGAGAAGGATCTTGCGTGCTGCTAAATAACTGATTTTTGAATTTGGTGAGGTTAGGGTCTTCACTGTAAGGTATGTGGGAGCACAGCCCCAGGTGACACTCGACAGCTTTCAGCATTCAGATATAACATTATTAAAAGAGGTGGTCATGAGAATTATGTATGTCCTGCAGCAGGAAAATGTAATTTATTATGTATTGAAGTTAATCACAGAACATTTATTCCATTAATATTTTTTTCCAGGAGGGTTTTCTACAGAAGGTTTTCCAGGAACCTATTGGTACTTTTCCTCACTAAAGAAGGATTCATGCTGTTTACCTCTCTCTCTCTCTCTCTTGCTCTCTCTCATTCCTTTGAATCATGTGTTTAGTTCAGATGACTTGCTTCCCCAGACGATAATAACGAAAGACTTGAGCCTTTTTCCATGTTAAAGCCTTGAAGAAAGACTGTGACTGTTTTAATCAACACTAACTGGTTAGATGCTGAAGTGGTATTGTGAATTGAAGAAACTCTGTACTTCCTGTGCTTTTCAGAGATACAGTGAATATTGTTCTTGAAGAACAGACATGTGATGAACATGCCAGTAAGTTTCTCTCCCATGTAAAGTGTGCTAACTACATTAGTACATGCATTTAAGTGCAGAATGATGTGGAATCAGCCTTGTTGTTGGACTATATGTTAACTGTCAACTTTCACATATACATTTGTTGTAGACTGGCAAAATCATTCTGACTATAGCCAACTTGGACTGAAATAATGTGTGTTTTTCCTTACCGCTCTGCTGGCTCAGGGATCATAACAATGACTCCTTAGGCAGGGATGATTAAGCAAGATTTAATGCTGTCACTCAAAACCTTCACAGCCGTTTACATCAGCTGTAACCGGATCAGGCTCTAGATGTAAATGAAACTGGAGTATATAGCCAAACCTCATTGTGGAAGCTGAACATCCAAAATCAAGATTTCTTTTAAGGAGAATTCAGGGACTTGAACACGATGACCGTCTGTTGAACTCTATTATGTAGACCCGAATCCCTGACTGTGACAGAAGGCTCTATTACACCTAAAACAAACACAATTCTTGAACATTTTGTTTGGTTTATTGCACAACTTTATGCTGCCTTTGATAATTCATCTGAATTATTGTTAATAATATTCCTAGTCAGTAAACAGCCTCTTAAGTTGTATTTACGACTGGAAAAATCAGAGATAATTGATAAGTTGGACGAGCCATAAACTTTAAACAAATCTATTACATATAAATAAATATTTGATTCATTTTGTATGTATTTTACGCAGCAAAAACAACATTTATATTACTGTCAGGAAAGAGTGGTGAATATATACACTAACATGGTTAAAGTTTAAATGGTTGTCAATGAATGGGATGCTACATAGTATTCAAAATATTGTATGTTGACTAAATACCTTACATTTTGGCTTAATAAGATTTTTCTAAGACATGATTTCAGAAGTGGGAACACTCTAGAGTTAGTTGACCCAAAATTATTAATTACTCACTCTCAAGTCGTTCTAAACCCATAAGACCTTCGTTCATCTTCAAACACAAATTAAGATATTTCTGATGAAATCTGAGAGCTTTCTGTCCCTCCATATACAGCAACGCTACTACCAAGTTCAAGGCGTAGAAAGGTAGTAAGGACATTGTTAAAATGTCCATGTGACATCAGTGGTTCAATCTTGATTTTATGAAGCTACAATAATACATTTTATGTGCAAAGAAAACAAAAATAACGACTTAATTCAACAATTTCTTCTCTTCCATGTCTCAGTCTTTGATGTGCGTTCATGAGAGTACCACAATGCATGCATGTGATGCAGCTGATGCAGGAGCATTGAATTGAAATTGAAATTCATCCACTGTGTATCCAAAAAAAAAAAGAGGAATACATGCAGAGATACTGCAAATCTTATTTTAATATTACAAGTGCAAAAATAAAGTGCTTAGTGCATTTAAAACACACCTGAACCAGCTAATCAAGGTCTTCAGATTCACTAGAACAGTAGTGTCCAGAACCTGGTGGGCCAATGTTTATCTCCAACTTGCCTCAACACACCTGCCCGGAACTTTATCTCATAATTACACACTGTATCCATTAAAATCCACAACAAACAGGACATTCCTCACTGTTCATATTCTTTTTAAACATTTCATCTTTAATAATCTAATATGATCTTTTTTTTATAAAGAATCTTTGTATGTTTCATGGATGTTAAAGGTTCTGCATGGAACCACTGATGCCAAGAAAGAACCTAAAGGTTCTAAAGGTTAATTACATTCAATCCACATGAATTTGTAAAATTCAAGTTAACTCTTTTGTGTTGGGACTGCATGAAACATTTTGTTGACCTATACAGTAATTAGACAGAGCAAATGCTGAAATTCTATGTTATTTCATGTGTTTTTGCATAAAGAGAAAGGATAATTAAGTATAGCATACACACATGCTATTTCTAACGAATCGTTGTCTAACACAAAAACTTTCATTTTTGTAATGTTTGTTAAATAAAACACTTGTGGAAACTGACTTGTTGACTGTACAAACCTAAACGAATAGTGTGGAAATGTTTTTGAGTGAAATTAATCCGGGAGAACAGCTCCAAAACAGGAACAAAAACTCACACAAGCTATTTACCAATGTATTCAGAAATTCTGAAGCGGATCCACATTTCCCCATGGCATCTGAACCTCGCCAGCTAGGAGTCCAAAGGGCTCGCCGCCAAGCCATTGAGAAGGGAACAAAACGGCTCCTGGGACATACTCTGCTCTGGTAGCAGCAGCTCCCCGCTGGCATACGTAAACCCGTAGCCTCATTTCAAAGAGAGCTCCAGCCACCCCAGGTAACCTTGCTTACCCCAGAGGAAAACCCCCTCCACAGCCAACCTTCCTGTTTGCACAGATAAATTATTTCTCCACTGCTTTCATCTTACCTTCCACTCCGAGGTAAACGCCCCTTTAAATGATGTATCTGTGCCTCATACTATCCCCTAGATATGTCAAACTCGTTTTATACGCTTCAGTGTCCTCGTTAAACAACCACAAATGTCATACTGCAAGAGGCTGGACAACTTTGTATGTGTGTAAACATTTGTGCGGTACAATTTTGATCTTTTTTGGCTAATAATCAAGGGTACACTACTCTCTTTTATCCTATAACAAAATTTAAGTAAAAATGGACATTGTTCATATAGTTGTTCTACTTGGGTATATACTGTAGGCTTCTGCTCTTTATTTATTATTATGCATTTTTTTAATAATTACTATTTTCCTGTGCATTGCACTCATTCTTTTGCATGCATAACAATAAACAGTCACATTTGAACTATCAGTAACTGCTGTCCATGTGTTGTTTTGTTCTCAGCATTTATTGTAGTTTGTGGAAAGTGTGTGTGGAACAACTTTTTCCATTTTTATTATGTTGTAACATTTCCGTTTAGCTTTTTTTAGTACTTAAACTTACATTTATTTGATTATATTTAGTTTTTAATCTAATTTTAATCATATTTTAATTCATATTTATTTCAATTAAAAAAAGTTAACGATATCAACACTAATTCAATGGAAACTGATTGCGAAAAGTGAGGTTTCCATACCTGAATATGACGCTGAAACTATAAAAGGTTTGTTTAAGGAATCCAAGGTCATTTTTTGAGCTTCTGCTTTCTGGGAATGAGATGGTGATTAGCACAAGGAGGGTGAAGGTCTACATAGCACTGTCTGGCCTAAGTGATGTCAACAGAAAAATGTTTTCAAAGACCGAGCACGATAATTACATTTGCTGGGAGATTAAGAAGACAAACATTTTTTTCTTTGGAATAAGGTACACAAATTAATACACAAGGAAGGGAAAGCGACAAGCAAAGCTTACTAAGAAAGTAAATATTGTCCATTTTGGTTTCATGCTGACTATAATCCTTACTAAACATTGAGGACCTATTGATGTATTATGTACTGGTGTAGAGACTCAGCTTAGCAGTCATGCTGCCTTCCTGCCTGTAATCATGTGAATGGTCTGAATACAGCAGTGTGTGAGTGTGTGTCTTGGGTTCAGGCTTCAAGGACTGGTCAGCTGATGAGAATTTGGGGTTTGAGGCACCAGGCTGTTAAGTCAGCTGAGGGTTCGAACACTGTCGGGAAGTATGTTTTTCATTCTGAGTATCAGTGTACGTCTGCAGTAAAAAGCTGCAGGATATGCACATGACACACACTTCAATATATTGAGTACTGTATTATATGAGAATGTATGTACTCTGAACACAGTAAAGCTGGGATGCTTAGACATTATTAAATGGACCCAGATTTTATATTGGACATCAGTGTCCCAACACTGTACCAAAATTTGTAATTGTAGAAAACAAACTAAAGTAAACAAAACCAGTGTTTCCTGCACCATGGCAAAATATGTGACCCTGAACCACAAAACAGTCACAAGTAGCACGGGTATATTTGTAGCAATAGCCAACAATACATTGTATAGGTCAAAATTATGGATTTTTCTTTTACGCCAAAAATCATTAGGATATTAAAATCATGTTCCATGAAGATATTTTGTAAATTTCCTACCGTAAATATATCAAAACTTAATTTTTAACAAACCATACATCAATGGAACAATGACCGTTATGACTGGTTTTGTGGTCCAGGGTCACATATATCATATTTAACCTTGAATTTCGTGTTGTATTGAATGTGACGCAATAAGACCAAGAAGGCAAAATAACGGCAAAAAGTCTTTCTATTAACCTGTCCCCTTGGGCTGCACACAGAAATACATACAACGGTACCAGTAGTCTGAACAAATGACAAATGTGCTGCTGTTTATGAATTAACATATGACCCTTGAAAACCAAACCATATACATATATAGATAGATAGATATAGTTGTATTTTATTAATTGCACTGAACATTTGCATTTCTTTTGCAACCTTATCAGGTGCATTTTGTGTCATGGCTCACCAGTTAACCCTCTGGTGCTCTTCGGTCACTTTTGACCGAAAAATGTTCTGTTTTGAATTTTTAAAAATCCCAGCTTCATCGGAATGGTACGAAACTTGGTGACTTTTATCGCATTTGGAATGTGAACACACACAAAAATTGAGGGCTTGATTCGAGCAGGCTAAGTGGTCGTAAAAAATAGTTACACTTGTGCTCTTCGGTCAAAAATGAGCTACCATAGGAAATGAATGGGAAATTGACAAAAACACAAAAATTCTGCAAATTTTTGTCTGTACAATCTACAAATCTGCCACAATGCAGAAAAAAAGTACACAGCAATGATGGGGTGAAACTCTAAAACATCAAGTGTTCAAAACCAACACATCCACTCACACACACACACACACTTATACACACACACACACCTATGAACTGGTGTGACTGTAACACAGCAAATATATAAACTAAAAGAAATAATTCAACTACAATGCAGTAAAAAAAAAGTGGACAGCAAGGAAGGGGTTACACTCTGAAACATCAAGAGTGCAAAACAGTCACACCCACTCACACACACACACACACACACACACACACACACACAGTCACAGACACAGACACATACACATACACATACACATACACATACACATACACATACACACACACACATATATACACATTCAAATGAATTGGTATGTTTATAACCATATAGCCATAACAACTCAGAAAACTGAAATAAGAGGTTGAAATCAGATCAGACCCAGAAGGATTAAGCTCTGATAAAACATTCCTGAACATTTTTGTTACTTTTTATAGAATTTTTATATTTTGTGTAACACAATGCTTTCTCTGTGTTCAGGTTTGACTGTAGTAATAATAATTCAAAAACTGATGCTTTAAATCAACATTTCAAACCAAAATAAATCTAAACCTTTACAAAAAGTTGTCTTTGAAAAGGTCTAAATATATATCCAAACCCACAACTTAATAAAAATAAGTATTTATGTCTAAACACAATTAGAAAATGTATAGGCCTTTTATATAGAGCTATGTAGGAATCTATGGGCTAAACCATGGAATTGCAGATGTTTTTTTTTTTTTCATTTTACCACCAGATGGCAAAATGTGATCATAATTATTGTATAAATATTAATTAGTACCATGAAATTCTCTCAAAAATAAAAAATATTATTAAACAAAAATATGTTACATTGATTTTACTTTTGACCGTGAAGAGCACAAGTGTGACTCCGAAATGAGGAGCACCAGAAGGTTAAGAACTGGTCTGGACAGTATTCCTTTGTGTGCGTATCTAGATAATGCTATACACTAATTCTAACAATGAATTGCTGCCATGTGCACCTCCACCTCAGACTGTTCCCTCAAGCATGAACTGTAATAATCAGAAATAAATCCATAACATCCAGTCATTATAACTATCAATAATTGAAGAGTACAATTAATATTAAAATGAATACTAATTTAATGGGGCTTAATAGAGGGAACGGCACTTGCAGCATGCTGTTTGCCAGCGGGGACCGTCAGGACTTGGCCGTTCTCCACCTTGCTGTTTCGTAGCAGCTTGTTCCATTAACATGGTGCTGCTCGGACAGAGCTGGCATTAGAGCCACAGTAAGAGGATTAGCTGATGGACATTTCTGCCATGCCTGGTCAATTATGAAAATGAAAAATGGACAAAAGGTCAGAGTTGACATACACTCCATATCACAAAACTCTACGCAAATGCCCATACACACATGGTGGCAAACAAAGAGGGTTATTGAAGGCCACCACATGGGAAAAAAGGATTGAGCGTGACATGCTAAACAGCAAATATGCTGTTAGAGGACATTGTCGTATATTAGACATATATGTTTTTCTTGGCTTGGCTGGTTTCTTCATGCATGTACTGTGTTCTCATTCTGTATAAATGAAGCCGGCTGTTTGTGTCTTGTATTTGTACCTCAGCGTCGTATAATAGCGAGAAGTGGAGCATGAAATAAAGTCTAACAACCTGAACATCAACATTAGTGAACGCCGGCAGAACTGTTATGCATTTATGGAGTCAAGCTTTGCTTTGTAATGCAGCCCTTCCTTTATCAACTTGCACCTTGATTGTAAAAACCATACAAATGTCTATGGATCAGTATGTTGGTAAATGTCATCTAATGTCCTCTGAAATCAATCAAGTTTTCCATATAGCATGCATAAATGACACAGATTAACCCCATGAGATGGTGTTGCCTCCAAAACAGATCATTCTCAAACATCAGCGTTAGACTTTGCAATGGCAGACGTTGCCAGCATGTGTCTTTAAAGGAAAAGATTCAAATTCTAACAGGAGTTATTCACATTCAATGACAGTTTCAAAGTGTTGTTGTTATTATTATTATTATTAAAAAGTAATTAAATGAGTTGCATCTTCAAAAATAATCTATAAAAATCTTCAAAATGTGTCCTTTGTAATGGCAAACCTGAAAGTTACAATAACCTCACTGTAATTGTTGTGTACAGTAAAAGAAAGATAGTTTACAGTAGCCTATTGATAATTCTCAAATAATAAAAATAGTAAAGAAAATTAATAATAATAATTATCATCATCATCATTATTATTATATAAAAGTTTAGGATGACACGAGGACGAGTACATTGAATGATAGAATTATTACTAATAAATTAATAGCAAGAAGCTGCATAAAAATTTCCAAAATGTACCCTTTGACACTTTCAGACAGATATTTTGCAGTAGTTTATTGATAATTATCAAATAATAATAATAATAATTATTATTATTACATTAATATATTATTATTAATAAAAAGGCCAAGTGACAAACATTAAATATAATAATAATAATAATATTATTATGATTATTATTATTGATATACATGTGTCTTTAAAAGGAAATAATACAATTCCATTATTTATTCACCCTCAATGGCAGTTCGAGGTGTTGGTCAATAGCAAAAAAAAAATAAAATAATAAATGCTTACAAATCTTCAAAATGTATTCTTTTGTGAGTAAAAACAACAGCATAAGGGTTTGAAGACACGAGAGTGAGTGCATTAAATGACAGGTTTTTCATTTGAAAGTGAACTGTCCTTTTAAAGGGCACTACACAAGTTGAAAGGCTTGTAAGTCATTGTCCCTGATGGTCCTCTGCTTGTGGACAATCATGTGATATAATGTGGAAAACAGGACAGTCACTAACTGGGAGTGCTGACTTCATATCCTGTCACTGCCATCACATCCCATCATCTTCCCATCATGTGTTTGCCACTACATTTTTGTTTCACATTTTCTCTTTAGTGCCATTCATGTGACTGTTCAGAGCAAAACTGCAGTTGACAAACCAGTATCAGCATCTTTCACAGCGCAGTAGTTCTGAAATAGTTTCGCAGCTCTCTGTCGCCCCTCTGTGGTCTGGTTGCAGTAACTGCAGTTATTATAGATGTATATTATAATGCAATGTCATTGATTTTCTAAAGGGATTTACACGGTTTAATGCAGCGTGTGAAAACGGTGTTGTGTGTGAGGACATGTGTGTTTATAATGATTCTTATGGTCAATTACGCAAGCAGCAAAGCTTTCTCTCACAGAGAGCATATTGTCTTAGAGACATGCCATGTTTATTGCTAAATAAATTTGCCTGGTTCACTGTAGGCTACATGAACATGATGTTTAGAGCATGTTATTAAATGTGTCAAAGAAATACTTGAACATTATGCCATCATTTATTCACTCACGTTTTAAACCATTGCTTCCATGGAAAACAAATTTGAGTTTTTCTTTCATAAATGTAGCTTATCATAAAATATTATAAAAGCAGTTCATATTGCTTTGTGTGTTATTTGCCAGGTCTGAAGGGTACCGTTTTAGATTACAACCCGCAAAGAACTACGTAAGTATACTGAATTTACAGTGTACGTTTCTGTAATTATAGTGTATGTAGCAGAGGCCAGCGGGTAAGTGCTGTGCAGGTAAAACCTCACGTCGGTCCGTGCCGATGTCCTGCAGAGTTTGGCTCCAACCTTGAAAAAAACTTGTAGCCTGTAGCCCTAGTAATTCTGAAGGCCTTGATTAGCTTGTTCAGTTTGATTAGGGTTGGAGCTAAACTCTACAGGACAGCGGCGCTCCAGGACCGACGTTGCCTACCCCTGGCCTACACTACAATTACAAAAAAGTTACACTGTAAATTCTGTTTATTTACGCAGTACGTCGCGGGTTGTAATCTAAAGAGTTACCGTCTGAAGCCATATGACAGCTTTAAGTATGTTAATAGCTATATACACTCTGGTAAACTCAACCGCTGTGACTGGATCATTAAATATCTTTACATGCACAAATTTTCATCAGTTTGTGAATCCAATCAATTTTAGGGTATATTTCACCCAAAAATATAATTTACTCATCCTCAAGTTGTTCTTTCTGAGTTTCTTTCGTCTGTTGAAAACAAAAGAAGATATGTTGAAGAATGTTGATACACTGACTTCTAGTAAATGATGGGCAGCATTTTCATTTTTGGGTGAACTCAGGTTCTGATTTTTTTTTTTGTTAAATAGGCTATATATAAGAAAGCTCAGAAAGCTCTAGGATTTCATAAAAAATATCTTAATTTGTGTTAAAGAAGAACAAATGCCTTACGGGTTTGGAACTGTCACGGTTATGGTCTGTTTTGGTTTAGTTGCTCTGTTCTGGTTTACTTGTTCCCTTATTAGTTGCCATGGTTTTTGATTAATTACTCCCACCTGTTTCAGTTCTTCCTGATTACGTTCACTGTTTATAAGTCCTGTGTTCTCCCCTAATTCTTTGTACGCTATTGATGTTGATTTGGATTTGAGTTGCTGAGTGCTGGAGTCACTTTGGATTCTTGATTAAATACCCTATTGACTCTGTTCCTTCGTCCTGTGCTTCCTTTAGCCAGCTCACAAGTAACAGGAACTACATGAGGGTGATTAATGACAGAATTTTCATTTTTGGGTGAACCATCCCTTTAACTACTAAGATTCCTATAATTGCAGCAACAGCTAGGGCCGATAGTGTTAGTTTACTTTTTAAAAAAAATTTTTTTATGAATACTGACTTAAATTTCTAGTCTATATAAAAAAAAAAACTTGGAATACCAGACAAGTTGTCTACTTTTACAAAATTTTGATGATTTGTTTTGTCCTTATGCTTGACAGCCTCAGCAAATTTTCATTTACTTTTAATTGATTAACGTTAAATATAATTTTTTCACTCGTATTAAAATTTGGTAAATGTCACTCCATGCTGTCTTTTATTTTCTGAAAATTTCGGAAGATAAAAAAAATATTCTTTTGACAATAATATTGCTAATTCTAACTAGATAGTTTTAGCACAGATCATAAACATGACAAAACGCAATTGTTTAAAAAGTATTTATTGTGCTGCAAAGAAACAAAATAATACAAGAAACTGGAAAAAAAAAAATAATAATCTGCTGTGCTACAGGAATTCTGAGTCAACTTTTCATCTACCCTTTTTATAAATCTGCAATATCATGACCCATGTTGACATTATTTTTTACATGAACATTAAACACCAGTAGTATACAAACTCCAGAAGGGTTGATATTGTATGTAGAAAAAGAATGAGAGGGTGGAGAGGGGAAACGGGGACACATTTCTAGAAGCTTCTTGGGCTTCAGTTTCTTGGAACAAATAAACTTGCTTAACATCCTTTTGAAAAACAGACATTGGTGTGCTCTCAGAAGAGCCAAAACTGAAAAAATAAAGAACAAATGGACACTCTATGAAGTCTTGAACTCTGAAACGCTCTTTGAGAGATCGTCACAACGCAAACATCTGTGATTTGAGCTGCGTCCTCCGTTAAGTTCAGTTTTTCTGCTCAACAATAAATTATTAAGGTCATAGACAATATATTACATCTCTAATTCTTTTTCTCTCCAAACCTTTTTTGTTTTTTTTTATTCAACTTTTTTTGTAAGTTTTGGCGAGTGACACTCAAGTATTTACAACAATACTTAGAGAATGCACTAAAAAATTAAATTAAATCAAGACTACACCCCGTAAGACCCAAATAAATGTGCAGGTCTGCCCGAATCAAATCCAGTCAGTGGTGTTCATTGGCTTTCATCCATGAACTCAAGCACAGTGTGTTCAGAGGCAATGAGGAGGAAATGTTGTTTTGTGTGTGGAAATTGCATTTCAACTTGAAAGTGGGCTATGCACAGATTTCACATTGCTCATTAAATATGGATGACATCTTGCTGAAATGCTGTTGAGTTTATTTTTGTAAAGGTGGTTGGGTCCTCCAGAGCAACGCTCTCTCCAGCGATCCATTAATAATTCTTGTTTACCCTCTCTCTGATGCTTTTTGATTGGCCGTGACTGAAAGACAGGGCTACAAATCAATTGTTTCACTTCCACAAAACAGAAACGTGTTAAAGAATAAACAGGAGTGAAGGTCCAAATCTCTGTAATTAGCCTTATATCCTTGAGAGGATATTTGCTTTGTGAGTTAAAACTTACATCTCAGTTATATCTACAAATTTACGTGCTTGAATCAAGGCTAAACCGCAACTTTCTGGTCATAATACAGTAAATTATATTGTGAACACATGCCTAAGTATTTATTACATAATTGAATGGTGTAGTTAAAAAGTTCTGAAACAAACGTATCATTGTGTGAATCCTTTCAAAAAAACGACATCTGTCATATTTCAGTCCAACATCAAAAGAAAAAAAAATTGTCAAAGAAAAGAAAACCATTATACATTTACACGACAACTTTCATGACAATTAAGCACATTTTCCATCACAGCTATCATTACCGTAATGCAAAAAACTTCTAAAATTCCTATTACTCTAACGAGAAAAACTTTTTTTTGAAAAAAACACAAACAAACAAACAAAAAAAAACTTTCTATTAATCTGCATTTAATAGACAACAAAAAAGGAAAAATAATAATAATAAAAAAAAGTGTTCTGGAGAACGAGTGCTTAATTGTCGTAAATAATAATGTTATAATGCAAACTATGTCTTAAAAATAGGCTTGGTTTTCTTACTTAAGAATGTAATATCTCAATTATTATAATTTTTTTTGCATTTGATTTAGGGGTGAAATGTGACTTGGAAGTGTTTTCATGAGATTCACCAGATTACTCCTGCACAGGGTCCCACAAGGGTTTAGAAAAAAAAAAATACAAAAGAAGGGCAAACTCTGTCTACTAAAAAGATTAGTTAGAAAACAAACAAAACCAAAACAAGAAAGAAACACATAGGTTACTTCTCTCTATATAAAAGTGCCAAGTTGTATAGCTCTACAAACAATATCACATATAGATAAAGATACAACCAAGACAAACTATCACAAATAACCAGCCCCACCCATTTCCCCTCCCACTGCCCCGCCCCTTGCCCCGCCCCCTCACTTCAACAGCTTATGTCCATCAACATTCCAGTAGTTCTGACACCTGAAGGGACTCATGACAGGAAACGATCAAACGAGAGCTTCATCGTTCAGCTGTAAGATCACAATAGATGGCAACGTGACATTGCTTCACTTACAGAAACGAAGGCTTTGTTGCACACAAATTCATTTTTTAAGCTGATCTTTAGAATTGGCTGTCCACGCTGTCTTTTGTAAAAATTAGATTTCTCTTGGTCTAATATTTCACACTACAAAAAACAATTTAAAAGTTGGATAAGCCAAAACGTGATTATGTTTTGCCTGTCTAAACAAAGCCAAAGTGACTCTTATGGGCCCCAAAGCTCTATATGTGAAAACGAAAGGGAAAAAAAATACACACAAAAATAAGGATAGAATGAGATGTTTGTCTTTCTTTCTGTATCATCATCGTCTGTGCTTTTTTAATTACCACCAAACAAGAAAGGCAATGGAATGCCTGTCATCATCAGTTTGCCATTATATAAATCTCTTATTTTGCTCAATCATAAATACATTCATTAGGAAAATGAACTAAGAACCTTACCGATGAAGAGAAGTCATGTGTGCGTACATGTGCGTTTGTGTGTGCGCACTCGTACGTACATGCGAACACATATACAGACACACATACATATATACTCACATAATATTTCAGGTCTTTTCATTTTAGCAATAATATGTACATAAATGTTCCTATAATAGCTTTGGATTTTTGAAGCCAAATTCGTTCTCAGCTAGAAAACCAGAACACAAAGGTGCCTCAGTAATGTTTCAAAGCTTCCAGAAAAGGAGGCAGTTTAGTGAACAGTACAAATAAAGAAAACGGAAAACATTTCACCAAAAACAGTAAAGGTTTCTCTCAGATCCCCTACCAAAAGTAATTTGATCATTCTTTAGACCTCATTCACAAAACGCTGGCACAATTTCTGCGTAAATCACTTCTAAAACCATTACATAAACTGTAGAAAATTTGTAACTTTTTGTGTCAATTCTTCGTAGAACTACTAGTAATAATTTGTAAGACCATTACCAATGTAACTTTCAGATTGGTGTAAATTGTTAGTAAAAACATTCGGAAATTTTTGGTAACTTAGAACTTGTGAAAATAGTTACTACTCGTAGTATGTAGCAATCATAAGACCATTTGTATGTTAACTGCCGACAATTCAGTCAATTTGACAATTTCTACAACTTTTTTGTATAAATTATTCACGGAACTAATAGTATTTAGAAAACATTTATAAGATTGATCTTAGGTGAATTGCCATCAATTAAAAATTAATCAATTATTCTTATTTTTTTTTTCTCTGAAACAGCATAAGAATGGTTATAAAATGGATAGTTCCGGTCCTTGATTCTGATTGGGTGAGCTGCGTTCGAAGCAGTTGTAAATTACTCTACAAACACACACCTCTTTGTCTTTGTTTCTGTGTCTGTGTTGCTCGGCAACCACTTTGTTGCAACCACAACCGTTTATGAGGAACTACATTGTTTGGCAGAAGAATGTTTTTATTAATATCATTATATTTTATTTGCTTTGTTTTGTTTTTGTTATATATATATTTTTTTTTTATGTGAAACCTTGCTACGTATATGGACTAACAGTTTATAAAAGCAATAATCCCTGTGAAACCGTGACTTACAGTGAATTTATAACAGCTAAGGGGCATTGTTAGCAATCCTAACAACGCCCCTTAGCTGTTATACATTCACTGTAAACCATGGCTTCTTGGGGCTTATTGCTTTATTTTACATACAATTATTTTTTAAATGTTAGAAGTAGGGGTATAACGGTACACAAAAAAAACAACAACTTGAACTCACCATTTGTTTTTGGTACAGCGATTAAACAGTGATATACTGAACAAACTATGTGCATTCATTTGAAAGGAGGGAAATCAGCTTAGTTTGAAACTCACTCACTCTGTGTTCTGCGTTTAATTTTCAAATGCATTCGCAACAGGGTATATCGATATAAATGGTATCGTCCTATAGCTCCTATATCTCATTTGAAAATATATCGATATACCTTATTTCTAAATGTGTTCCACACACATGCAGTGATTAAAATGTGCACTGAACCAAAAGACCTGTAATGAACATTTTCGGCGCGAATATGTGTACCGTTACACCCCTAGTTAGAAATTCACACAAACATTACACAATTTTTGAAACGTATGAATGTTTTTACAAGCGATTTAGACAAAAAAACATTTTGCTCGCATTTCAGGAACAAGGCCCTTTGATTCTGTTTTCTTGGGAAATGTTTCTTAAAGACGAAAACAATCCTCACTACTGGTTTTCATCCCGACAAAATGAGGTTTAAAGAGTCAAAGCAAAAAAAGCAGCACTTGTAAAGCATAGCCTCAAATCCAAACCACTATCGCTATGTTCCTGCATCTCGCTTCACAATCCTCGGATTCGTTTCAGGAAAATATATATTTTCTAGGAGTGTCAATCTGCCCTTAGTTGAGGGAGAAAGAGCAAATGGTGTTTGTATGATTAAATGGGAAAACGCTCGTACATATAAGCAGAAATACAACATAGAGACCCCACACATCCATTAACAGGAAGAACTCATGTCCACAGAGCAGTTTACTCTGCTTTCCTCCTTTTGTCTTTAAAATAGAAAAAAAAAAGGCCAAACTCACCCACAACACGGGAAATCACAATCTTACAGTAGCATCTTCTACAAAAATGCATCTGTTGCAACAACAGATTTTCTTTCGTCTGATTTTCCCTCTTTTTTCCCTCTACCCATCACTCTGCTGTGCTCCGTACACAGTCCAGCGCCTCCTCTGTCTTCGGGAAGTGAACGTCCCTCCGCGGCCTCTCGCCCGATCTGGGCATATCAGGTTTCGTAGACAGAGAAGCTTTGGTTCAGCGTTAAGTGTTCACACAAGCACTTGTGTCAAAAATGTATCACTCCTAAAATAATTTCTCTCTTTTCCAACAGAAAAAGTTAGGAATGCAGGAAAATTTTTGTTGAAAACAAACAAACAAACAAACAAACAAAAACACCCCAGTTGTCCTAATCCCAAAAACGTTCATTTGACTTCACGACTACCTTCAACTTGTGCCTGAACATCCATGAAATCTCACGCTTACACACAAAAGATGCTCAACCTACCATACCTCTGATTCACAAAAATATTCTGGAAGAGTCCTCTCCAATTTAACAATCACACTCCGTAATGGTTCAGTTACATAGGTGCTGCTTCCATCTCCTGGTGAGACTTTCTGGTGTCGACGTGTGATATATTTTTTCGATTTGCTTGGAGTGACTTATGTGAATATTATAATTGTTATTCGGTATCAGGGTCTCTTCTCTGACCACTTGGTTTGGTGGTTTTGTCCGTCTCTACAGTTTTTTAGTAGGTGTCCATGTGCCGCAAAGGTTTGGCAGCTGAACACGGGCTCAGTCTCTCTCTTTCTCGTTCACTCACTCTCTCTCTCTCTCCTGTGTCTCACGCGGTCTGGTAGAAGTTGTCAGCTTGCAGGTTGTTCTGTTTCTGCATGCTGTAGTAACCGCTGTATCTTGAGTCAGGATCTGCAATGCGGAGCATGCGTTGGGAACTGTCCACCTGGACCTTTGTCCCTTTCTGGCAGTCCACATACACCAGCTGGTTATTGAGACACGTAGGCTATACAGGACAAAAAAATACAGTGAGTCTTGGACCATGGAGAGAATTTGCTCATGCTTACGCAACTAAATGCTAGAATACACTACACAACTTTTGCCTAAATTTTTGTTCCAATTTAAAGACTTGTGGAGCCCATGCTGGGTGACAGATTTCACATAAAATCACACAGTTAGTATATAAAGGGCACAGACATTTTTAATTTCTCCAGGCAATGAGGTGCATGTTTCTGCATGAGTTTGTTGTGTTTGGACCGATTTGAAAGTCTGGTAATGTGTGACCCTCGTTTAGTGTATGATCCCCAGTGTTTCTCTGTAACCATTTACAAAGCCAGCAAAAGTATGATGCCTAGTGCTTTAAAATATGTTCCAATTTTAAAAGTTGTGTGGCGTATTCCAGCCTTAAGTACCATTTTTGGTAATTAAAATAAATATTCTAAACTTAAACAAACGTAATCATGCAATTCTCCATCCGGTTTGGTATGTTAATTCAAAATGTGATTGTATCCTTTAGGGGTGGGCGATATGACCAAAATCATGTATCATGATATGAGCAATTTTATTTCATGGTAACTAAGTGTGTATATATTCAAAATTACAAAAAACTAATACAGCTCACTAAAGACAAGTAAACAGTCAGAAAATAAAATAAGAATAAGAAACTAATAACAAGCAATAGGAAAAAAACCCCAAATAAAATAAGAAATGCTACATACATTGTACAAGTAATCAAATGTATAAAAACACTGCATATTCTTCACTGTGTAAATTAAATATACATTCTTCTTATTAAAGTTACAAAAGTGATTTAGTCAAGAGCAGTGAGAGATTTTCTTTCTTTTGTTGTTTGATTAACACGAATGAAAGACAGCAGGAATTTTAGACTGCTGTCACTTTAAGAGCTGCCAGGATCCAATACATTGTTACACATGTGTTTTTCTTTTCAATTGCTTTCTCATAAGACCTAAATTACAGTGATGAGGATACTTGCAAAGATGGGCACTTTGGTAAAAATAACTCTGTTCAATACTCCCACGCTCTATGAGCATTGTCTTCACTTGTGTGCACCTCTCTGACAATGCTCAGACACAGTCTCTCAGACAGTGCTTAAATATAGCGAAATGAGTTTTCTTTCGCTGCTGATTGCGTTTCAAAGGCTTAAAACCACTTATCGTTTGCAATGCTTAAAAATGCATGCAAACGATAAGTTTTTGTGACCACGTGGCACAGCAACGTCACATGAGTGTGTAACCTTGATAGAGACAATAGTGCAAAATCTCTACCGGTTGGCAAATTTCTACCGATTAATCATGTCTCCCAGTATATCGCCCACCCCTAGTATCCATGTAGGCAGGTACCTTATTGGGTGTGCGGTAGCAAGGCACAGGGATCCACTGCTTACGCTGGTTGACCAACAGCAGGGCGGCGATAGTGAGCATCATCATTAGGATGGGCAGTGCCACCCAGGCCCAGTGCAGACCAGCATCCTCACTGGGCAATGGTGTCTTGCCGTCTAGGTAGGGCATCTGCAGACTTCCGAAGTCACCTGGAACAACCCACAACACACCGGTTGGCACATTTTGCAGCTGATAGCAGTGACTCATTGAGCAGTGACTCACTTGGGCGATGTAGAACAATTCAGAATTGAATCATGCCATATGAAATGCAAATTGGGCTTGATTGTAAAAGCAGGTAATGCCAGACATCAATGTCAGCAATTAAGGCAAATGCCAGAGTCTTGACAGACAGACACCTACTCACATCAGCTGTAACAAACGCAACACATGGAAAATCAAGAAGAAATTACAGATTGCTAACAGGGAATATCAAAAGAAACAAACAGCCAGCTTTGTGAAAGTGCAGTTTGATTAAAATGACTTCAGAAGTTACAGAATTGTCTCTCTAATTCTCTACCACAAGCACATGAAATTGCTCAATGGAATGAAATCAGGAGAAATCATAGTTAGCCATAAACATACATTTTTGCTTAAGTTTGCAAAAAGTTTGATAAAGTTAGTATCTTAAAACAGCTTAACTAGGCTAAGTAACTTCTCAAATTAATTATCTTCAAAATGTTGCTCTTCCATGAGATTTGTGCTGTCTGAATTATTCCTACTTCCATACTATACAGTATAGCATGCAAAAAACATTATGTTAAAAGAGTAGGTTTATTGCAACTACATTTGATCTTTTTCTCATCAAACAATCAGACAAATGAATGGCTCGACACAACTCTTACCGGGACAGAGCCTAGACAAGGCTTTCTTCTGTGTAGACCAGCGGTTCTCAAAGTGCCAGGGGGTCCGCAAAATAATTTAAAGCCTACCATATTTTCCAGACTGTAAAGACCCTTTTTTTTTTTTATCATGATACATGCTGTGATTTATTCCAAAGTGACTTAAATAATGCGTTTAACGTCAAATAATCTAAATGTAGACTTTTACAAGTAGGCGCGTCAAGTAGGCTAAGTTATTTGCTGTGTATTGGTTCATGTTGTGGCGTGCGACAGAAAGATGTTCCAGGAGACCGAGACGCGCTAAAGCCGCGCATTCTGTCGTTTTCTTTATTTTTCAAAGGCATGACATTTTGTAGTCATTTTTAATGTGCACAAATAAAAATATACATTTCACAATACGACTATAAATGACAGAGTATTATTTAAATCCAATTAATACTCTATATTAATTAATTAAACTCAGCAAAAACAAAGTTATGACTGCTGCATCCTGTACACTTCAATACTGGTCTGCGCTTGACTGTAGTCGTTTTTGTCTGCTTATTTAGTTTACCAAGTTTATTTAACCCATCGCAACTTTGGAACTGTGTGAACTAGGGTAACTACTCACCCTTGATGTTGTTCTAAAGGCTTACCTTCCTTTTTAGCACTTGCTCATTTAATGGCAGAGAAAGGTGACTTTCACTTTTTTTAAGTGGATGCAAATCTGTTGTAAAATAGTCCTATACATCTTGTGGTGTATATTTCGAGCATTCTGAAAGTATACTGTGGGGTTTGATGATAAACAAATTGAAATGGCAAGTTATTACATTTATTAAAATCTTGCGTTGCATTCCTGTGTGTGAGTGCAATCAATTATACAGGTAATCTATTTTATTAAAACAAAAGACTACATTATAAAACTTTCTCCAGTTGCCAGAGAGTCAGAATGACAGTTCTTGCATGAACGTTATAGACCTACTATAGCCTATAGGCTAAGTCAATGCATTAGTCTTTCCTTTTTGTATTAGTTTATAATATTTAATTTAAAAGTAATTAATTAATCAAACAAACTTACTGGGGGACCAGGGTAGGCTATGATCATATCATACCCTGCCATGCCCACCTGATGCAAAGCATATTTTTATATACACAGAAGAAAGCCCTGTTTAGGCTCTGCCCCGGTACGAGTTGTGTCGAGCCATTCATTTGTCTGGTTGTTTGATGAGAAAAAGATCAAATGTAGTTGCAATAAATGCGTAAAGAATCCATACACCTGCAGCAGCGGAGGACTATTGCTCTGCCGCATGAAACTGCAGAAGAACTGATGATGGCACGGTTTGATCTTCGGCTGACCAATCAGCAGGAAGGGGCGTTTGATTCCCGCCCACGTGTAGAAATCGATTATTCAAGCCGTTTATTAATTTTTCTACCCCTAAACGAAAAACGAAAAATTAAGCTGAATTCTTGTTTTTCGTTTTTTTGGAAAAAAAAACACGAGTGAACGAATGATACACAGATTGAGTAGTATGTCCGAATTCATAGTATTCGAAAAACCAGTAGTTGAAAATCGAGTAGACAAAAAATACCCGGACGTCCTACTACTTCCACCGAGATTCTGGAGTGTGCTTTCGATAGACGCTATACTATCCCATGAAACCAAGGGAGTGGATTTGTGAATGGCAGGTAAGCGATACAACTGACAGGTTGATGAACTGATAGGTCACATGACAGTAACAACATGGTGGATGTAATACTTCCAAATTTCATTCATAATACCCTTATTCATACTATACAGAACATAGTTTTTAACGGTTGTGAAGTAAGTTTCAAACCAACTGTAGTACCTTCTAGAGAGTATGCAAATTCGGATGCAGCTTAGTTGTCCTGAACCAGAATAGCCTATTGACTGTAGAAGAAGACAGTTTATGCTAAAGCTCGCTATAGCACCCCTTGTGGCAATGCTAAGAATGCAATAAGTATTCACACTGCATTATGCATTGGACTTTTTGACCACTTCATTTAAAGAATTGGCTCTTAAGTCATTTGCTTGAATCAGACTACACTGGTTGTGCTGTGGCTTATTTTGTGCATTAAGCTAAGACAGCCCAACAAAGACTTGCTGTCTATATATCGTCCCGTACTCTTGTACGTACCTCTGAACTGTGGCATAATATCGTTTTCGCTATGAGTCGGCCAGGCTGGTTGATGTCTCTGCTTGTCTCCTCGTTGGTCCGTCTTCTCGATGGGCACATTTGTGGGAGCGTAACTCTCTGTAATTAAAACATCAGAGACACGGGGACACAAAGAAAGAAACAAAGAGAGAAGAACAGCGTGTTACAGAAAAAAAACACACACCAATGCACATAATACAAATCGTAACTACATTAAGAGGAGTTGAGAAGTGCCTACTCAGAACAAACAAGATTCGGGTCAGCGTGAAATTGCGGGCCGCAGGCTAATTAAAAGCTCATCTTCAGAGCTGCGTCTTTGAGTGGGAAAGCACCAAAGGGTGAGTGATTACCCAGAGTGCACACGACACCACTCTCAACCCCCTCATTGATCCAGAGCCAAGTGACACAGCAATAAAGAGGGCCGTGATCAATGACATTATCTCCCAAATGCAAAGAGAGCTAATTTAGCCTCTGTCCGGCTTCGACTTAATCAATCCTTTTAAATGATTCATCTCAACGAGTCCGTATTTAGACGAAAGACCCATTCAATTAGAGAGAAGGTTCTAAGTAAACACTACTTTATGAGAGCCAGACAGAGAGAGAGACAACGAGATTAAGAGAGAGCGTGAAAAAGAGAGAGAGATGTGTGACAGAACTACAGAGAGCAAAACTGCAGGGTACTTGGATCAGTGATACTGCCATTTATTCTAGTCATTGTGAAGTAGTCTATAGCTACTTTTCCATCCACTTCAATTTATGTGGGGCAAAATGCAAACCAGATTGCAAATAAAACAGAATTTAACTCCAGTAGTGGGCTGTACATTAGAATTAAATGGAATATTAAAAGGAAAAGGTAGGACACGGTTTGTCCATCAGGATTTAATTGGGGGGTGAAAATGGCTTTTATTCGTTATACTTAACTTCCCCACTCCTGTGGCCTTGATTACATCAGCAGAGAAATAAAACTGTTTTAAAGCCAAAAAAAGTCATTTCTATGCTTCATTTTTGAATTTTACAAAAACAAACCTACAATTTTATAAATATTTTTTAGTTCATTTAGTCTTTTACATGAAACAAGATCTTATATAAAACTATAATGTTTCTAATAATTATAATGATCTATTTTACTACAAATATAGTAAAACGATAAATTATTATAAATATGTATTATCTTATAATAATTCTATTATTATTTAACTAATAATAAATTAAGATTATTACTAATTTGACAGATTCCTATTATTTAAGTATTATTATTATTTTTTTATTCATCCTAGCACTTATTTCAGTTAGTTGTCAAGGCCAAATTTCTAATTCCCATTTTAGTTTTTCATCTAATATTTGTTTTATAATCATTCATATACTATTTTGTTTTTTAAGCTCATTTGTACATTTGGAGTTCAGTGTCTGCTTAAAATAGCAGTCCAACATATATAAAGATCCACAAAGTATTTGGATCTAAATAAAATAAAGACATCACAAACACAATTTTCAAATTGCTAAATATTTTACAAAAAGCTAAATGTTTCACTAAAACACATTTGTTTGCTAAGAAAATTGACACTAGTTCTGATAAAGGTTGTACATTGTTTGTGATGCCACCTGGTTAAATATTTTAACCATGCAAAGAAACTCAGACATTTTAATGCTCTAAATACTTTAGGGGGCTCTGTGTAGCATGTCTGTTTTGTATTTGCCATGCAGATTCACATAAATCCTGACCTGGACACATGGGGCAGCAGCTGCCCTCCACGGTGACCGGCTGATGGCAGGGTAAGACAGGACAGCTGACAGTCGAGCAGAGGGTCTGGCCTTGCAGGCAATAGCAGTGAGTGCAGCTGTCAATGTCCCATCGCTCCTCATCCATATACGTCTTCCCGTTGAAATGACACACGGCCCTCGGCGTGGCATCTGGTGAAGAGGTGAGAGAGACGCTTCGTCATAGCCGTGTCATTAACACCCACATATGATCAGAAGGCAACTTAACTTGGCCGTCTGATCCGGGGCAATATGATCTTCAGCTGTGCACAGATTTACATACCGAGACAGTATGGGCAACACTGGCCCTTCCTGAGCACGGGCCGGGCGCAGTTGACTGGTGGGCAGGACTCAGAGAAGCAGCTGATGGCTCCGTCTAGACACACGCAGCTGGAGCAGACGTTGGGCTTCCAGGACTCAGCAGCCAAGAAGATATCACCATCCTCATTCCTGCAGTAGCTGGGCATGCTGTCGTTACTGGGCGTCTGAGGGGTGACTGGATCATCTGAAACAAGGGATACATATAAATGGATTTCTATCATGACAACTCTCTGAAGATTTTAGCATGGTAACGGATATGACAATGTTCATGCATTTGGTCTTGGCGGAATAGATCTGCTATGCTGCTGAATTGCTGCTGTTGTTGTAGATTATTGCTGCTGCTGCAAAGCAAGTAGAGGAACATGCTACTGCCAGTACATATGGCAATACAGTGCTGTGAGTATTTAAGACATGCTGCTGCACAAATAGCATATAAAATAACCCGTAGCAGCAGGTGGAGCTGGGGAAGGAGGAGGGTTTCAGAGAAACTCTGAAGCATGCTGTGAAATGCTCTAGTGAATACTACCGAACCATTAAACTGTAAAGTAGCAAGCTCATTGACAAGCTCACTTGCCCTGATTTTCCACCGATTTTACCGGTCTGGAGAAGTCGACGCTAGTTGCCGAATGTCAAAGCCAGTCTGCAGATTTGAGTTGACAGATTCCATAGAAAATTGCATAGTATACGATGGTCACAGACTCAGATTTTTTAGCTTCAGACTCCCAGTTGGAGGATATCAAACATGTTTGATATTTTCAGCCAATTTTAGAACACATATTGTTTTTATTTGTCATTTGTCTCCTAGAAACAAGGCGCACGTTTCTGCGTGAGTTTGTTGTGATCAAAACAACTTCAAAGTCTTGTTAGTGTATCATCCTTAGTCGTGTAGTGCAGTGTTTTTCAAACTTTCCCTGGGGACCCACAGCTCTGCACATTTTGCATGTCTCCCTAATTTACACACCTGATTCAGATCATCAGCTCATTAGGAAAGAGCTCCATGAACTCAAATGAGTGTGTCAGATAAGGGAGACATGCAAAATGTGCAGAGCAGTGGGTCCCGAGGAACAGGATTGAAAATCACTGGTGTAGTGTATGATGTCCAGTTTTTCTCTGTCACTGAAAAAGTCGGTAAGTGTATGATGCCAAGTGTTTCAAAGTCATGTAGTGTATTCCAGCCTTACCGATGTGAATATAATTAGTTAGCATTAACGATCCATCAGCCTGCACCATCTAGAGTTTAATGATGACAGAACTATAAAGACTTTTTTTTTTCTTTAAATCCTTAGATCCTTCACAATAAGACCAAAAACGTATTAAGGAAGTAAACAGTTTTGATGTTGACTTCAATGACATCCAGTTTACAAGCTAAAATGAAACTGACAGTCTACGAATTTCTAATAGTCTCCAATTAAGCATGTGACACTACATCTTTGAATTCAAGCTTTGAAATTTGCTAATATGTTCAACATATTTCTCTGGGGCCGTATTTGATCCAGATTATAGTGAGAGTGAAAAAGTTTTGAGTAGTTTCTCTTGTAACTAAAGAACGGAATTTCAACATACTTTGACTAAAACACAAATGACTCAAAAACATAAATATTCATAGCAACTCAAACAATCCAATCTTGAAAAACAAATCTTTCATTTAGAAAGCCGAAAATAATTTCAGCGGTGTTGAGAACATTTAAAAGAGCAGAGTTATAGTTGAAACATTCTCTGAAATGTGCATCCATTCTATTCCTCTGTCATCCTTTCGGCTCAGACTGTTGATCATGTACTCCAGCGCCCATGCAGTATTCATCATTTCCACCAAACACATGCATTATGCACGTTCACTTTTTGTTAACTTTTCTCCCGTTGAAGGTGTTTCACGCCTCTATGCTCTAAAAGTCCTTACAATAATGAATCTTTTAAAAAATTATGTTTTTCCGCCTCCCTTGACTGTACTTCTACAAGATCCAAATATCACAGCTACTTTGGCTTCTCCATGACCTTCAAGTTTTCACAACATGCTTCAAAACTAAAGTTTTGGTAAGTTAGAGCAGGCCTGTCAATGCTTTTCAAACATAAAGGCTTTCGTTGACAACGCACCTGGACAGTGAGGGCAGCAGGAATCCTGCGTTCTGATTGGACTGTGGCAGAGCAGGGGCGGGCACACCTCTGTCTCACAGAGCACACGGCCGCTGTGGCAGGTGCACTGAGTGCAGGAGTCAATGTTCCAAGTCTCTCCCTCCACAAAGTACTCTCCACCCGGAGCCAAACACACGGACGCCTCGCTCAGCTCCGGCTTATGGGAACTGGACTCTTCTGAAAGAGGTAATAAATAGTTTAACATGTAAAATCCATCCTGAAGTATCATCGGAGATCGTAATGCAAGTATGTTACAGTATTGCCTCACCTGGACAGGTGGGGCAGCAGTGGCCAGGTCGGATGGTGGGGTTATCGCAGGGGGGAACTGGGCAAGAAATAAGGGCACACATTTCTCTCCCAGCATGGCAGTAACAGTCCCTGCATCCGTCATGCCAGCTCTGCCCATTCTCGTGCCTGCGGCCGTCCATAGACAAGCAGGAGCCCAGTTTCACTGCTGGAGCCACAGACGACATGCTCTGATCTGCACGGAGAAACCAATAAATGAACAATAAACACATCAACTGAAAAAAGAAAGCATCGACTCTGACCAGCCTAAACTAGTCGTCAGTAATTCGAATCCCACTTCTGTAACAGCTACACGTCATGGGGTAACACATTTGCATGATGCCCGTCTATGTTCTACACAGCAACTTGAACCGCCCTCAAACACTGTAGCCTGTTCGTCATGCCGAGAAGACGCTGTGTTCCATGCTGTGAAAGTAAATTCATTTTGTTTTCACTTCTGAAAGATGAGGCTGCAGAGAATCAGTGGTTAAAATTACATTTTTCCACAGTACCACAGAAGTACAACCCTAGTCTTTGTTGCGTTCCCATCATTTTACTGACGGCTGCTTCTCTAATCTCTGTGAGTTCAATGCTGGATTCACAAAACACTTGCTCTTGAAAGATGGCTTAGTACTCAGTTTATTTGGACCAGCTGGCTCCACTGAATCACAACCTGTAAGTATACTACATAAATGATAATATTTTATATATTTTGTATCGAGCGTTTAAAATACGGAACTATGGCAATGGGCACATAATTTCTGACACGCACTGTGTGCGGTAGACCAATCACAACAGACTGGGCCATCCGACCAATCAGAGCAGAGTAGGCTCACGGAAAGGAGGGGTTTAGAGAGACTGAATTGTAGAACTGCTTCAAACGAATCGTTTGAGAATCGAAATGCATATTTTGAGAAAACTAAAGCATTTATTGACTTTACATGCATTTATACCTATTGTAGGAGACTCCCAAAACAATATGAGGAACCTTAAAAATGGCTATTATGGGCACTTTAACTAATAATAATGAGAATATGCCTCATACATTTATATGATTTTTAAACAAAACAAACTGCTTTTATGATTTATTTTTCCAAAAAAAAAAAAAAAACTATCAGTGTTGTTTCACAAAGCTGTTTCACTCGTATATATGTCACAAAAGGGAGGAAAAGACAATCACAACTTTTTTAACCGTTTCTTGCTAAATTTAACATCATCATCAAAAACCATGATACTGTAACCTACAATCTATTAAATACAAGTTCACTTGGAATGAGGATAAACATTATTTGAATTATCGGCTACTGAGAACATAAAACCATTGAAATTTAGTTGACATTGAACTCAAATGCTGCAAACACTTAACCCAAATGCTCAAACAAAACAAGAGAACAACTGCTTTATGGTAAAAGCAGACCACGATTTGAAATGATCAAACTGATTTTTATTTTAGACACAGCGTAAAAATGTGTTTATATAGTCTGGTCCGGATGGATTCTTTGGCATATTAATAGCGAAACAGGAAAGCCAGAGGATTCCCTGAATCATTTTTACATTTATATTCCAGACATTTGACCTCTTCAGTGAAACATTTTCACCGGCTGCACCACAGACAGCGTGAAATGACAAAATATGCAAGTGATGCCTTGCACGCCCCAAACCCCAGAGCACAAAACATTCTCAAATCTCATTCTATCTGCCAAGAGCGTCACCTCTCACTGCCTCTCCATAACAGCGGCAGGGCTCCAGCCAGGCCCCAGTCAATATCACAGAACCATTTCACATTGATTAAAATCCTGTCTGGGTGATATGTGGAGGATGCACGCTTTCAAAAATTCAACGCGAGGGAGATTAAAAAAGGGTCTTTTTCCTTGCTCTCTCGTCTCATTAAACAAACCGATCTTGTGAATATTTCACGTGCTAGCTTCATTATTGAAGATGAATCAAACGAGAACACAAAAGTCATATAAATAATGGAGGGCTGTGAGTAACTGTGGGTCCGGCTTTTGTATATACAACAGGTGGCCCTCAAAATAAATGGAAAATATGGGGAGGGGGGGATGAGTCATGCTGGAGACCCTGGTCTCCTGAATTGGAGGCCCAGCAGTCCTGTGTGTGCACATGGCTCACACTTGGAAATTAAAGCAATAACACCTCAGCATATCGATTCAGCTGTTTGGGGCCAATGTAGCACTAGATCACCTCTGGACTTGAAAAAAAAAGAGCTTTTGAGTTATATTACTTAGATTTTTAAATATAAATGACTTACAAAATTTGATTAGATTTTACATTTTTTTTAAGTGGGAAAAAAATATTTGATCCGTGTTAGCTGTCTACTTCAAGGGCATTTAAACAGATTTCGCTTATGTATTAAAGCAATAAGCCATGAGCTGCAGTGATTTTACCTTGGGTGAGGGGTGTTCATGTGTCTATAAAACACATGGCCTTATTGTGTTTGTAAAATTGCCACAACATTAATATGATAAAAGTCACCAATCTGTAATAAATAATCGTAATTCTTAATTATATTAATCAGTTAAAACTACAAATTTTTTTTGCTTAAATAAAGCTGAAATAAAAAATAAGATGGACAACTTAGAAACTGAAGTACTAAAATTACTAAAACTATAACTGAAATAAAAATAAAATTATCTGAATTGCCAAAGTTAAATAGAAAGAAATACAAAGCGAAAAGCACATACCAAAATTAGTAAAATGTATGATATAAATATTAAAATAAAAGCTAATTCAAAATATTTCTAAATTGGTGCTTAAACATAGAATTCAAAAGATGTGCATTTACACGCGTATATTTTTTAAATCAGATTTCTAATTTGGAAATATCAAGTTTATATGATACTGTAAATGTAACAGTCATGCTGTATTTAAACTAGATAATACAAAATCACTTGTTCTATAAAAGGCAAAACAGTGACTTACCTCTACACTGGCAAATCAGACAACCCAACTCATCGTGCTGAAAGCCCATTGGACAGGACTTGTCACATGGCAGTTCAGGGCATTTCTTACAACGGCAGGTGTCACAGCCATGCTTGTTCTTACTGATAACAAAAAACGAGATAGGGAGAAAGAACAAGAAAGCTTAAAAAAATTCATACATACATACTTAATGCAGTAAGTTTTCCCTTATTTAAAAAAAGAAATACAAAATTTTGTCATGAAAGTCTAAATAGCGCAGACCAATAGCTTCTAACTCAACCTGATGTAATCACATCATTATTCACACAGCCCAGCTGGTTGGTTTCTTTTTACATCAGCAGCCAATGAGCTTGCTGCTCAATATTCAAATACTTGGCTAGTGTTTGCTCTAGCAGTTACAGAAACCCAGCTCCACCTGTATAGATCCACTACGGGGTAATTTCATATCTGTTATATATGGGGGTTATTTTGTATATTATATGTGCAGCAGCAGTACTTCTTACATGCTCACAGCAGCATGTCTGTGGATGTATTGGTCGTAGCTAGTCTCGGTACTGGCTCTACCGCAGCAGCAGTGTAGCAGATCTTTTCCGCCAAGACCAAACACATTAACACTGTCATGTAGGTCTATATTACCATGTTAAACTCTCAGAAAGTTGTCATGACATCTCTTAGATAACATTGTTATTGCAAAAATATATGTATTTTTTTATTTTTTATAAATGATGTATGTGCAAATACAAATACAAGACATATCAATACTCTGAAGGGACCGTTCAGACAGAATGTGTTTTTGCATTCCACTGCAATCCTTTTGCATTTTTTTTTTTTTTAATGTAGCTAAATGTGCGTTAGATGGATGTCTGTGACTGTTGTCAAATCAAAATATGTTAACTTTAAAAAAGGCGGCCGTACATTTTTCCTATTTCACTGCTCACACCTCCCATTTTACCACATTTCTATTTGTGGATTGCTGGATCCATGCCACTAGGTGTCAGTATAAGTTGGCCAGCACAACATATACAAAAAAAATTAATAAATGAAAAAAAAGACAGAGTGCACCTTTAAAATAACTCTTCAAGACATATGGACTTCATAAAGAATCAGTGCACACTCTCAGCACACTTTGTCATTGGCACATCAAAGCTTGGCATTATACACCAGGTGCCAAAGACACGCTCCAATGTCATCCGTTAACACCGGAACAGAGCGAGAAGGAGAGAGAGAGGAAAGAAAGAGAGAGTCTTTATTGACCTTACTTGGAGTCCTGTCAGCAGATGGCACATTAAAGACGACTAACCAAAACGACCAATCAAAATGCTCCCTGATGTCCAAGGCACCTTCCTTGGAGAACAAACTCATCCAGGGCACACTGGCCTGAACCCCAACTGCCCATCTCATACACACACACATACACGCTTCTTCCCATCCTTCTTCCCCCTATCCGCTCTTATCGGATGAATAATAGGGCTGAGCAGTCATGTGCAGTGCGTATTTGGTTTGGTGATAAGAAGCTATCAGGTATGATGTCAGCAGTGGGGAATATCAATATTCTTTGTGCAAGAGGAGGAAGTCTACGCTAAGCTGCATGCATTATTCAGGCCGCGAGCTTGATCCTCGGCCATAACTTTGAGGGGGCATAAATAGATATCTAAAATTAGAATCTGAGATGCAAGCATTTGCACTTGTGTGCTCATTCATGACGGCAGAATTGAGGTGGGAAGAGACAACGATGGGCCAGGGGCCGAACTCGGATAAATAAAGACTCTTCTTTATTCAACCACACCTGAGGGAATGAGCCTCAGATAGGAGACTATAGAGATGCAAGACCAGCCAAACTGCTGCCTCATTCTCTGCACTTGTCATAACAATCTTTATTATATTTTAAAGACCTATTTTTTTTTTTTTTCCTTTTAGCATTTTGGGGGTTATTTCACGAGAAAGTAGAGAGGAAGGGGGTTGCCATGGAATCATCGATGCCAGCCCTACTGCAATTTGGAGCATTTAGCCAAGCCCAGGCCCAGTTCTATGGGGGTGTTAGAGTGTGATAAATACTCTCAAACAAAAGCACCCTCAGTTGAAAATCTGGAAAAATATCCAGTGTGTATTTGTGGTTGTGCTATAGGGCTGGGACGATAAATCGATTCTTGGATCGATTCTGAGATTTTCCGAATGCATTGCGATTCCTCTAAAATAAATTCTGAGCTTAGTTTTGAACAGCAGATGGCGCTGCATGCTTTAGAAACATACTTGAACCTAAAATAATCATTCATAAAATTCGAATTACAAGGGTGTTCACAGTGGGCTGTGTTTACATTAATCTCGCGTCATAAAAGCATTCTGAGCCAAGGTAAAATTACAGACTCAGCCGAACGCACAAGCGCTCTTCAGCATTCTTCTTCATGAGCATTTGAATTTGCAGATAAAAAAATAGATTAGAGCGTCATCTGCTGTTGAAATCTAAGCTCAGAATCGATTCCAGAGGAATCGTGATGCATTGATTTATTGTCCCAGCCCTATTGCGCTCTGAAGAGCATCAAAACGAACTATTTACAATGTGTTTTTGCAATGTTGAACAATGTAGCCAATCACAGACATATCTGTTGATTTCTTGAACACAATGGCCAAACAGAAACGTGTTAGCTGGTCAGAATTCACTCACAGATGAAAATGCTGGAGTTTTTGTTCAGTGCAGTTCTGTGCACTCGTCAGTCATCTCATAACAAACAAAGTGCAGATGTAGTGTAAATAAAAGTTTCAGGTTACACTTTATTTTAAGGTGTCCTTGTTACAGTGTAATTATACATGTAAGTACTGAGTAATTAATTAACTACATGTACTTACTATATGGGTAGGGTTAGGATTAGGGTTTGTCTTAGGGTTACTTGCATGTAATTATGCATAATTTATTGTTATTATAATAGTAATTACATGTGTAACAAGGACACCGTAAAATAAAGTGTTACCAAGTTTCATTGTGCAGTGTAAAGAGATTCATTCAGGGTTGCCAGGTGTTTACAACAAAACCCACCCAACTGCTACTCAAAACTAGCCCTAAAAATAGACCAATTGCATTTTGAGGGGGGTCCAGGGGCTAAATATGTTTAGTGGGGTTACTGGGGTTGCTTCAACCTGTGGACATGAAAAACAACCCACGACAACGGTGTTAAAGTAGCCCAAATCTGTGGGAAAACCGCAGACTTGGCAACACTGGATTCATTGATTATAACAGAACTTTGTGAGATCATGGTGAGCGCCCTAAAGGGAGCACTCCTTACCCGATTTCTAGGCTATAAAACATTCAGAATGTGTATGAAACTTTTGTTTTTCGGACACATACATGCTGCAAAGTTTCGGGCATGACATCCGCATATTTATGCTGGATTCACTCTCGAAATAGTGATTGACAACAGTGATACCCATAGCAATGGATGGGACAAAAATATATGCAAGAGCACCCTCATGATTTAATCCTGGAACTGTGCCTGGCAAAGCCTCCACAGACAGCGCGCGTCCTGAGCGAGATCCAGTTCAAGGACCAAAAACGTGTGTAAACTTTATTGAGATCTGGCTATATCAACCAGTAATTTAATTTCCAGTAATTTATGACTGGCTTGAATATAGTGGCAAATCTGTTTTTTTTTTTTCTTCACGTGTCTCGCATTAGGCGTCAACGAGTCCAAACGGACATTGCATCGTCATTCAAATCAGCAGCAAGAGCCAAAACTAGTCCACAGTTTAGTAAACATCGGCAACTTCTTTAAGTTATTGTCAACTACATTGCTGATGTGGTGCGATAAGGTAGGACATTGTTTTGATACTTAAATTTGTAAAGACTTTGTTTGAGAAGAAATCGAGAGTTAAATGTCGCCCATGTTAAACATCATATGTAGTAAAATCAGATGCGATGGTGTCATGTTTTTGAGCATTTTGTTTTCAATGCGATAGAAACAATACTTCTTGGTGGAAATGTGTTGGACCTTGAGTGTGTTCAACAATACTAGCTACTAACCACCATAGTGTGATGCACCTTTACAGACAAAATGACAATCACTGAAGCCACAACCTAGTATTTAGTGCACATGCTCTGACACCTCATCGACTGTTGGTGCTCATATGTGTTTTTTAAATTTGAATCTGGCTCGCAACAGATTCAAGTTCCAAATCCTGTTCCTCCTTTACCTGTGCTCTCTTCACTGTCGCAACAACAGAAAGTGGAAAAAAAACAATCCCCTGACAATTAGGCATCAGTCACCGAAAGTAGTCGTGTGTACTTCCTTGCACTTTTCTTCTCTTTCTCATCTCCATTCGTCACAAGATGTCTCTTTAACCTGCCGACTGCACAGCTCCACAAAAGTTTGTACAAATTGGCTCGGCGATCTGCCTGCGTAATTGGAGCAGTTTTTTTGCAGATGTGGAGCAGCAGTGTTTATTCGTAGTTGCGTTGAGACATGGTGTTGTGTAGATTAGGCGTTCAGCTTCGCTATCGCAGCTCATCCTTTACGCGGCGCAATCAGAGGCGCTGATCTGAGCCGGCCCTAATTAGCTGTCAGCTCTAAACTTGCAGTCGGGCACAAATAAGCAAAGCAGAGCGCAGGGGATCATTTTGTCATTCACAATTTCTCTAGACCATGCTAGGAACAGTGTGGGATTCGCTTTAGTTTGTGACAACTAATGACTGCTGCCTTTCCTGATAGTTTAGAAAATCATTGGGGTGACTATGACATAAAATGAAGGATAAAAATGGTTTGGAACCATATTATTACTTAAGTCAGGGGAGACTTAGGAAGAAGTAAGACATTCTTATTCTAATCCTTAAAGCTATAAAACTAACACGTAGTTGAACTTTAATCTAAATTTGCCTTAAAGTGAAACTAGTGTGACTGTCCCTCAAGACCAGCCTGGCTCAAGGAAACAATGTCAGGAAGAGCTTTATGGTTTTTCATAAAGTCATCAGAGATTTAATCACATGCTGTTCCACTAACAATGAACGTTTATTAGAAACTGCACTTCTTGTTATTGTTAACTCTGTGAATCAGAAAATTGTTTTCTTACATGTAGCCGAAGGGGCAGTCCTTGGCACAGGCTACAGCTTTGCACTTCTTGTGACGTGGGCGACACTGGCAAACATCACAGCCGTGAATGTCAGTCTGGAAGCCAAAAGGGCATTTCAGAGTGCAGCTGGCAATTAGACTACTGCACAACTCATCTCCTGAAGGTTAGAAGAAAACAGAAGAGACTAATTAATTACAGCTTTAGACATTAATTACCTTAACACACATGCCTTAAGATCAACACAGATAGGGAGGCAAAAACAAGAGAAATGCAACATATGCTAATACACAAAGAAATTAGAATAGAATAGAATAGAATGCTGTATTTCCTTAATTTTCTTCAAGTCATCCATTATTATTATTTAATTTTCATATTTAATTTCATTCAATTAAATTTTAGATTGTTTGATGCTTTTAATTCAATGGATTAAATTGAATGTTTTTCTGTTTTTCCTTCACTATCTTCAACTTATCCATTATTTTATTTGTAGTTTGAGAAACAACCAACATTATATTGTATTATATTATAAAAAAACAACAACAACAACAGATAATGTACTGGTGATTTTCTGCCAGGATATTATCTCGTAATTTTACAGACATTTCCTTTATCAATGCACTGAGGTGCAAAATTCAAAATACAGGTAAAACACTTGTAAAAAAATAAATATAGAAAATTCCTCCATATTAATGCAGTACATTGTGCCTTTTTACAATGTATTACATATGTGAAATATGTTGTATTATAAAATTATAATATATTTGTATATTTATATTCTATTATATTTAATGTAAAAATAAATAATTAAACATTTATTTTGTGAAGAATTCATAGACACAATTTATGTTTGCCTACAAAACACATAAATTTAAGCATATATTTGCATTGAGATTTACGCATATATTTACATTGTGTCCAAAAGTTTGCCAAGTAGTGTATATCTTATTATTTATAATCCACAACCAGGCTTGTGGTCCCACCCTAAATCATTAAAATCAGCATTATTATCTTTTTCCTTTGACATTTGTCAGACTTGAATTTACTCAGCATTCCTTAGCATAAAAACAATCCCTTAATCCATCTGCCCTTCAGTGTTTATCCTCATAAACATCTCTGCTAAAGCCAGTCAGTGTCTGGAGAGAAGAGCGCTAAAGACCGCCTGACAGCGTCTGTATGGGCTGAGGAAGATGAAGCACTTCTCCAGTGACGTTTCAGCTCACTTACGTGTCTTGCAGCTGCACGTCCTGCAGCCGCTGGAGTCCAGCCGGAAGCCGAACGGGCAGCTCTTGTCCCCCAGCGTGCAGTTGTCAAGAGAGCCGCAGGCAGGGGGCGCCATCGTGATGTAGGTGGGTTCTGGAAAACAAAAAATTCCCCCAGAGGATGTGAGTCACTCTTGACTAAGTCAGATAGTTAAACAGACAGAGAAAGAATACGGGATTGTAGGGGCTCAAGCGGGACTACACTTATGAGTCATAAGAGGCAAACAGTTCTACACAGACTTTCTTTTAGTTTCAGTTAAAAAGATAGTTCGCACAAAAACAAAAATCCTGCCATGACTCACTCGTCCTTATGTTGAGAATTTTTGAAGAATATCCAGGCCACTCTTTTCAGTATAATATAACCAGTGTTATTTTAGTATTATATACAGTTTATATTATTTTAAGGTAGCTTTTATTTTTATATGAATTTTTGAAGAATATCCTGGTCACTCTTTTCAATATAATATAACCAGTTATTTTAGTATTATTTGAAATGTTTTAAATTAGCTTTTATTATATTTTAATTTAAAATTTATTATAAATGAGAATTTTTGAAAAATATCCTGGTCACTCTGTTCATTATAATATAACCTGTGTTATTTTAGCATTATTTATATACTATTATAATATCTGTAATATTTTAAATTAGCTTTTATTTTTATATTTTAAGTTTTCATTTTTTATTTTGTTGAGAATTTTCTAAGAATATCCTGGCCACTTTTTTCAATATTGTATAACCAGTGCTATTTTAGTATCATTTATATATATATATTTTAATAATATTTAAAAATATTTAAAACGAACTTATCTTTATATTTTAAGTTTTCATTTTTATTTTGATGAGAATTTTGAAGAATATCCAGGTCACTCTTTTCATGTGTTATTTTAGCATTATTTATATCCTATTATAATATTTGTAATATTTTAAATTAGCTTTTATTTTTATATTTTAAGTTTTCATTTTGTATTTTTGGTAAGTTTATGTCGTTTACATTTTTAGCTTATTTTCTATATTTCTATTTAGCTTTAATTATTTTTTTTAAATGTCAGTTTTAAAATTTACACTGAATAAAACTGAATTTTGGGTCAACTATCCCTAAATAAATGATGAAAACAACAAATTTTATTGTCTCCATTTGATCGCAATGACATCTGTCTAATAAAAATCCCAACTGGTTAAAAACGATTTGAATGATTCGATTACCGTTTAATACATACGCTCATTGTATATCGATAACATGCAAACCATTTTTCCATTTAGGTTTGACACCTCTGACAAGTTTCTATTTGATTCCGTTCCTTCTGATCGAAAGTTGTACCACGTTCTGATAAAGATGACAAACAGTCAGATGGACAGACGGAAAGAAAGAAAGATATTTAGATAAAGTTGTCAAGGTCTGAAATGAATAAAAACCTTCATGACTACAAATACAGTTGATGGCAGCAGTCCAAAAAAAAAGAACCATCATCACAGGAAATGGACTTTTTCACAGCGCGACCAGAATCTATAATTTGCCACTCCTGCAAAACCTGAATGCTTGTAGTACATGCTGAAATTACTGATTGAATTGATTGGTTTGTGCCTGTCAAACAGCTCATCCAATCAGCTCCCCTCTCGGTTCTTTTTTAGTCCCCACCCCCCACATTTAGCTCTGAACGCAGTAGGGAATCAATTTCATGATGAAGTACATAAGCAAACACGAGCATGCTTTTCAATTTTTCTCGACCAACAACAGATGATCCATCTTAAAGGGACAATTCACACAAAAATGAAAATTCAGAGTCAGATCTTGCAGTGTGTGTTCTCAAGGAAAACTATACGGAGACGGTTTTATGCTAATTAGTAACGGCAGACGCTCGCTTCCTCGTAAAAAGAATAATCGGGAACCATTACCATTAAAACGTGGATATGTATGTGCGTGCGCTACTTGTATGCAATTATTAGTGCAGCAGACCCACTGTGTTTTGTTTATGCTCATTAAGCTGCTCTTTTAAACAGCATGCTGTCTCTGGTGGGCTGACCCTAGACCGCACGGCTGCTGGGAGACACTGCGGCGGAATGAGACAGACTTGTATCAGAATTTGCAAATGAGTCAAGACACGTACCTCTTTTGATTGGCTTGCACCGCACATGGAGAAGAGAGAGACACGTGAGCTGTCAATGGCCAAAAGAGAGCGCCTTCATTGCATTAATAACTAGTTGTTCAGTTCAGTTTAGTACACGCTTCTCGGACTGAATGTAAATACAGTTGTCACAGCCTGAATTTGGTTGGAGAGCTCGACAGCGCCTTTTTATTGTATGTAAAAAGAAAGCGTAAACAAAAAGAAAGAAAGAAAGACATAAAATCATATAGAGTGAACTATCCTTGTAATGCATTCAAAAGAGCTTTTTGGAAATTTCCTGCACCATTACTGAATCTACAGTGCCAAGGCAAATAAAAATGAGTTGACGTCTGAAAATAAGTCTAAATGTAAAGAGATAAAAATATCATACTGCAAAATAAATCTTTCTACTACATATTCACTGGGTACAACCAAAATAAATATAAAGCATATAGTGTAATCAGGTTTACTGACAAATTGATTGCTTGTTTTTTTTTTTTAATCACACAAAATACTCATATTTACATAAGTTACACAAGCTGGATTGAAACAGTCTGACAAATCCTTCATTGAATACTCGTCGTCAAATCATTTTCAGATGTTGAATAAAAATAAAGCAAACTGAAATCAATGTCATTACTGGCTGATTGTTTGTATGATACTGTGTAGTCGAATGATACTTTGTATAAAAAATGATTAAATATTAAGCAGCAAACCTGTTTTCAAATAAATGCAGCCTTGGTGAACATCAAAGACTTCTTTAAAAGAATAAATATTTATTAATTATATAAAAAAATCTACTTTCATATACTTTTTTTTTAACTAGACTCCAAAAATTGAAATGGTAATGTACCAAAAAAATAAAAATAAAATAAAATTAAGTAATAAATAAGTAGTAATACATTAAGTAATAAATGTAGTTTGGACCAGTTGTGAGGGGTTTGAACCATTTGGGGTTTTTTGTTGCTGTAAAAACACACTCTCTAGGAAACATTGGGTCATAAAATGTAGACTACGATTCCCAAAAGCCTATATTTTTTATTAAACATGATCATATAAAGGCAGCAAATTGTGAGACGTGTGCTACCTCTCTCTCCCCAACTTGTCTCAAATGTAAAGACATATATAGTTATTAAATTAAAAATGAGCTCTCAGTGATATAAACCTGAGGCAAAAAAAAAAAAAATTAATTAATTTTCTCCCCTATTCATTAAAGAGCGCTGTTTCAATTAACACTACTGTAACATTTGAAGCCATGTCGACATTGGTGCCACATTTTCTTTCTTCCTATGTGGCCCACCAACCAACAGAACAGGCTCATTTGAGAAATAAACAAGTGCATTGTATGTAAGAATTAAGGCATATATTTAAATATGGAATAATTTTAGTGCAAAACGCTAACGGCTGTATGTTTCGCTTCAAAACGTGATGTGCGATATTTGGGGGTTCAACCCAACCTGACAGCTTTCATTTGCTTAATTACACACGCTGCGTCTGGTACAATAACTTGCCTCTGACAGGAAGGGGGTGTCACCTTGAGGAAATGAGGTCTTCTAACAAATAATAATTAGGAAATAAAAATGCACAGAGCGCTGGGCAGCTGGCAAATGAGCTAAATTAAGCTGTCCTGGGACCGGGGGATAGAGTCAGGGCTGTGTCCAACAGGGCCCAGAGGACAGTTGCAGGACTGAGGCGGGACATGGACACACACCAGCAGCGGTGGCATGGTTTCAGTGCCAAAAGACACCACTGGAGTGGACGCATCTGTTCACAAAGAAGGACAAACAGACCAGCGCTTGTGCTGCGGGTATATTGAATATGTACAATATATTCAGTATTACACAACAGTCACTTCTGGTCTGATAATTAGTAAAATAATATAAATACATACTTACTAACTGGTTAGATCACTCATAAAAAAAGAAGAGTGTGTATATATAGTAACTGTAATTAGATTAAATTACATGTTAAATACTCGTAATTAGACTACAGTTGCTATTTTATTGATTACATGATTACATATTATTCACATAAGAGCAATACATTTTTCATAATTTATTGATTCTTCCAAATTCTTCTTTTTCATCATGTTCCTTTCTAAAATAACCTACACATACACATGACATGGAGGTAAACAAATAAAATATTTCTTATTTTTTTTTGGTAAGTGTTCTAATTGATTGATGTTATTTAAAAATGATTTATTATTTATTAGACATTTTTATGATTTAATTAATTACTAGCTTTTAATTAAACTTACATACCTCCTGCAGTTCCTTTACGAACCCCAGTTTGGGAAACCTTAACGTAATGTAATGTTTAATACACTTCATGTTGTTAATAACAATGAATGAAATGGTTTCTTTCTCAATGTGATCAATGTGATAAACGAGTTAGGTTAGAAGTAATCCAAAAGTAGTTTGATCATATTACCTCAAATGTGTAATGTAATAAGTAACGGATTACAGTTGGTAATTATACATACGGACTAAACAGGATGAAAAATCCTTCAATTTTTAACCTGAATAGCTTATCATAGTTCTAACTGGACCTTCATTACTAATGTAGCATAAAAGCGAAGAGTGATGGGAAACGGCTCTGGAATGTGTCCATCACTTTCCCAAACGGCTGCATGTAACATGCCACATGTAAATGTGAGGTGCAGTGAGAGCAGAGTTCTCTAGACCTTGCCATCAGGTACGGCTATTTAAGACCTCTATCGAGGGGGATATCAGGCATCATTACAGCTGCCTTTTATTTCCCCATTTCCCATGTTGTAATAGGGCCACATATGGCTCTGCTGAATGCATATGGCTATTTCTCTGCTTTAGCCATCAAGAAAAAAAAAAAAAAAGAGTTCATCCTTGAATGGAGTAACAGTCCTATCTTTATTTTTGATCGCAGAACTGCTGTCACAAGGCTGCCGACACTCAAGACAGGCTTTGTTATAAAAGGAACCACCAAGGTAATAAAAACAGAACTGTGAGTACGACTTGTGTGTAACAGAGTCGCGGCCACACTAAACTGTTGTTATCATGGCATATGAATCTTTCTGTACACAAATAGCATTGAGCATATTTAGTGACTGTAACCCTTAAATTAGTACTTAAAGTTCTGGGTTCAAAACTAGTTGCATTCTATGATTAGAACCTCAGTTTGTAAAAACAAGCAAAATACAGTATGTGGCCACATCACATAAACCTTACACACATTACAATGTGACTAGTGTCACAAAATAATTTATTAACCTTGTTTATGCTTTATATCCAATTTAGCTCTTTTGATGACCATGTAAAGACAATAAACCCAGTAAGTTTTGCATCATAAAGCCAAAAGAGAGGAATCCACTCAGTTATTGCCTTGGTAACTAGACGTCCAGACATCCATTCACATAAAACTGTAGCCACCATTCAAAGAACAATTTTGAGAACTTCTTATAGCCCAAATATCTCAAATTTTTGTACTGAAGAATCTGTAGAGCACATTAACAAAACATATTAGCTGCTTATTTCTGCTTTTAACATTCCACAGTGTGAGACAGACATTCATAGCAAGTGCATTGCTAGAATTTTTTGTCTAACAAATTGAGTCTAAAATGTAGTCTTCATTTACTGACTTGAGGCCAATGATGCTTTCAAAAAAGCTTAACATATATTGAAGCTGGAACATCTATTTAAAGATCCTAGATTACACTGTGGCCATGGAGAATGGATGCCCAAATATATATCAACCCTTTAGTGCTACTACTGCTCCCTACTGACACTGAGCTGATGCTTTTATCCAGAGCAACAGTATACAATATTTATTACAGTGAAAGTAGCCCTGGAGCAACTTAGAGCCTTGCACAAGGGCTCAATTGTAATGCTTAATGAATGGCTCCTTGCTGGATTCAAACCTGCAACCTTTTGGAAACCATTCCATATCTTTAAAGGAACAGCTCACTAACAATTGTAAATAAAACACAACAAGTTGAATAAAGGTGGTCCATATCATCTCAAAAACTATATTCCAAGTCTTCTGAAGCGATAGGTTTGTCTGAGTAATGACTTATACATAGATTTGACACTTGGCCAATGACTGATTGTTGTTGAGTGTTGGCACTATTTCAGTAGTGAACAGTAACTATACTGGATGTATTTTTACTTCTCTGTACTTTACTGGAGTATTTTTATTTTGTGGAGGAGGCTTTTTTTTTATTTTTGTCCAGTTGAGCATGTTAAATCGGCAATGGAGCCAGTCGGTGAGAGAGATCACTCTGATTGGCTGTTCAGCTTACCAAACCGTACACAAGAAGAAACATGAACGTGGCAAGGCAAGCAAATGATCAGATGTTTGTGGTAAGTGAGATTGGTGTGAAAATGCTAATACAGCCACCTAGTGGTCTGGAGAGTTATTTATTTTCTCACACAGTCACAGAATCTCAACCTAGTTTGCTGTTGTCTTTGCACTATTCAAGCACAACATTGTGGCCCAGACAGAGGCAACGTAAGGTGACACTACAGTCAGTTTTTGTTGCCGCTAGTTCTTTGATGTCGGTTTGGTGTGTCACGGCATTAAAAGAGTGGAGTTTAATTATTTACATTTCAGTCTGTCGTCACACAAAGCTATTTTATAACTTTCATGTCACTTCTGGAGTTGACAGGTACTTTAACTACATGAAAATGCTAAGAGATTGTACAAAATAACTTCTTTTGTGCACTGTGGTAGAATGTGTAAATATGCCCATGAACTGCCTTTATGTTTTGAGACAATCTGCTAAACTTATTTTCTTTCTGGAGAAGTTATGCTCCATGGAAATAAGATTTCCGTAAGAAGTTATGCTCCATGGAAGTAATATTTTCGTATCAGTTTCAACGGCATGAAGGTGAGTAACTGATGGAATTTTCATTTCTAGTTGAACTATCCCTTTAACTGCTAAGCTACACCAGTCGACTAGCAAAATACTGAGTAATGAATTCATATGAAGCACTAAGCGGTTAGTCACCTTGCTGTCACAGTGAGAGGATTTCGAAACCGTTTGAATATTTTCACATTCATGTAGTCTATCTGTGCTTAACCTTTCACTGCAGTCCGTGATGATGAGCAGGCACACACAGTGCCTTTGATCTACCTCTGCACCGCCCGGAGAAAGAGTGAGAGAGAGAGAATTCAAATAAAGAGAGAGCACTGTATTTGAGATGTGGTTTGCGATGCAGCGGAGGTATTGTGTGTATAGAACTTTGTATGGAAAGCCATAGTGCACTACCCCCTCACTTCACCTCAGTACTGAAGTGAGTGCTCTCCACGGTCAGGCAGACCCATCTAAACCTCTAATTGCTTCACAGGCCGAAAGGCGTATGAAAGATTAATTGAAAAGGGGTGAATGTGAGCTTGCTGCTCTGTGCAAGTCTGCAGACAAGCTGCTGTCACTCTCTGTCCATGTACTGCTCTCTTCTCCTCTCTCTCTCTCTCTCTCTCTCTCTCTCTCACTACCTCAACTAGCTCAAACAACCTCAATTCTTATGGGCCACTAATCAGACCTTTTACATCCCGATTCAGATGCACAGCATACATTTTTAGTTTGACACACACACTCGCAAAACTTGTGCCACAGTGATAGGGTATTGTCAAGTAGTTGCTAAGTGGCTAAATAATAACAATAAAAACAAGAACAACAATAAACAAACAAACAAACAGCAATGAGCAAATTATTATTATATACTGTCACCATTTTATAAAATTACATATGCAGTTGGATGTTGGATTTTTAATTTTTTTATAAACAAAACATATTACTATTATTATTATTAATAATAATAATAATACAAATTATTATAATTATATATTTGATATTTTACTTTAGATTTATATATAAAAATAACACTGTTTTAATTATTGGAGAATTCATTAAATTAAATACAATTACAAATGTTATGTCATCTCAGTTGATTATTATTTTTTATTTATTTAAAAATTGATTGATGCAAACCTCATACAAATCTAAATGTGCTAAAACTGTATTTGAAATACATATTTAAACTTAAAAATGGCAAACATTTAGGAGATCATGTGACCCTTCGACAGCCGTGCACGCACAGTCCTTCGCTCTGCTCACTCTGTCAAATATTCTACAATCCTGATAGTAAATTTCAAACCACTCTCTATCTATTCCATCATGAGTACTTCAACTGTCAAGGACAATCGGAAAAGAGTGATTGAGCAATCACCAATAAAGAAAAAATTCAAGGATTCCACCATCAGAGAGGATCTCGACGGCGCCATTGCTAATGGTATCAAGCTAGCACTTAAAGAGCAGCAAAGTACTTTGGATTCGGTTGTGGCCTCGACAGTAAGAGATGCGATAGACTCTGTACTGACCCCGGCATTGCGTGACCTACATATGGACATACAAGCGACCAACAATTCTGTAAAAGAGCTAAAAGCAGAAGTTGAAAAGCTAGCCATCGCGGTGAAACAGACACGTGACCGGGTCGATTCCGTTCAAGCAGCTGCAAGTGAGGATAGGAGCACAGTCACGAACCTGAGAAAGCAGCTAGAACAACTTACCGATAAAGTGACGAACATGGAAGATAGGAGCAGGAGAAATAACGTACGACTGGTGGGGTTGCCGGAGGGGGCGGAAGACTCTGATGCAGCCAGCTTCCTCAGAGCTAATCTTTCCAAGTGGATTCCTGTACTGAAAGGCCGCAATATTGAGATTGAGCGGGCTCATCGCGTCTATGGTGGAAGAAAAAGTCATTCCGAGCGGCCGCTTACTCTTATCTTTTGTGTGCTGAGATGGCAAGACAGATCGGCGATCCTGAAGGGTGCACAGCAGGCATACCCGGTGAAATATATGCAGGATAATGTCATGCTGCTGTTTTTTCCTGACTTCAGTCCAGCCACATCTGCCAGAAGAAGGAACTTCAACCCAGTCCTTAGGAGGATGACAGCACTGGGTCTGCAGCCATTTCTCATCTATCCGGCGATAATTAAACTACGGCACAACGGTAAGCAGATGATGTTCGACTCTTCTCATAAAGCGGAGGATTTTATCAGCTCACTGCCACAGAAGAAGGCATCTTAACTGCCCAGGAGAGGAGAATAACAAGGTGGACATGGACACTTAAGTTTGAAATCTCCTGAAAGCCTTGAAATCTCTTCTTAGAGCTAATGGAGAGAAGGTTTGATTACTAGTCCTTGACACTGTGGGCTTTTTGGGGACATGTTTTGCGTTGGAGTGGATCGGTCACGTATCCAAACATTTCTCTGTTTTTTTTTTTTAGGCAGACCTACCGTATATTCTCGGTAATGTGCGGTCTGTTTTGGTTCTTGTTCAAAGTTGTTTGTCGTTCCTTTTCTTTTGTGCTATTTTTATTTTATACAACATACATTAATAGCTTTATTTATTTAATTTCATTTTTAAAAGGATTGCGCACTCAGGTGGTTTGGCATATAGAGTTACTTTAAGGAGATCTCATCCTGTGCAGGATTGGATTGTGCCATCTTCTGGTCGACCATCTGTTTCCTTGGTTTGTGGTGGAATTGTTGATTGCATTACAGTGCCTTTTTCTGTCAAATCTGTTTGGAATCGGGAATTATCTGACCTTAATTTATCTGCAGACTTGGGAGAAAGTGTGGTCTAACCTCAGTTTAACCTCTAAAACCTTGGCTCATCGTCTTATACATTTCAAAGTTATTCATAGAGCATGTATAATAACTCCTTGCAAAAGATTCAAAATGAAACTACAACCAAATTACAACTGCCATTTCTGTAATACTGCATTAGCAGGTACTTTTCTTCATATGTTTGGCGAGTGTCCTATTCTGTTAATAATCTATGGACACATGTAAACTTTGTTTTATCCTCGTTATTACAAACTGATTATATGGTTAAGCATGGTCTCATCAATGTACAGCGGCACGAACTGATGGGGCTGAGCCAGGTGCTGTTGATGTTTGGCAGTGTTCTTTTTCTAAAGTATTGGATTATATAGAGGATGTCTGTTGTTGTTGTTGTTTTTGTGTTTTGTCATGAATGGATGTTGTATTGATTATATGTCTGTTTTTTTCTTTTTTTTCTTGTTGTTTTGAATGGATGTTGTGATGTTGTGTGTAAAAAACAATAAAAAGTTGATAAGAAAAAAAAAGGCAAACATTTCTGTGTAGATGAAATGTAACAATTGTCTTGTTTGAGACGTATTTCATCCTGACGCACAAATATAAATTTATTTATATTATCAAACTATATGTATCATCATCATATGACCAACATAAGTAGATTTAGTTGAGAACAGTCAAGCTTAAAATCACTAAATACTCAATGCAAATTCTTTGGGATATTTTGAAACATTTATCATACACCACATGCAAGTCATGCTGCTTAGAATCTGCTTCTCAACATGCAACACAATTTGAGGCATCACTCATGTCCGTAGCGCATTTGTTGGCGTCCCTAACCCTTAGTGTCAGCCACAGTAATAGTAATGCTTGCCTTCACTATTATCAAGCACCACTATGAGATGAGCCAGAGCAAGAGAAGGATGCTTCATTTGCTTGGATCTTTAATTGGAAGGAGGGTGAAGGTGCAGAGGGTAGATGAGACAGACAGGAATCCTATTACCCCCGGTGTGACTCAATTCCACTGGAACGGCACTGATCATAACCAACACGACAGTTGGTGGAGCCTCGCCCCCACAGCCACAAAAAAGCCGTGGTTGTTTAGTATGATTTTTCATAACCTCCTCCACACATATTGTCAGTCTGGCATTTAGGATGGCCTGATAAGATTGTTAATTGCTCTGAACAAGCTTTCCATTCCCGGCGATCCCAAGACTACAAGTAACAGGAGGAGAAAAAAAAAAACATCATGTAGCTTTTGTGATTTGAAAATCTAGACGGCAAACAGCGACGTGAGAAAATCTATAGTCTCCAGTTCTTTTCAAAAGGATGATGTCATCAGTCTACACACAGCCAATCCCGGGAGAAATTCATTATCCGACATACCTGCCACTCATCTATCACTCGCTCGCTTCTTCCCATGTGTGAAATAACCTTTAGAAACCCTCTCTACAAAAATGTAGTCCATGCCCCGGCGAACCGACCTGCATTCCTGCATACCGAGGTGCGCGTCCATACCTCGCGGTGCTTAATCAAAGCTTATGATGAGATACAAAACGTAGCGAAGCTCTCGTGCGCAACAAACACAGAGGGGAAAACCTAGCCAGCTGCAGTGGGAGTGGAAGTCTCAGGGGTAACCGCTACAGATCTGTGAGTAGTATGAGGGATATGATATTCCACTGCTGGTGAGGGTAGGGAGCAAGGTCTAATGGAGGGAAATCCACAGGAATGGTTTCGGTGCAGTGTTGCATGACAGTAAAGGAGACACAACACGATAGACCTGAGATATGAGGCGATGGACATGTTTGGCTTGTGCTGGAAGTGGGTTGCTGGGGGATCCAGGTAAGCAACTGCCTGCATTGCTCTTAGACTAGTAGAAGGTATGTGACTGGAATTGAAACTCAAAAACACACTGAGTGCTAGAGAACACTGAGAGGAAATGGAGAAAGAAAGCATTTGCTCACACACATAGAGTCTGATGGTGGTTTGTTTCGTTAAAGCAGTTCGAAAAAAAATCACAGTGATGTCCTCATCACTTTGTAGGCAAATAAATGCATATTTAGGCCCTGTCCCAAATGGCACCCTAAGCCCTTATGGCCGTCTTTACGATTCCACGCTTTTGTGATGTGATACCGCTTTGACTATCAGGCAGAAGTCTGCTGTGGAGCTCTCCTCAGATCTGCCAAAGTGCACCCTTGTGAGCACCCTTCTGTAACCGAAAATGACGAATGGGACAACCTACAGCAGGGGTGTCCAAACATGCTCCTGGAGGGTCAATGGAGCATTTGGACTGGGTCTTAAACGGACTCAACCTGCTCAACCTGTTTTTGAATTAATGCTCATAATTAGTGTTAAGTGTTCGTTCTCTGACCCTATTGTCTGGCTGTTTAACTGGGTGTAAAAAAATAAAATCACATTGAAAGGACTCAAACCATATTTAGTGACCACTTGATTCGGGCCAGTAAACAACAATTTAGGGATGACCTACAGTAGAGTACCCTAGCAAACACCCAGAACGACCTACAGTAGCAACTGCATAGCAAGGCACTCACAGCCAGTGTTGAGGGTAACACATTACAAGTAGCGTGAGTTATGTAATCAGATTACTATTTTTTTTTTTTAGTTCTATTAGTGAAGTAATGCATTACTATTGCTATTTACAATTAAATATCTCAGTTACTTTTTTAAATAAGTAACCCAAGTAACTTTTTCTCATTTATTTACTGACAGCTCTCCTATCCCCGATTTGATTGGGAGTTCAGGTGCAGAGGCACTTCCTTCAGCCTGAGGCTTATTAATTTCACTTTTGTTGTGAAAGGGCCTTTACAGTTGCCATATAACTTTTTATATTTTGTTATTTAAAAAAATAAATAAGCAAACCCAGCCCAGGTAATAAAAAGTACCGCAAAAGTAACATAATGCTTTACTTTCCGTAAAAGTAACACAATAAGTGACTTTTTATGGAGTAATGCAATATTGTAATGCATTACTTTTAAAAGTAACTTTTCCCAACTCTGCTCATAGCCACTCAGAGCACTTTAGCAACTGTCTAGCATTACCCAAAAAACAACCTAGAAAACTTCAACATTGTAGAAGTGAGCTTTATAAGCATTATGTCAGTAGTGCAAGCTCCACTCACATTTTTATTTAGAAAATGTATGTATAATATATTTTTTGTAAAATACTCAAAAAAGTATTATTATTAAATATTATTTATATTATTATTATATAACATATTATAAAATATGAAACGTAAAATATCTATAATATATTTCGTTACTGAAAAAAAAACTATTTTACTAGACTTTTCTATGTAAAAAAAAAAAAGAACATTAATTTGTGATAATGAATTTTTGAGGTCACTATCACCAGTCTGAATTACTGTAATTACAAGATTCTATGCCTCGCAAAAAGCATTTATGTCCTTGTAGAACTTGTAATTATCACGTTGTAAACTAACATTTTCTGAGAGCTCCTATTTGACTGCTGCGACGTCACAGAAAATAGAGACGGCTTCAGCAGTAAACAGTAGAGACATCCTTGTAATCTAAAATAAAAGATATACAATACAGTTTAATGTATTTAGCACAGATTTGGATGACTAATGTCTAATATCCTGCAAAAAAACTAATTTATTAATAAAGCATGATTACTCCAATTACAGAGATTCATTTTGCCATTGTCATAGAAATGGATACGTCAGAGGTCCAAGAAGAATGTCTGGGTTGTTAGCTGGTAATTACGGTAATTACGTGATGTGAGCGTGACTTAACATCAAAAAAAAAAAGGGTACAAGGGTACTAGATTTAGTCACTATGAACTGTCATCATATCACAATAGCTACTTAAAGATTCTTATAAAATGCCAAGACTAAACTGAAGCTTCACCATTAGAGTAGTTGATCCAGAAACTGACTATGGAAGAAGTTAGTTTATACTGGCTATAGTGGCGTTTATGCAATGCCGAGATTGCAATGCATACTAAAACTGCGGAATGATTACGATTGGACACATTTCATGACAATGAATAACTATAATTATCTGTGTTCATGTGATGCCACAGAGTGTGTTTTATGTTTGAGAATAATACGCTCAACCCAACACAATTCCAACCCGCATCCATAAAGTGCATCTGTTCTTACCCTCACACACAGGGCAGCACTCTCCGGGCACAGTGACAGGATTGAGACAGCTGTGGCCGCAGGCAGCTGCCACACAGCGGGCCTCTCCACTCACACACTGGCAGAAGGTACAGTCGTCCTCACGCCAATGGTCTCCGTGAGCCAGGATCTGCCCATTCACATAGCAGCCGGCTAAATTGAGCACTGGGTAGATGGGGTCTATACGGAGGAATTTAAGAGAAGAGAAAGACAAGATGATGATAGCTGCCACACATCAGTAATGCCATCTTGCAAAATGTACCCTGCTGGAAAATTCTGTTTTAGCTGTTTTAGAACATAGCAGATAGTTTCTGAACACCTTAACTTTGTACAAGCAACTGGTGGGTGGTTTGTTGCTGGTTCTGGATGGTCTACAAGTTTGCACATGCTAATAACCAGCTTGGACCAGCTAATGACCAATTTAAATCATCTAATGAAAAATTTGGAGCAGCTAATGACTATCTGGGACCAATTTGGACTAACTAAATACTAGTCTGGACTAGCTAATACCCAGCATATACTAGCTAATGACCAGCTTAGACTATTTAATGATCAGCTTGGACAAGTTTGGACCAGATAATGATGTCCTACACATAGAGATTCTGGAAAGTTCACACTGCTGGAGCTTTATTGTGTTCCATGTTTTACTGTTTTCCAGTTACCAGCTCAAGATGATTTTTTAGTGTTATACACTAACAGAGTTACAATAAAAGAAAACAACATATATTAGGAATGAGCCAACAAATCAATCCTAAACAGCAAAGTGGGTCCCACTTTATATTAGGTGGCCTTAACTACTATGTACTTACATTTAAATTAATCATTTGGTACAATGCACTTATTGTGTACATACATGTTCTTACATTGTACTTATATTGTTAATAATACCTTTATGTAATTACATAGGTAATTAATTTCTGTAATTACATTTACAATTACACTGTTGACCCATCCCTTACACCTTAACCCACCCTTAAACCTACCCATACCACTTTACCTGTCCCTAACCTTACCCGTATCCCTTCTCAATAGCAGCAAAAGTGTTTTGCAATACAATATGAACACAATAAGTACATTGTACTTATTTTTTTGATGTAAATACATAGTAGTTAAGGCCACCTAATATAAAGTGTGACCACAAAGTGTTATTTCTAAATGGCAATCACATTTATTGTTTTCAGCATTTTTATGGTCAAGGTTTTTTAAAATGTCACAGGAATTTTCTCAATTTGAGATTTTGCTTTGGGTTCAAGTTGATCATGGAAATTTGCCACACTGACCAAAACAGTCCATTTGACATCAGCGGTTCAAGCTATGAGAATACTTTTGCATGCAAAGAAAACAAATATATTCAACAATTTTAATTAATAACTTAATTTTTGTTACGAAGATGAACAAAGGTCTTGGTTTTGGAACGACATGAGGGTGAGTAATTATTGACAGAATTTACATTTTTAGGTGAACTACCCATTTAATCCATCTTCTCAAAAATCTTTTTCATTGAAATATATGGATTCCCACATTCCTACAAAACATGGATATATAGTAAAGCCTAACTGTAAAAGTGTAATTTCTAGAACTGGAAAGTCAAGTAAATTAATAAAATTGTACAACTCCATTTTTCTAGCCATGCCAAAGTCTAAAAAACTTCATCAGGTAGAAATTGTGTGTAAAAATATTTTTGAAAAACTCTTATCCAGTACATCATGGGGATTTTGTATATTGTTGTGGCCCCAAAAAGGTTGAGAACCACTGTTCTAAGTGGTTGATTAAAATGATTTACCTCCTTCATAAGCCAAGATTGCCTATGAGTCAGCGTATGAAGTCATACAGGCTTACATTTACTGTGAGCCGTCTAACTTTAGTTGGCTGATTTCATTTGTTTAATTCACGGCAGTAAAACTCTCAGGAGGAAAGCTACAGGGGAGTGGGGGAGTTTCACTTTAATTAACTACATAACAGCAAAATCATTTGCAAACTAATTTCAACATGACCACAATCTGATAAATATAACATGAGCAGAAAATGTAGCAAGGTAATTCCAAGCAGTAATGTATTGGACAACAAAACCTACCCACAAGAGAAGCATAGCAATCGAAATTACATGCTCCCTGGCAGCCTATTACAGGTTGTCTACAAAATAAAACAATGAACAGTTTCCCTGAACTAATTAGCCCTGGATGCTCCCTGAATTGGGAGAACGCAAGCACACAAAGAATTTATCCTGCAAATTTAATGTCCAATCGACAGAATCCTCCACATCATGTAATGCAAAATGCACAATATCTTCGGAAAAGGTAAAAAACTAGTCACGCCATAATTGCTTTAGAATCTAGTTTTGGACCTGGATGACACTATTCATTAAAATTCACAAAAATCACCTCAATTACAGGCAGAGCATCAACAGCAAATGCAAAACAGGCCCTAAGGCACAAGGCTAACACTAAAGACAGCTTGATATCATTTGGAGAAAGGTGCACATATGCCTGCTATACACTCTTGACAAGCAGTTTATGAAGAACAGGAATATTTTCTCTTTCTAACCTTCACAGACAGGACAACACTCTCCGTCAGGGACGTAGTAGCGCTCACAGTGGAGGACGCCGCACTGGGCCGTAAAGCACACGGACACCCCGCCCTGACAGCGGCAGAAGCGACAGGCGTCCATCCTGAACATGTCCCCGTCATGGTACTCCACTCCGTTGAAAGTGCAGGCTGGCTTCGTCTCTGCAAAACACAGTAATCCGGATGCAGTGCATTAGAGGTTGTCGGATATATGACTGACAGCACAACAAAACAAATAGTGTCTTGATGACAGGGCCAAGAAGAATAGTTAGTTATGGGGTATGCAGGGACCTAAACGGTGTGCATTTGTGTCCAAGAGAGCTTTTAGCAGCCGAATTTCAGATAGCTGTGGAATTGATGCACACCGGTCACCATGGCAACCCTTAGGTACCAAATTCCCCTTTCAGCGCATGCATTATAATGCCTACACTTGTGTACATGAGACCGGCCTGCTTTTTGCTCCGAAATGAAGCTTAATGAAGGTCTCTTTATATGTATTCAAACTCTGAGGACTTATGTTAATGCAGTTGTTAGTAGATCTATCTATCTATCTATCTATCTATCTATCTATCTATCTGTCTATCTATCTATCTATCTATCTATCTATCTATCTATCTATCTATCTATCTATCTATCTATCTATCTATCTATAATATTATGGTTTTATATTTAGATATAATATCATTAATTCATTTTCTATTTTAATATACAAAATATAATTTTTTCCTGTGGTGGCAAACCTGAATTTTCATCAGCCATTACTCCAGCCTTCAATGTCACATGATATTTCAGAAATCATTATACTATGCTGATCTTTTATCAATGTTGGAAACAGCTGTGCTGCTTAATGTTTTTGGAACTTGTGAAATAATTTTTTCAAGGTTCTCTGATGAATAAAAAGTTAAAAACGACAAGAATAAGATAAGAATGTTAAAGAAAGTTAAGAACAGCATTTATTCAAAATAGATTTAAAAAAAAATACAAGTGTTAACTATAACTGTTTATCAATTTAATATCCTTGCTTAATAAAAATATGTACTGTCCTTCATATTGTCCTTCAAACTAATTAAATTAGAAAGAAAAATTATGATAATTTAGAAGATAAATTATTAGTTTTAGTTTAGTCTTTATAAATTAGATAAACATCTTGTTTAGAGTATTATTGAAAGATATGGAAAAAAACAACAACAAAAAAAACCCTTTTAATCAGTGACAGTAATTCTTTGGTTTCAACACCAAGACATGTTTGATTCAGGGAATGTGTGTCACTTCCCCTCCTTGTGCTTATGTTGAATGATGCCAAACACGTCCTTGAAAACACCTCTGATCACAACATATTTGACAGACCCAAGTCGTCTGAAAGAACTCGGCCTATGACAAACAAGAGGCCTTGGAGCATTCCATAAAATCCTACCACACGAAAAAGTGACAGATTATAAAAGCAATCCATTAAAAGAGGAATTATTAGAAACCTGGAGCTAACAAAGTACCCAGAGCCAAGTAAGAATTGATCTCTGCACGCTTAACTGTTGAAAGATCAGCCAAATGCGGTGCACAGCATTTTTAATTCTAGTGAATAATTTTGTCAATTAGTACAGGCTCAGTGAATTACCTAATAATCTGGTGTGGCAACTGTGAGGTTGTCACACTAGACAGGCTTCACAGAGGACTGTGTGAATTTGCTCAGTTTTCTAATCAAAGCTTTTTTTTTGTTGCATCAGCCTGGGTCTGTCACTCTCCTCTGGGTGACTGCTATCGCTTCTGAGAGAGGCAACTAATTGGAAGGAGCTGCTTAAAAATCAATGCACAAAAGAAAAAAAAAATTACTTTTAAAAAGTAATAAAAGAAATAACCCCCTTCCATCAGACAGCTGTAAAGGAATTGGATGCTAAAAGGAGCTGTACAGGTGGAGTTGAGATGTCTATTAAAGGACAGCTCTCTATGAGTGTAATAAGTCAAGTGTCTTGTGTTGACAGGTGTCATCTGTGTTGTATGATCTTAATGATATAGTACGCCAGAAGGATGAGCAGAAGGATTCAGATCTAATAATAATTAATTAATAATTTTAGTTTATCACACATTTTCAGGAACAGAACACATTAGATGTGTGCTATCTGGGCAATTAGTTGAGGAATAGTAGGTTATCAAGAGGTCATTAGCTTTTATTGTGAAATCCAAGATGGCGAAGAGATTACAACAAATTACTTATTAGCAAGAGCAACACATCAATATTCTTATTCAAGCAATTTTTATGAACCACAGTCTGCAAAGAATTGGCATATATGTATATATATATATATTAGTGCTGTCAAATGATTAATTGCGATCAATCACATCCAAAATAAAAGTTTTTGTTTAAAAGTTTTGTGTGTGTGCTGTGTATATTTATTGTGGATATATAAATACACACACATGCATGTATATATTTCAAAAAATATGTTATGTTTATATATTAAATATATTTATTTATAATATAAATTATATGAATATAAATATAGACATGTATATACTTTTAAAATATATTCTGTATGTGTGTGTATTTATATATACATAACAAAACAAATATTATGCAAACAAAACTTTTATTTTGTATGCGATTAAGCGCAATTAATATATATATATATTTAAAAAAAAAACAGTTCATGTAAATGCTAATGTAAATGAACCGGTTGCAAAAACTATTCACTGATTCTCTGCAAACAGTTAATTAGTTAAAAAATGAGTTACTAATACTTTTGAATATGTGAATGTTAAATTACTACAAAAATGATCTATTGATTCTTTGAAACCCTTGCGAACTGTTAATTGGGGAAAAAGACTCATCAATTCTTTTGAATCCTTGCAAACAGTAAATTGGTTAAAAATGATTAATTTTTTTTTTCAAATCCTTGTAAACAGTGAATCATTTAATAAACAAACAAACAAGCAAAAACTTGGCAATACTTTTCAATCCTTATCCTTGCACATTTAGATATTTATCAGTTCAAAATTAATCCTAATTAAAGATCCGCATTATTTGGTGCCAAGAAATAAAAGTAAAAAATGTTTGGAACAACATGAAGATGAGAAATTCATTTTTGGGTGAGCTAACAATTCCTTAAACTACTTTACATTATGAGCAGCTCGTAAATCTGGCAACAGTTTCTAAGTAGTTTCCACAAAACTGCTCACTACCCTATACTATCAATTCCCCAACAAATTCTCAATACTAATCTGTTCTACTCAAACTACCTTTGCCTCAACCCATATCCTACCAATATTTCTTTTCCCATTCCCAACTCAATTAACCATCCTATCCTGCCCATTCCCTACCCAATTTCCCCTATCCTACATATTCCCTACTCTATTAACTAAGGCTTAAAAATCAAAATGCTTAAGTTCACATTCATACATTCTATGCAAGCAATAAAGGTGAACAGGATTGGCTTGATCTCTGCAATGAAGGGGCTCACGCTTGAGACTTGACTCGAGCTCTAAAACACCCCTCTGGACCTAATTATAGAAATAAATAGTGCTGGGGTGGTGGAAAGAGTGAAACAGCTGTTTATATACACTTTGCATTGGGATTACAATGGAATATGAACACACTTCCCTCATACGTTTACTTGGAACGTTTTGTGGAAAGACGTTTCATTTGAAACTACAATCTTGAACGCAACATCTCATGCTTTTTGTTTTAAGTGCAATAAACCTTTTTCATTTATCTTAATGACTAATGAGCTTCATCCCATAGGCGCGATGGTGCAGCCACAGCCAGGTGACATGTTGTGGCAGAGGTGAACAATTAGCGGAGGCGTCTTGAACTTCCCAGATGTTCAGAGCAGTGGCCTCACCCAAATGGATCTCATTCTTTAAAAATGACACAAGTGGCCACATCACAGTTAGACTCAGTGTTGGGTCTTTTAGAGGTGACTCTGACATGGTAAGAGAAGGTACGACCTGTTTCTTTGTTTTGTCTCATTGAATCTCAGTGTTTATGTAAAACGGCTGCTTTAAACCCCTGCTGCATCTCATAAGTTTTCAAGATAAAACCTGACCCAAGGCGTCTGGATGCCGTGAAAGATTTGTAGGAGAGCAGATAGCGAGCTCGCCCCCACTTGTTTTGCTGGCTGTTATGACCTCACAGAAGAAGAAGAAATTCTGCAGAGAAATGGTAAAAAGGAGAATCTGGCTTTCCTGCTGCATTTCCGTTTTTGAAGGGCAAGTCATAAGTGCTGGTGTGAATACAGCTGGCCGAGGCTCACTGAGAGCTGGTGTCGGCTCTAGGGCTTATCCCTCTCTCACCACAGTAGGACAAGCTGGTTGTTGAACAAATATGCAAAGTTTGTCAGGCTTGAGCTGGTGGCTCCATTTCTCAACCCACTGGCTGCCTTGATTTGGGACTTTACCCATCACAAAGGATTATACAACTGCAGCAAATTCCTTCATAGTTTTATGGAAAAGTCTTTGACTTGGACTTATTCCGGAATCTTCTGGCATTAGGGATTGGGCGTCGTGTAGGGAGAACGAGCTTGAATGAATTCTGTTTAATATTCAGAATTTCCTCCCGGAGCTGTAATCCTGTAATGACTCTGTCAGGAACGAAAATGCTGATTCAAAGTCTCAGTAAACTTTTTGAAGAAACTTCTTTGAGATGGCCAGGGTTGTTCTAGAATGGAGTGTGGCTCATTACTGCATGTTCTTCACTGCCAAACAGCTAAACTGCTGTGTTCTGACTGAGTTGAAGGGTGAAGGAGGTGTATTAGCCCAAGAAAAATGTATAAATAACACAAATATATCAGTGAGTTCAATACCAGTTGGAGACTCTATCTGCACCAATTCCTCTCAAGTCTTTAGAAACACAAAGACAAATGATACCGAGAAAAAAAGTCACCAAGGTTCTTGGACCCAGATTAAATTAAATATGACATAAAAACACCTTAAAAGCACCTTTAAAATCTACTTCACACCTCTTGTGAAAGTCGAACTATTTGGCCTTCTGTGTCAAAGGTGTGTGAACATTTCTCTTTTCTTCTCTCTCTGCAACACCTTTAGATGAGAGGAACTATGAAAAGTTACAAAAAACTTGATTTGGCAGTTTCTTTTATTCTGTTCAGGTCTAAAGATTTGAGTCTTAGCACATTTTACACTAGTGTGTTACACTTCCAGCCTCAGGGCCGACACTAGTTTGGTGAAAGATTGTGATGATTATAAAGGCCCACAGCTATGGGGGGCCCCTGGGGTTTGAATCACCCCAGCTACTGCCCTGTCTAGCCTTTAAGGCATCTGTACATGGTGTGCCAAGAAAATTACACAAAGTTGTGTTTATTTAAATTTCCATTTGTTCAAATAATATATTAAATATGAAATGTATACACAAAGTACTGTTTTACGATGGAAATATTACCAATTGCTGAATTCAAAATCCTTAATGAATATGTTCTAAATTTTTTAAATCAAAATATTACCATAGTTCTCTACAATTACAAGCAGTGAGGTGGTATGAAAAAATATTAAAATATATTACAAATATTAAAAAAGTTTACATTTGTGTCTGTAGTGTCATGTGGTACAACCAATCTGCATAAATACCCAGGGGAAAAAACCTGCAGGCCCTCATTAATGTGTCATGGTCATACATTTTAAAGATATGATAATTTGAGCTTTTTATGACATGGCAAGGTTAGTTCCAGTTGTAATATTTTGTGTGGTTTTACCACCTAGAAAACTTACTGATATTTTTTAATAAATAATAATAATAATGATGAGGTGTTAGAAAAAAATATGCTATTCATTTTTGCTTGAGGGTTACACCATGATATATACCAACAACCATGTAAAAACCATATGCTTTTTTTCCTTTATTGTGGGCACTCTTATTTTTCAGCATGCACCATGAATTTACCATTATTACATTTATTTGATAGAATTCCTTAGATTTTCCTGTAAAAATCAGTGCTGAAGATTCCATCTTGCTGATATTTTAATAATTTACAGGATCACGTACAAGCATCATCTAATACAAAATTCGGAGTGGAGGAGATTCTTTCTCTCGTCTCGAAACACCACACCTCAGTGTAAATTAGTGGAAGAGAATGGTAACCATGGAAACACTACCCTAAGACGCCAAAGTCTAGTTTTCTCTGCCTCAAGACTGATCCAACAGGTCCCCTCCCCTCCGAGGCCTTGAGGCCAACAGCTGTTAACTGGCCCCACCTGAATTGTTAAGAGTGTATGACAGCACTTGCAGGGTCTGTACGAGATGAGGTAAGTGATAGAAGTCAACTATGTAATCTATATGACTGCCCAACCCTCCATACATCTGTATGAGTACAAATTAAGAATGGCTACTACCTGTGTTCTCATATGGCTTTCTGAAAACAGAGATATAGAATTGCACACACATACACACAGAGTCTTTCTTATTACACAAAGGCCATCTGAAGCAGGAGGAAAAAGAGCCCATTTATATTTAACTCTAACAGTTTGACAGGATTGTGAAGAGGTAGTAATGAAATTCTCCATCTGGAGATTAAAACACCTCCACATCTCAGTCGCACAGTTCCTCAACAGAGCACTGAAGTGCAACCTAAAATAACAACATCTATTACCGTTCAAAAGCTGCTAACCTTAACATGGAGGATTTACATAATCTCCCACCTCCAGTCGCAAACTTGTACTTGTGCAGATTCCTCCCGCTTGAGGTCATGGTTAAACACGGACCAGTGTGCACTAAATGTAACGTAGCAGAAGAATCACAGGCAGTCTTTCAACTTCGATCCAGGCACCACAAACCGAGTCTCGTCGGGTCTTTAAAGGAGCCATATTGTATACTTTAGTAGCATTTTATATTTTCCCCTGATGTCCACTTTTATTGTTAGTTCAGGTTTCCTGCACCAAAACTGTTGTAATTTAGTTTTATATGACCATTTTCCTCCTCCCTTCTGTCCTTTAGAATAAAAAGTGCTGTATTTTGGAATTCTACACTGCCCAACTACCTGATTGACATCAATGAAATAGGCATCTTGAGCAATCATGCCTGTCTCTGTGACTGCCAGTGGCTCTGCAAACAGAAAAACAAGAGTCAAGAGGGCGGCCCGAGCTTTTTGGCCAGAAAACTAGCCAATCTGCCTCTGATCTATTTTGTGGGTTGGGGTCGTTGACATCTTTTGATGCTGACATCATTTAATAGGACATCTTTATGAGGGTTTTTGGTAAAGGGTGTGTAGTTGATAGCAGAAAAATCGTGGAAGCTAGAAAAATAGCTAACTAGCTTCAAACAAGTTATTTTTGCTACTGTGTATATTTAAGATTTTATATGCAAATGACCTCTGTTATGATTGGCTAACCAATATGAAATGAGGCCTAGTTCACAGTGCCACTTATCAGGGTGGGTCAAACTGCTTAATGCTGAATAAAGCTGTGCACACACCGGACGAGAAGTGCAGTGCCGAGTCGCGCCATGTCTTTACATTGTTTTGAATTGTTGCTAGGCGCAGCTGGTATGCTTATAGAAAACAATGTGTTTGAATTTTAAAGACTTGGCATGGCGTGGCCCGACGTGATGCAGCACGACACTTCTGGTCCAGTGTGTGACCAGCTTAAGTGTTAGCATGCTGTTGGCGCCGATAGCCTCGTGGTTAGTGCGTCGACATATAACACAGTTGTGCTCGCAGCGACCTGAGTTTGATTCCCATCTCGAGGTCCTTTGCTGATTCCACTCCCCTCTCTCTTCCTAATGCTTTCCTGTCATCTCTCTACTGTCCTGTCCATTAAAAGCCCAAAAATATAACTTTAAAAAAAGTGTTAGCATGGTTGTGGTGGGAATTATATTGGTTTTAATGGAAACTGTAACAGTCCTTGTGGGCATTTGTTGCCTTCTTTCTGTGATTTTTTAAAACCACTAAATCCTAATGGAATATGTCCCAAAACATACTACAGGAAACAATTTTTAATGATTTTAATGGTAATGGTATTTGTATAGAATTAGTTAAAGTAGCTTGTAGCTTAGTGAACTAAATTTCAAAATCCATATTCTGCTGCAAAACAAATATCTAAGGTGTGTCAGAAATCACATACTGTCTGAATAGGTACTACATTGGATGAAGAACGAAGTTCACTACTATATAGTATGAATGTGTGGTATGAAGTAGTAGGTCATCTGGGTACCTTCATAAAGAACCTTTTGTGGAATGGAAATGTTCCATAGATAATAAAGGTTCTACCTTATTTTAACCTTTATTTTTAAGAGTGAACTGTTTTAGGAATACTGTGAATTTGGGCAGAATATGCATTTCACATACTGTTTTTCACTGGGCTTAGACACATTCAGATGCAACGTTAGTTTCTCACTAAGGGAAGGGAGAAAACAATCTGAACCATGAAGAAGAAATAGATTTTGAAGGCCGAGGAGGTTTGTGGTTATCATCCTCTCAGATGCTTGAGACGCTTTTTTTCTGTGTTAGGTAGGAGAACGCCTCTTTAGAAGGACTCAGTCCAGCATTTCTTTTCTCTTCCTGTCCTAGAGCCCAACAGGAGCTGCCTCCCGGTGTTTTTCAGCCCTCCCTCATGCTGCAGGCTAGCTTGTTTTGGCTGCAACTGCTGAGAGGCAGACTAAATAATGTGATAACTCGCCTCTCCACAGTTGCGCCTTGTGCTGCCAAGACCCGCCACTGCTCTGGACATGCAAATCACTACAACCGCACAACACCTGCAAATCAAGGCTAAGTTGTCGAGAAAAAAAAACAAAACAAAAAGACGGCGCCTTTGTGTGCATGTTTTCCCATTTTTTATCAGTGAAAGATAGCGGCCGCTGTGTTGGAGCAGACATAAATAAGAGCCGAGTATAAAAGGGAGAGCATAGTGCCTAAGGGGCCCGTCAATCATCGTAGGCTTCACAGTGCACACGTTATTTGAATGGCCCCTCGGTGACTCCTATTCGAGCCCTACCTTAAAATCACTTTCCTCTTCCGACGACGCTTTCTCTGAAAACAGAAAAAGAGACGCCCGAGCTTCTTGTCGAGCCACGGTGTTATGTTTACGCTAGCGGTTAAACTAAAACGTTATGCCATTTACTGGCTGAGCCTGGTAAAAACGTGGTTTCAAGGCTTATAATCTCTCGAAAGAATGAACAGCTGTTTCAGCATTTCCTTCAGAGTGACATGTGTCCTAATCCACGCTTGTCCTCTGAAAGAGTGCGCATTGTTCTTCCATACGTCATTTGAGGCAGAACAACATGCTACTGTTTACAGTGCTAATCCTAATGCTAACTGCTTAAGCGTCAACAACACAATCAAGCTTCTCGACGCTTAGAAGAGGATCGAAATCAGCACTCACAACCTCTATTACATCCCTAGGTTGAACAGCTCACGCAAACCGCCAATCATGCCCTTTTCCATGACAACCGCTCTCTGGGTAAACATTAACGTAATGAAGGGGCTCATAGCAGTGGGGCTGTATGAATGGGGACTGACAGGTGCGCCAGTTCATGTGTGAAGATGCACAAAGCTAATTATGGGACTAAAAATATCACTAATGACAAAGCAAATCTACCATGCGCAAACGTGCCAGGGCGGCTGCTGTTTTGCTGTGGTTAAGCAACATGTTCGCATATTCACTTGTTGATCAACACGTTCTAATTTTAATGTGTGCTTCAATGCAAAAGTGAAAAAGCTGCGAATAAAAAGGGTAAACAAACTTAACGCCAAACACAGTGGAGAAGCACAACAAAAAACTAAACTATCTTTAGCAACACATTTGCTTGGTACATTACGAGATGCATAAAATTGTGAAATTCCTTGGTGTGGTCAAAGTTAGTTCACGTTTTGAAACTTTCGGAAAGGAGTTGCGATTAGCTCAGGGTGGGAATGTTCTAGATTAGATGCACACATACACTTACTAATCAGTCCTTCTTCTTATCTACTCCCCAAAAGGGTGACATCACTGTCTGAGAGAGAAATGTGCTGCACAAACACTGTCTGAGAATGCTCACTCTCTTGCCATCCCAAACACTTGCCTTTGGAAGTGTGTGCGGGCGCCTTGGGGAGAGAGTGAGAGAGCGAGCGACTGGCACAGAAAGATGGCATTCTGTCTGTCTGACATCTGCTGTTTCTAGAATCATCAAGCCGTGAATTTGTTCAGAAATGGCATGGTTGATCTACTCAAATATTTGCCGGAAACTTCAAAGTTTTGATTCTCTATGTAGATAACGTTTCCTGTATTTACACCGCCCTGCTGAAAAAATACAGATTAAGTTGGTCAAGCCGGTTTTAGGAGTAATAATGAATGGGAAAAACAAAAATGTTAAAGTAGTTTGACAGTTTACACTTTAGGTCTATTAATATGTTTAAAATGTTGGCCATACATTTCTTTAATGACTCATTATATGTTATACTAGGTATCCAGATCAGTTCAGACCTCAATATTACATATTTGGTAAAGAGATGCCATTAAAGAAGTATTATGTAAAATGTACTTTGTATATATGATATAGTTTGAGGATTATTTATAAAAAGTTTACAAATACAATTTGTTATAATGTTTTTAATTGTGATTAAATCACAAAAAAACTGTTATTAATTTGCTAAAATGTTTTACGTAATTAACAACAACAACAACAACAACAAAAAAGACTTTTTTTTCGTGCCAGCCTATTATTGTAGTTGGTCAATTTACATGTCAGTCACATGGTCTCCTTCCGTCTAAACAGGCAGGTTATTAGTTTCTTTGTCAGAATAAGCTGCAACCTGGTCTCGAGTTTATGCTGACAGTAAAACATCTGGTTACACAAGACTAATCTAGACCATCTTGGACCAGCTAATGACCAGCTTGCAATATGTCCATGAGGTGCCAATGTGACAAATCTACAGGGAAAACTTCAAATAAACACAATATAAACTGAATTTAATAAGCCTTAATTCCCCATTAAGGCATGCCGCATTGAATAAATCTTATCACACATTACAGAGGACAGAAGTGAAAGATGCCGGCTCCTTCTTCCAATTAAAGATTCATAGAGACAGTTTCCATCAGCCCAGCATTACGTAAATCAAATTAAAGGGATAGTCCGACCCAAAATGAATATTCTGTCATTATCTATTCACCCTCATGTCGTTTCCAATCCCGTATGACTTTACTTCTTTAGTGGAACACAAAAAGAGAAATTCTGAAGAATATTCTGGCCACTCATTACAAAAAAAATAATGATATTAAATGAGGACTTGGGCTGTCGCGCTCCAAAATGGTGGTTAACATGACTTATGGACTAAGTCTGAAGTCGTACACTAGCTTTGCCGAAAGAAACAGGCCAGAGAAATCTAATTATTCACTACAAAGCTCATTCTTTTGAGTTGGATCTTTTTAATACAGTAAGTCAGTTAATCCAGATCACAAGATTCACTTAATTCATTTGAATGTTCATGAATTGGACTTCACTTGGTTCAATGATCCTTCAACTAAAAGGTAGAGGGGAAGATCATCAGGTGAATTACAACTCAAAGGAATATTTGGCCCAAAAAATACAAGATCTGTCATAATTTACTCTCCCTAGGTTGTTCCAAACCTGTATGACTTTCTTATATTTTGAAGAATGCTGGTAATATTTGATTAGATATTTCTCAAAATATGTTCTTTTATGTTCCACAGAATAAAGTCATGCAGGTTTAGAAAATGTAGGCGACAGAATAGATGACAAAATGATGTCAGAATTTTCATTTTTGGATGAACTAGTTAAATTTCTCTATGTTCATCACACAATGCTATTGTGTCTCATGGGTTATTTTTAATGATTTGTATGGTGTTTTGGATAATTTTTTAAGCTAAAAAGCTTTAGTCTCCATTCACTACCATTCCAAAAAAGCAGTGACTGATATAATAATCCAAATTTTGTCTTTTTGTTTCACAGAAGAAAGAAATAGAGGAATTTCAACATCGGCTGACGTGACCGTTTGTGGTTTTCTCGCATCCGTCTGCAGTGTATTCATCTGTTGTGTCAATTTGTTCATGCCACGACAGTCTCGAGAAGGTCACTCATCTAATGACGTCCATGTGATATCTTTTGAATATTAATCAGTTTCTGTCCATCCAAGGGGATGAGTTCATTTTCTCTTTTCGTCGCTCTTTCATGTTCTCCCCCACCCCCCTCAGCTATGGAATATGAGATCAGCCTCTACACTGTACACAGCCACCGGTGGCCAGATGTTCAATTAGCCTGTATTTCTGTTCAGAGCTTTGATGCTCCCCGCGCTGCTCTCCGGCCTCAGCGCTTTGTTCTCAAATCAGCCTAAGGCTAATTTCGCCACACGCTGTGAAGACGACACACATCCTGGCACCTCACACCACACCGCTATTTATGCTAGCTTGTTTATATACATACGTGCTTGAAAGGAAGGTGACTCGCCAAATGACAAATATGGAAAAGTGAGTCCTTGGGTCGTACTCACTTTGCTTCCCTTTGTTGGTATGTCTTTCATGTATTGTGTGCCCTAGGCCTGGCTATACGTGAAGCAGGAAGCAAATAAACAACTAGAGGGGTAGTGGGATTGTTTTCATGGGTCCCTTTATTCAAAGCAGTACTCTTGAGCTTTTGTGTTTGGATGGAGCCTTGATTCTGTTGTCTTCCTCTCGGCGGTTGTCTATCCACGAATATGGAAAAGGCCCAACGCGCGACATACGGCCTGGTGCTCGATGATGTTTCCAACTTTGATTTGGTGCTGATTTCCTGTGGCTTTTGTCCACCTGTCGCCTGCAGTCTCTTCATCTGAAAGAGTTCTCCACCACCTGCACACAGCTCTGCCCACAGTGACTGTGGGGTTAAGCGCTTTCTTTCCATCCCAACTCTCAGTGCAGGTTTTATTAGTTAGGGAGCACTGTGTAGTGTTAATGTACGGCTTTGCACAAGAGGCACAAGTGCTTTCAAAAAGTGGGGAACTGCAGATGTCACTTATGAATAACAATGTATTTTGTGTGTTATACAGCATATATATATATATATATATATATATATATATAACAACTGTTTTTATGCTGTTGCTATACAATCTTCTCGTGTGAGTGTCTCTCTTGTTGAGATGTTGCATTTTCCTTCTACACTTCTCACACACACAAACATATACTTAAATTGCAATAGCAGTCTAAGTCTCTTTTTTGGTACCACCATTTCTACACAAGATGTCACAAAAATAGACGTGAATTAAACTTGAAGTGTAACATTGTTGTCATTTTGTTTGAAAAGGGCACAGATAAATATATTTACCAGACTGTGTGTCTTTATTTTGAGTGTTTGCTCTTCATTTGGCAAAAAAAGAATAAAAAAAATAAATAACAAAGAATATGCAACCTAACTTCAAGAATTCAAAAATGAAGAAAAATAAATTCACCATCATAAAGTATAAATAAAAAAATACAAATATCAAATTATCAATTATATTAAATATGCAAATTTATAGTAATATAATTCAACATAGCTAAAACTATTTTCTGAAATTATCAGAAAATTGCTGTTAATGTAGCTCTAACTAGAATACTCAGCCGACATTCACTTATGCCTTGCAGAGACACAGAAAGAGTAATTTGGGAAAAATAATAAGCTATGCCTTTTTGGGTTTATTAAACCCATTAAATGTAAAATGAATTAAAATTCCATCCAATTAACATTAAAAACACTGCAAATTGATTTTTAAAAGAGAGAAGCAGATGTAGTAAAAGTGTGTATTTTCTGTAGTGTGTTTTAGGCAATGTTCTGTTTGAGCTAATGGCCGGTCACTATGGCAGCAGCGACAGGGTTCTGCCCGCTGACTAGACGACCTTCCCAAAACACCTACACATAAACACTAATTAAGACACACAGAAAACAGAACCTACCGTTGACACACTCAAACACATCGCAGCACCTCCCAGGTGTTCCATCGCCACGGGACACGACCTGTGGGGAAGTCCCCGCTGAGCACTGTGGGAAGGTGCAGAGGCCAGGCAAACACTCACATCTGAGTAGAAGAGAGAGAGAGAGAGTGATGCTGGCGGGGGGCCTGTCATACCTAATTCATAACAACAAAACACTCTCTTCTGTCACTCTGAAGTTATGAACTTTCAGTACTGAAATAATACATTAATACTCTGAGACACACTGGGACTTGAGAACCAGTGCTAAAATAGTGAAAAAAATAATATTTTTTTTGGGACAATCGTTTTGCTCTAACCTGGATTATTAGCATGAGACAGGCGTGATGTCTGACCTAGACTGTGAGTGAGAGACAGATTTAAATGTGCAACCTGGACTGTGTGTGTGTGACTATGAACACGAAACATGTAATATCTCACCTTGATTGTCAGCATGAGAGAGGCAATGTCTAACCTAAATTGTGAGCTCCAGATTGATGTAACATCTAAGCTTGATTGTGAGTGTGAGAATAGATGTATCAGTCCAACTTTGACTGTAAGCATGAGACAGGTGTAACATCTAATTAGGATTGTGAGCATGAAACCAGTGTAATGGTGTAACAGGGACTGTGAGAGTGAGACAGGTGTAACTTCTAACTTGAATTGTCAGTGCAAAACTAATCTACATTGTAAGCATCAATCAAATGTAACAGTCTAACCTCAATTGTGAGTGTGAGGCAGTTGTAACATCTAACCTGGTAGGAAGGGTGCAGCAGCCATCTGCTGTCAGTCTGACCTGAGTCTCATAGCTGTCTGCTGGACACTGGACAGGCTTCACTGGTGGACACTCTACTGTGCTGCAGTCTACACTGAACACTGAACACAAAACAAGACATAAAACATTTAGCACTTCTCATCAAATCCTCTAATTAACACACCTCATCAAACTCTTATCCAAGCAAATTATTTATTTGTTATATCACACCATAAACTTCAACACATGCTGTTTACAGTGCTTAAGTCATTATATAATGTAGGTTTAATGTCAAACATTGAGTAGTAAGTTATGATTATCTTTCAATGACAAAATTACGAATAATGTGAGCTGACCAATTCTTTAAAAATCTGTATTAACAATTTTCTATTTCATGTAAATTTTACTTGTTTTTCAGAAAAGTGTCTTTTACAAAACCGAACCCAATGCATTTGTGTCCTATCTACCAAACTGTCTCTGGAAGCAGAACCACTCATGTATTTCAACAGCCCATGGCTTTAGCGTGTCTCAAAGGCTTTGGCAAACTCCCAAATCATGGAATCGCACTCTTTAGTGTATTGGGAAATGAATTACTGTTGTTTTTTATGTCACGTTGAAGCCAAGTGCCTATATCTCTGCTCAAGGCTGCCATATTGCAGCAAAATACAGCATGACAGAAGAAGATATATTAAAATTAAGGTACCATGACAGCATCTTGAGATAACCTGCAAAGAATTCAAATCTATCACTAGCCGGTTCCTGGTGTGGATTCCCAAGACTCTACAACAATCCATCCATTGCTATAGCAGGAAAAGAATTTGACATTGCAAGAAAAGTTGACACTACATGCTTTTTATTTTAGAAAAACCAACATAGAGGGATATTGTTTGTTTTTCATTGAACATAAAAGTTTAAGCTCTTAGAAAAACCTTTACACAGTCATTGCCATACAATCAGGGATGTCAAAAATGGACATGATGGATAGGATTTTCTTTTTTTGGAGATCTATTCCTTTATACCGTGCTAGCGCAGACCGGTATATACTGGTTTGGTTGCTGTTAGCTAGTTGACCTACATGGCGCGTCATGTGAAGATAGAATCAAGGAAGTCACAACATAACTTAATATTGAACTTTATTACCTGGTTTGCATTCGTAGAGATCACAGCACTCGCCAGGTTTGCCTGAGCTCTTGGATACCAGGATGTTGAGGTGCCCGGGTTGGCAAACCTTCCTCAGACACCCAGCTGGGCTACACACGCAGCGGCTGGGCAGGGGGCAACATTCACCTGGTGGAGCATAGCCCTCGATCAATATGGAGTCTTCAGGGCAACGTGGAGAAAACTGCACCTCACATCTCGCCTTGGAGCAGTCCGGCCTTTCCTCTGCAAAGAAAAAGAACATAAGTTTGTCATTTCTGATGTTCAGCCATGCTTAATAGATATTCTTTTCTTGCGAGTAAAAACTGGCAAATAAATAAAGTTACTCAGAGTTACTCACTGGTAACATTATTAAGAACTGCAATATGGTTTAAACTGAATTGTAAGAGCGATAGTCAGACTGTTGCAGATGTAAGCGACATACACAATTCAAATCAAAAACCAAAAGAATCTATTAAAAGAAAACATCTGTCAGGACTCGCTCCGCACATTTTTACCTCAAAACTCCATGTGGTGATACATATGTGGAATATTTCTTGAATTAAGCCTCCAAAACGAAAATATGAGGTATTTGTCTTCATGTTTTTTGTGACAGGTACCGTTTCACCCAGAGACAGACCAGTTTGTCATGTTTATGAGCTGTCACATATATGCATGACAAAGAAATAAAAAAAATAAACACATTGTCATGAGAACAAAAGTTATAAAATGAATGAAGAAGTTTCATCCGTATGGTCAGTAAGATTTTTTAAAAATCTCTTATGCTGACCAAGGCTGCATTTATCTGATCAAAAATAAAATGGTAATATCGTGAAATATTACTGCAATTTAAAATAACTGTTTCCTATTTAAATTTATTATAAAATATAATTTATTGGTTTTAGTTTTACTTAGTCTATTTAATTTTCAGCAGTCATTACTCCAGTCTTCAGTGTCACATGATCCTTCAGAATTCATTCTGTTGAAAACAGGTGTGCTGCTTAACATTTTTGTGGAAACTGATACATTTTTGAGGATTATTTGATATATTGATTATTTGATGTATATAAAAAATCTTAAAGTTCCCAATCTTTTGAACAGTAGTGTATGATGATAATAATAATAATAACTTTAAAATATTTTTGTACACTATGGCCAATGATTTCTAAATTCACCTGGCAATAGCAGGTGGTAAAAAAAAGTATACTCTCTATATATTTTTCTCAATTTCTACCTAGTAATTGAAGATGATATTATGAAAGTAGGGCTGACTGACATTTCACTACCTCGAGCAGACAGACGATGAGCAGCTGCTTCACTCCCTTATTTTGAACTGAATATTGACCATGCAGGTCAAAGTCCAGCGTTTTATGAACACACTCAATTTGACCTTCCGTCATTCAAGGCATGATTGCTTTTATTCGTTCTTTACAAGAGAACAACAAGCTAACAAAGGAGGAAGGCAGAGAAATTGAAAAGGTGCATGTGAGAGACATAAAAAGAACCACAGAAAAGAAAACTCATGCTGATGTGAATGTGAATAAATGGCAAATGTCAGCAGGAGAGAAACGGCTGGCATGCTGTAATGCTCCTGTTGCTTGTGTGCTGTTTGATAACACTTGGCGGAGGGGTGTGTAACAACTCTAGATGCGGTGCTACATGTTAAAACATGGGTGGCAATATTAATACAGCCACGGTGTCTGGTTTATGTAAACAAAATAAACTGATCTGGGCCATACTGTGGATTCTCCATGCAGTCTTAAAATTTTAATTTTGTAATCAGCTTCTTACTTTCATTTTATGTTTCTCTAAACACTATGGACTACTTTATAATATTTTTTGAAGCTTGCCAAGCCACACTTGTTACCATTCTGCTAAATAACTCCTTTTGTCTTCCATAAGCAAAAATACTTGTTTAAAGTGATACAAGGGTGAGCAGATTTAATACGTTATTTATCAATTATTTTTTACCAATTTTTTTGGTTGGAATGACACTTTCAAGCTTCAAAACACCAAATGTATTACATTACATAGTAGTTTATCTAAAAAAAAAACATACTGAAATTTTAATATTCACTATCAATCTTTTCTTCCAGTGAGCTGTCAAATGCTGCAAATGAATCACTGAGTCAGAACAGATCAGTCTGATTCAAGTTTGGTTTTATGAACCATATCATTGAAAAGATTGGCCTTAAAAGGACAATACTATTTAACCTATTAATGTGCCAAGGATGTATGCCTTCAAAGGACTTCAAAAATGGTACGCGAGTTGCATGGACCACTTTAATGGTACTTTTAAGCGTTTTATGTCCATTTTGAAACTTGTAAGTTACAGTCCCTATTCACGGAAATGAATGGAAAAAAAAAAAGAGCAACCTTCACAGTCTTCAGAATTTCTTCTTTTGTCCGCTATGGAAAAATGCTTGTTTAAAATCATAAAAGTGAGAATGAAAAGGTGATTTTTTGGGGGCTGAACTGAACCTCACAAGCTTCAAAACAAATAAAAGAAAACACTAAAAATATGGTCGATATAGTTGACAGCTACATTACACAATCGTTTTATGTGAAAAATATACTGATTTTAAATCTTTATTCACTAATAATCTTTCCTTCAACTGTGAGCTGTAAAAAGCTACGAACGAATCAGTCAGTGAGTCAAACTTGAGAAACAGATTCGAGTAATATTTTCTAAAGAGATTCATCAGATTCATATTTTAATATGCCAAGGATTTCTGGTTTCAAAAGACTTATAAAAACTTACAGTAGTTGCATGGACCACTTTCATGCCACATTCATGTGTTTTATATCCATTTTGAAGCTTGAAAGTTTCGGTCCCTGTTCAATGTGAATGGAAAAGAGTGACCTTCGCAGTCTTCAAAATTTCTCCTTTTCCGTTCCATGGAAGAAAGAAAGTACATATTTGGACCAACAAAATTGTGAGTAAATTATGACAACTTTCATATTCAAGTGAACTATCCCTTTAAAAGACGTCAAGACCCCTTCCCTCAGAAACGCAAGTATATAATGATCAAACAATTGCTCTGAAATGATGAATAGCAAGAAAAAATGCAACGCAGGGCAAAACTACTGACTTTGTTGACTAAGGTTACATACTATGCAAGCATTACTCTGACACTGATTAATTAACTGCTAAACTTATTAAAGGAGATGTATTCAAGCCATTACACACATTGTTCACCGCTTTGTTTGATCTTGTAGAAAAATTACATCTGATGTATGAAATGCATGTCTTACAAAGAGGCTATGGCCTATTATTGCCTTTTGATGTGTTAGGAGAGGAGAGTCCTCCATAGAGGTACTCCTCTTTTGAGAGAGAGAGTGTGTAATTACCTCAAATGATAGACAGAGAGAGAACATAATGCTTCTGAATTCACAATAAGAGCAGTGAAGATAGATACCTCTTTAAAAAGCTCCTCGTATTTAAGCACTGTGTTTATGTGTCATTATACAAGCACCCAGGCTTTTTGTTCTCACTAAGGATTTAAGGACAATTATAACGACATTATTCTTTGTTTGCTGGCAAATGCCACTTGAATGTGAAATGACTTGATACACGAAGATGTGATGGGCGAAAATGAGACAAGAGTGAATAAGTGACATGGTGAAGTGTCAAATGAGACATATTGCAGTCACCAAATGAGACAGAGTATCACAACACCTTGCAGTGATGGATGTGACATTTCATGTAACAAATGTATTAGACAGATGCTTTAATGGAAAGCGAATTGCAGTACATTCAAAGTATGAGTGCTGCCTGGGAATCGAACCCATGACCTTGTCGTTCCTAGCGCAATGCTCTACCAGATGAGCTACAGGAGACAAAAAGTCACATTACTACATTTACATTCTTGTTCTTGTCATTACAGTTAATCGAGCACACTTGTTCCATCTACTTCCTTTAACAATTTAGAATTTTCATAGTGGATTGACTTCATAGTGAATAAAATTACAGGAGTTCATTTAAAGTTCATTTGTTTATATGGGTCTCCAAGTTGCCGTTTAAACATTTTCAGAGAAACCACCACAAATGGAATTATCTGTACTTCCTCTCTCCTCTCAAAATATTCAACAATCCCCAATACATCAACAAATCTATCCTTCAGCTTTAGTATATCTGTTATCTCTCTCTCCGGAGTGCATTGCTGTAGATAAACAGCCTTTAATTTGGTTTTATACTCAGAGCACAACCCAGTGTTGAACCACAAAAGCCTCGCGGTGTACTATACATGCATCTTATTTGGGAATATTTTTTTCACCCCAAAAGGATTGTGGGAAATGCTTCAGTTGAATTCCACCTAACTGTTGTGTGCTGAAAACATTTAAGAACTTAACGTAACCACAAAACATACAGCTATCAACACTCACTGATATCGACTACAGAGTGAAAAACTGCGTATCTAAAACTGATTAGTTGGTGGGGTGCCTTAAAGGGATAGTTCACCCAAAAATGAAAATTCTGTCATTAATTACTCACCTTCAAGTCATTCACCTTTGAAATACAAATTAAGATAGTTTGGTAACACTTTATTTTGATGGTCCCTTTTGAACATTCTGTTGACACTCAGTAATGTTGCAACTACATGTCAACAAACTCTCATAAGAGTATTAGTAGACTGTCTGCTTCATATCTACTAAATTCTTATTGTGTTGGTCTCCCAACAGATATTCTACTGAATATAAGTAACTTTTCAAGAATGTGTCAACTTATTCTAACCCTAACCCTACCAGTTAACTAATACACTACTAACACTCTAATAAGGGTCAGTAGAAATGTAGGTGAAAGATTACTTATAGTCAATAGAATGTGTTAAAGGGACCATCAAAATAAAGTGAAACCTATATTTTTGATGAATTCCGAGAGCTCTCTGACCCTCCCATAGACAGCAAGGATCTTGACACTTAATCAAGGTCCAGAAACGTAGTAAGCACATCATTAAAATAATCCATGTAACATCGGTGGTTCAACAGTAATTTTAGGAAGCTACAAGAATACTTTTTGTGCGCAAAGAAAACAAAAATAATGACTTTGTTCAACAATTTGTCTCCTCCACATCACCCTGGCGCCATTTTGGAGAGTATCAAATACGTAAACAACCTATGCAACGTATGTACGCGGATACACTGTTTACGTTGTTAAAGCTTTGATCTGAACATAAACAATGTATCCACACCTTAATCAACCAAAAGTCCGTCTGAATATTTAGGCTGTAGCACGTGTGCTATAAAAGGGATGACTTTAAAATAAAATAACTTATTTTATGATACAGCTTTATTATAAAAAATAATACAATTTATTAATATTAAAAAAATCTCATTATAGGCAATAAATAAATTCCAGAGAACTGGAAGTGTTATAAATCAGTAACACTATACTTAAAGCCTTTATATATAATGCATTACAAAAGTAGTTTCAATGCATTAATTATGCCACCTTATAATGCCTTGTATGATCTCATGAATAATTGTAACCACACTTATAATACATTATATTACTTATCTACTCATTGTTACAGCTTTAGAAAGTATAATGCATAAAAACAAACACATGACAAATAAGCCTTTAAATTAGTGCTGTCAAACGATTAATCGCATTAAAATAAAAGTTTTTGTTTACATATGTATGTGTACTGTGTATATTTATTATGTGTGTGTATATATATATATATATATATATATATATATATATATATATATATATATATATATACACATACACACACATACTGTATATTACATGTATATACATTTATATATTTATATTATATATAAATATATCTAATATATAAACAACATATTTTTCTTAAATACATGCATGTCTTTGTATTTATATATACGTAATAAATATACACATAATACACACATATATTATGTAAACAAAACTTTCATTTTGGATGCGATTTATCATGATTAATTGTTTGACAGCACTACTTCAAATATATTACAACATTTTATCTTTAGTTACAATTATTTATGGGCATTGGATAATTAATTGTCTATTTATTGGCATTTTTAATGACTGGGAGTTGATCTTTATGGACATATTTATTTTTTATTCACACATTTACACTATAAAATAATAAAATAGTAAAACCAATTGTTTTATATTCTACAATGTGTTATAACATTATAATGTACAGTACAAAAATTAATAATAATTTTGTGGTCAGTGGCCAATATACAGTATATCAAATACCAACAGAATGAATATGATTATTAATTACACCTTAATGAAATAAAAGGTGAGAAAAACACTTCCTCACAATGACCCCCTCCTTCACTACGACGAGAGCTACCGTTCAGTTCCTTTTTCATGTTTTTTTTTTTTTCACAGGCTTCGCTGTGATTTCTCTTTTGACAATGACAGCTGTTCACCACTGATCGCATGGACGTGGTTGCCAGGCATCTGCTGCTGAGATGGAAACAGATTGTTGCATATAAATTCAATCTGGGAGCAGCCTCGACCCCAGGGCTTATCATACTTCCACCTCCTGAGATGCGACAGAACACACATCTCCAGCCTCTCACCATAATAAAGTCCAGAAACACCTTGTACAGTGCGAGTGCACAAAAGAACAGTAATGTCCGTTTAGATACCAGCTGGAAATCCATACGGTTTACATCTATGCTCGAAACATCGAGAAATGAAATTTTGACATTGATTCTTGTGCGATAATGAGCTTATTCGTACAGAGCGCGTAATTTTGACCGATGAAAAGACTTGCTGTGCATAATTATTGCCTATAGAAAAGCTGTTCTTCAAAGCACATCATCAAATCAGCCGTCATTGATGGAGACAGGGCTCTGGCTGGGAGCAGCAGGTTGGCTTGGCACTGTAAAGTCATTACTTGTTATTCCACAGAGCTGGTGTAGGCTGCAAAGTCCTATGTGGCCACGGAGACCAGGGAGAAAGTGGCAGAGAAAAGCAAAGCCCATGGAGAATATGGAAAACCCACCACATTGCAGATAAACAAACAGGCAGCTCCTACCAAGTAACCATTCTCAGAAAGGTTCATGGGTGTAGAAGGGCTTCAATAAGTGCAGTAGGTGCCAAGCATGATCTATAACTTTAAAAACACTGCTCTGGATATGTCTTTTAATTGAATACTTTCCAGATCATTCTGTTTGTGCCCAAGAAAGAGCATCACGATACTGTTTGGCAGTCCTCACACTGTTAAATGTCATGTATTTGCTCTGGTTTGGAGAACAAATCTCAATTCGCGATGGCTTCAATCTTGTTGTCTTGTTGTGGACCTCTATTATTCTCCACCTACATCACAAATGAGTCAGCTAAGAAAACCCACGACAATATTACATGACAGGCTTATGTGAAAAAATAAAAAAATTACTTTCATGTGTCATGTCATGACTTATATATTATATAATAATATAATATATTATGTATGCTGTTGGATTTATTTATACTGATGTTAAATACGCAATTATCATTCAACAGATTCATTTATAGTTCATGACCTTTTTGCAGCCAGTTGTGTTTTTGATCATTAGTAGTAGTTTAATACTTTGTTCAGTTTTGAATTTTATATCATGCACAATATGCAGAATTGTCTGAAGTTTAGTACTAACCAAATTATGTGAAAATCTGTTGTAAAGAACTGTTCACATCTGTCAATCCATTTTCATGCATTTAACATGCCCATTCTTGACTTTTCAAACATAGTGGACGTGCATATATTTATATTATTTATATCATATACACTATTGTTTAAAAGATCGTGGTCAGTTTGATTTTTTAAAATTACTTTTCAGCAGGGATACATTCATTTGATAAAACAGAAACCGTAAAGACTGGCATTTTTGATCAAATAAATGCAGCCTCGGTAAGCATAAGCATTATATACAGTATCATATATTATATGGTGTTATTTTACATCGTATATTATATATCATATGTCATATTTTTTAGCATGCCTGGAATGCTGTATTAGCATTAACAACCAACTTCCTATTAAAATATGTTATGCTTATAATTTTATTTAATATGGATTTATGCAATATCTGCTGCCTGTACCAAACCCAGGCTTTTCCTTGCACTTGCATTACATTTCGAAAGGAAAAGCTCCATCCTTGGATCATAGTGCTAAAAACCATAAAAAGCAGTTCGTTTTATCATATAAAAATTAATTTAGAACATCAGTCAAACTCTGATTTACCTTCCCACATGTCAGCGATCCATTTAAATGCAAAACGACAGAGAGAGGTTTGATGAAATGTAAATAAGGAAGGTGAAAGATCAGCCTTCTCAGCCTAAGGCAAACAAGAATGAGGAATGATTTGAGACGGTTCATGTTTTTCTTCACTGATGGAAGCTGCTCTGAAAGAAGCAAGGCACATCTGTACACAGTGTGCAGGTAAAGCACATTAACACTGGAGTGAGTTTAGCCACGTTCCAAAACACAGTGAGCTGCCTACATAGAGAACATTTTAAGGCAGTGGTTCTCAACCTTTTTGACTCCAAAGCCCCTTTGTCCAAGACAATATTCAAAGGACCTCTGGCACTTCTAATGTAAAAGAAATATGATGTGAGTTTTATGTTAACATCTTTATTTTTTTGTGTTTTTAGAATTCTAATCAAAAATTATGTTATGTTAACATAACTAAACGTAAATAATTTTAAGACTTTCTGGCCTGCAGGTTGAGAAACACTGTTTTAATTGATTACTAGCTATTAATTACATCTTCAACAGAGTAATGTTATTTCTGTACCATTTACTCTCTCTAAAAAATATTGCATTACTTATTAATAATTACTTTCTAAATCCCATATCAACTTCAACCACTTGAACAATACAAGGATGGATATGAAACCACTCTTTTAACTCTTTTAAATAAAACATATTAAATTGCTAAATAAGCTATTCTGGAACTGGCCAAGTTTTTTAAAGGGGTAAGGTTACATTAAAAACATGCATTTTAACATTAAATGTAAAATTTTGATGTTAAATCTCCTATTGTTTTTATATAGGCTAGAATTGTTATATAGTCCCTATAGTGTTTAAGTAACTTATTAAATTACAGAAAAAGTAAGAGTAATCCCTTACTTTACTTTTTCAAGGGAAAAGTAATTAAATTACAGTAATGAATTACTTACACCTAACACTACGAGGGATTAGTATATGTTGGATTTAAATGCAAATACAATTTTCTTTATTGGCATATACTGTTCCATGAAGGACATCCATAGAACCTTTCTATTGTACAAAAGGTTCAGGTAACTCTTTAATATACGGACCAATTCTCGCTATTAACTAGTTGCTTATTTGCATGCTTATTATTAACATATTAGCTGTTTATTAGTGCTTATAAAGCACATATTCTGCATGACCATATTCTACATCCCTTATCCTGCCCAATACCTAAACTTAACAACTACTTTACTGAATATTATTAAACAGCAAATTAGTTTATTGAGGCAAAAGTTGTAACTGGTTTGTTAATAGCGAGAATTGGACCTTAAAATAAAGTGTGACCAAGGTTCATTATGATGGAAAAAGGACCTTTAAATGATTAATTATTCACACTTCACACTGAAAAGGTCCTTATAAGAACACCAAAATGGTTCTTCTACTGCACTCACTGTGGAAACTCCCCATTTTGAGCCTTAGCTTCACTACACTGGCTTCCTGTCTGCTTCAGGATTGAGTTCAAGATTTTATTGTTTGTTTTTAAAATTTTAAATGGGTTGGCGCCTGCCAATTTATCAGAGCTTTTACATATCCACACTCCTGTTAAAGCACTGAGGTCGTCTAATCAGGTGCTACTCGATGTTCCGAGAGCCAGATTAAAACATAAAGATGACAGGGCTTTTTCAGTGGTGGCTCCTAATTTGTGGAAAAGTTTACCTGTACACATAAGAACTGCTCAGACTGTTGGAATTTTTAAGTGTTTGCTTAAGACACACCTGTATTCCTGGGCTTTTATTTTGAGTCGAGCTGAGACATTGTGACGTTTTTACTGTATTTGTTTTGTTTGTGTGTGTGAGCTTTTGAGACATTGTGAAGCACTTTGGTCAACCATGGTTGTTTTTTAAATGTGCTATATAAATAAAATTTTAATTAAAATTTATTTTTAAGAGTGTAGGTCCCATTAGACACTCAAATGCATATATTTTCACACTGGATCCAGACACAAACCAGCAGAGAGTACACATAAAGAGAAATGAATCAAAATGAGTGTACATGAATACGGCCCTCTGATGACTCATTATGGGTGCTGGTTAATTGAGACAGTCAAAGAGTGCTCTTTACAGCTCAACAACTATCCACTCCACAATACCCTGCCCCTGGAGAACATCGCTGACACACTTCAACCAACCCATTACACACATCTGGCTTTGGAGAGCCTGTAATGGTCCACATCTGTAGAGCGTGCATGCCCAGCAGCGAGGGTGATTGAAGAGCATGCATGCACCAGCGCACACACGTGTTACACCACGGTCCACATTTGCTGTGTAAATCATTCCATGCTCAGAGGTGCTGTTAGCACATCATCATCATTGAGCATCCATATGGACACGGCAACACTTTGTCCCTGTGTCTCGTTTCTTTGGCAACCGTTCACAAGTGTGTTTGGTGAGCCCTCACACAGTGAGGTGAGAAACATCTTAACACGTTTTCAAGATGACCACGTAAAACATTAGGTGGGATGAAAAGAGGTCGCTATAAGAGGGAGAGATGTATTTCTTGGTAAGATGGTAAGAGTCCACTATTATTCTGTATTTATGAATGTCTCTTTCAAATTCTAGTAACATCACGAATGCATCTGCACTGAATATTTTTCTCATTGCTAAATGATTTAAAAAGCAATTTTGCCTTCAAAGTCTTGCCTTTAATGACCAGATTCTGCAAAATAAAACCATTATTAAAATAATTATAAGCGCTAAGCCCAAATTATACTTTGGTTTTTACACATACAGTATGTGCAGTGCATTTAATGTAATTTTCATTCTCAGTATAGTAGATACTCTGTATGATTTTTTGCCCAAATAAGTTTGTGCACAAAGTTCATAGTCAATGAAGAAATGAAGAAGACGGAATAATGACATACCACTGGAGACCACAAAAATAATCGATGACTGCATTGAAAAATGTCCTTAGAATTTCTTCACCCCCATGTCATCCAAGAAGTTCATGTCTTTCTTTCTTCAGCTGAAAAAAAGTTAACGTTTTTCAGGAAAACATTCCAGGATTTTCCTACATGTAGTGGACTTCAACAGCTAGGGAGCAACGGTTTACAGGTCCAAATTGCGGTTTCAACGCAGCATCAAAGGGCGCTACACGATCCCAGCCAAGGAATAAAGGTCTTTTCTAGCGAAACAATAAGCCATTTTTAAAAATAAAAATGTATATACTTTTTTTTACCACAAATGCTCATCTTGCTCTAGTTCTGCAATGTGCGTCCACGACTTCACACATTATGCAATCACATTGGAAAGGCCACGGAGTGACGTAGGCAGAAGTAGTACCAAACTTCATCTGATTTTCTCCTCCAATTTCAAAATCGTCCAACATCATTGTTTTACATTTTTTTCGCAAAGGGTGTTTGATTTAGTCTTTGCACGTTCGCTTTGTTAACACTGGGTTGGTGCATCCACCTACGTCATCCGTGACCTTTCCAATGTGACTACGTAATGCGTGAATTTGTGGACGCGTATCGCAGAACTAGTGCAAGACGAGCATTTGTGATTAAAAAGTATATCATTTTTGACTTTTTTTAGAAAATGAACAATAGTTTTGCTAGAAAAGACCCTTATTCCTCGGCTGGGATCGTGTAGAGCCCTTTGAAGCTGCATTGAAACTGCAATTTGGACCTTCAACCCATTGGGTCCCATTGAAGTCCAAATCCTTAATTTCTTTTCGACTGAAGAAAGAAAGACATGAGCATCTTGGGTGATATGGGGGTGAGTAAATTACCAGGAAATTTTTTATTCTGGAAGTGAACTAATCCTTTAAAAAATCTTATATACTTTGGTCTCTACATTTGAACTTTGCATTAATAAATATGAAAAATTGGTGAGTAAGTTAAACAATCTCTAGATAGTTTTCAAGACTGTGTTATTATTGTCACCAAGTTTATCTAAGAAAAAAAAAAAAAAGAGTTTGCGTCAAAGTTGAAACATACTTTAGGCTTTCAAAGCAGGCTGTAAATTTAATGTTTGGCTAAGATACAAATATATTAGTCAGTTTCTAGCCAGTTTACCAGACTTTTGTGATGGTTTACACTGCAATTAGTAAATTAAATGGCCGCCTTGTTGTCACTAAGTTTATCTAAAAACTTACAGTAAAAAAAAAAACAGTATTTGAGGAAAAAACTTGATGAGATGTTTTTATGACAGATGGCACCCTGTCACTCACACACTTCAAAATTTTGGCATTAAATGCGATGTGAATCCTCTAAATGAACATTCTGTGTTTGCACAGACACTCCTGGTGGTTGAAACAGCGCTAACTATATAACGTTTTGGAATTTCACCACTGTAAGCAAGAAACATGAATGCCAACAGTTTAACAGTTGCGACTGCAAACGCATTATAGCTGGCAAACCTCCGCTGACAACGGTGGCATGTTGTGTTCATGCTCATTAGCAGCTGCTTTTAAAATGACACTTTAAAAAAAAAACGCTTAATGCTAAATACAGTTTCGTGAGAAATGTTTATGTCCAGTAAATTCTCAATTCACCGCCCAATAACAAATGTGGTGAAAAGTTAATTTTCTACAAGGCTATAGTTCAGTTCCTCTGGCGCTGGTTGAAAGATGGTTTGGTTGAGCAGACGATGAGAAAACGAGGCAAGAGCGAGAGAGAAAATTGAGGGGAGTTCAGGGACCGGTTTTACAGCCAGATAACTCGCCTTCGCTGTGTAAGCCACACACCCCAGTGAGCAGTTTACTCTCCATTAAATGACACAAACACTGACCCGGTGCCTGGTTTCGCACACAATACAGGCTTCTTTACCAGACAATAAGCTCAACATTGCAGTCCACTGATGGGGAATCAGTCAGCTAAGTGCCATTGAAAGGATTATTGCGGTTTTCTTGTAAGCACCTATACTCTTCGGGGTCTGTATCTTCGAATAAGAAAGCCACACGAAAAACATGAAAATATGGAGGACTGTCAGGTAGGAAAAGCCATTTTACACCTCTAAAAGATGACTCTGATCATGTTTTGGAACAGGCAGTGCAGAGGAATAATGCTGCAAGGACACAAGAGTATAGGGGAGTGCCGCCAGGTGTGGCTTTGCGCCTCCACACAAGCTCCATTCTGTGACAATCTGGCCACCACTGAGAAATAACGCCCAGCGCAGGGAGTGTCTGAAACAACAGCATGTCTGTCTGTCAATGCTGAACTCCCATTAGCCCCATCAGCCGCTTTTTCATGGAGTGTTAGATTACAAGTCCCGTGGAGAGGATGGTTTGTTTGTTTATTATTGGGTCTTTGGAACTTACTGCGCCACGCTGTGCTGTGAAGTGCCTTACAAACTAGAATAAAGACCGATCTTGACCCAATAAGGTGCCAAATTTGGCATTTATGTTTTGGAGCTTATTGTCATCATGACACTTTAATTATTATACCTACAAGACAAACCTAAATGATTTATTCTGCCAACAGGTTTCTTTAGGCACGAAAGCTCGCAAACAAAAACCAGGCTGTGGACAATGTTTGCATACATCAGCGACAAAAATTGTCACATGGACTAATCACAAACTGGACGAGGATGTATACTTTCACCTTTAGCATTGCTGCAAAGGGACGCAGAACCTGATTTTACCAAGTGTGACATGTTCCTGGATCAACATCTTTGTTGACCCTGGAACAACATTGTGATTAACCAAGCAGATTTGAAGAACCAGTGTATAGTTTTTGTGAAGTTTAAGCTTACAATCAGTGTTTGGTGCTTGTACATCAGTGTCATCCATCTATAATTTCCTCTGATTTTAGGGATTACTCATGGTTAAGGCTAGGTTTAGGTGTAGGGATATGGTCAAGACAAAATTTTTGCATTAAAATGTTGTTCCAGGGTCAACAAAACATGTTGACGTAGGAACACATATAACTCAGCAAAATCAGGACGTGCAGCAAAGGGACACCTGCAGTGGGAATTTGAACAAAAATTGTTTCTTTACTGTGTTTTTTTTTTTTTTTTTTTGACCAACTACTGTCAAGGTGAAGCAATGATTTGAAGAGAAACCTGCTAAGCAAATTAGTCACCATCGGCAAACTATTCATAGAATATTTCTGTATACTGCACACAAAATGGCAAGAGCTTTTTAAAAACGACAAGCTTTAATCTGATTGGCTGGTTTTTACACAACTTTTGGGAGTTAGAGATCAAGTCAAGGTTGTGTTTACAAGTTCTCTGGCTAGTACTACCTGCTTCCAGTGAGAAATGTTGACTAGATTTTACAAACTTTGTGAGGTTCATGGTATTGAATCTTTAAACAGTTTTGTTTGAGGCCTTTAGTCGTGAGTAAATTCAAGATTTCATTGAAAACACCTTTATATTCTGTATTCTTGTTCAGTGTTAAATGTCATGCTGTTAAATGTGCAGAAATGCCACTTTCAAGACACATAGACACATTTGACTAAAACTCTTCCGGGTTTCAATTAAGCTGACAAAAATTTAGAGATTCATTCATCCTGCATCCCGACTGCCAGGAATCGTGTAAAGGGAGCAAATCAGAACAGAGCTTGGCACATTGAGAGAGCGCTTTCCATTTTGAGTGGGCTGAAGCTAGGAAGCATTTAACTTCAGTGGTTGAGAGCTTACATCTCCACACTACAGCAAAAGCAGATCAACAACACAGTTTGCAGAGAAAAAATGCTGACCGAAGAGAGATTTGGCAATCTCCTCCACTGACAGACTGATAACCACTGCTGTGAGGAGATACTTACAACCGATAGAGCGGATTAAAAATAGGCCAATGTTATACAGTGGTGATCGGAGATGGGAGACCACACTGAAAATCTGGATTCAAAATTTTATGGTTAACATTTTAATACTTGTTAAAAAGTTTTTCTTGCTTCAAACACCTCCATTGCTTGAAATAAAGTAAATGTTAAATGAAATAAAATATAAAACACTTAAATTTATTTCATTGCAGATAGTTGCCAAATTTTTATTTAGTTTAACAATAAAGAAAGAAAGAAAAATCAAAATATTAATAGTAACTATAATAGTATGTCAATAATACTCAATGAGTACAATTGATTGGACTAGAAGAGCAGTCTGCAGACGCGTTTTTGAATGTTGAAGTAATTTTAATGTGTTTAAGTAATTTTAATTTCAATGCTGCTTTAAAATCATGACACAAGATGCTAAAACAGATAGATAAATACATAAATAGCATTGTAAACTGATAAAAAAAATATGTTGATTTAATTTTAATGGAAAGTAAAGGTTAAAAAAATACTATAGTGTTTTTGAACCATACTATAGTAAAGTACTTGAATTAATTTGCTGTGGTAATATAACAACTATAGTAATATAAACAAATTACTACGTTTTCTACAACTATAGGGAATATTATACTGCAATACACTACAGTGTACTGTAGTAAAAACTAAAGTATACTACAGTATTTATTACAGTTTATCAGTTTACTATAGTTAATACTACAGTATGCTGTAGCATTCATTAACAAAGTGTTGTAAATACTGTAATATATACAGTATAATACACTTTACAATAGTATGGTTCAAAAACACTATAGTATTTACTATAAATTACTATAGTATTTTTTCATGGACCAGAATCTAAACAAAAGGCCACACAAATGTTCTCTTCACCTGAGAACAGCCCCAAGATTTAAATACACTTGACTTGTCTGTAACTAATTCAAAGCTGAGAGGCTCTTTAGAGATGCATGTGCCTTGCAGGCCTAGCATGTGGCACACTTTTCATTGCACGTAAACGCTGAGCGCTCCTCCAGCAAACACTATCATCTCGCTGACAGCCGGACCGCTGTCTCTTAAGACGTTTGACACCACAGCAAGTGGAAGAGAGGAAGCATGATGTGGACAGACAAAAAAAGAAAAGACTCAAGACACAGTGGGAGGCAGGAGATAGGAAACTGCAACAAAACAGAGGCAGAGTATAGAGTGTGATAGATGTACAACACTACAAAGATAGCAAGAAAAAGAGAGGGGAAAAAACAGATGGAGTAAGGTGACTGAAAAGAGAGAAAGCAGACAGACAGGCAGAAAGAGATCTGCAGCTCTCTGGCCCATAGCCAGGCAGGGTGAGGATCAATCTGTCTCTGGCTACGCCAGAAGTCTCCATGAATAATGCAGCCTCATTCCCAGACATAGTCCTGCCTGTAATCTGCATAGCGGGAACGATTTTACCCCCAGGTTGCTGTTCCGCACAATCACCGCCGGCCTTTGTTTATTTATTTATTTACTTTAGTTCATCAGGACGCGCAGACCCGTAAGATCACAGTCATTTCCTGACGGCTGAGCTCCCCATGCCGCGCGGACGTGAGGCACTGACGAATTACAAGGAGCACTGAACTCTCCTCATTTCTGTGTTTACGCCTTGTGTGTGTGTGTGTGTGTGTGTGTGCATTAAAAGAGGAAAAATACATGAATTGTCTCATAAAGAAATGTCCTGGAGTTCAGTCCAAACTCAAAAGAACACAATGTAAAATTATATTCAGCATTAAAAATAATTAAGCCTATTTGTAGGACCATTGAGAAAATTCAGCATATTTCGCAAAGTTTCATGACTGCAATGCACATTGATTTTTAAAATGAAATGAAATTAAAACATATTTATTTAAAATGTGCTAATATCTTTGCAATTCGCACTACAGTAGCTACTAAGAATGCTAACGTGTATTTTCAAGAAATAACTTTAAAGTGCAAACAAAAATGTAACTGTTTATGTAAATGCAATTGTTTTCTATTTTCCTATATTTTTAAGAATTAATTTAAAGCTGCCTTAAAAACTAAAATGATAGCAAATACTGTAAAATATGATTAAAATGAACATTTTAATTGTAATATTTTTAAAATGAATTTTTCTCCGGTAATGATAAAGCTAACTTTTATTATCATAAAACTTGAAAACAGTTGAGCTGATTAATATTTTTTGTGGAAAATGTAATACTTGTTGATGAATAGATTGTTCAAAAGAACAGTATTGAAATCAGTTTTTCTCAATAAATGTTTTATTATCACTTTCATCAATTTAATGTATCCTGGCTAACTAAAGCATTAATAATAATAATAATAATAAAAAAAGAAGTTTACTATAAATTTAAGAATTCTTAAGTGGATATACACCACACACACACACATATTTTTCTTACCAAACAGACTGTTATTTTGTGCACTGTAGCTTTCCTTTAGCTATGCTTCCGTGCAGAATACAAACAATGCTATTTACAGTGATAGCACAGCTTAGCTGGCTTAGGAGAAAGTTTGTCATATTTTAAATTTTCTCAAAAGATTAAGTCTCTCAAAGCCTGATAGCTGAGGTGCAGTAAACAGTACACATACTCCACTCATCTGCCTTCTGCTCTGTCAGACGCACCAAGGAGTGAGAACAACACCTGGAAAACACTGATCTTGTCTCAGTTTCTCCCTCTCTTCCCGCCAGGTTTGCTGTGTGAGTGAGTGTGTCTGTGTGACTTTATGTGTCAGTAAACGAGTATGTCTGTCTGTTTTTGAGGGGTGGAGAGCTTCAGGAGCCAGACGGATTAGTGCATTTCTATCTTATTAAAAAAAAACTAAAAAAATAAAATGCACAGCCATTGGATTTGCCCTGGAATGTAAAATGAGTGATTTCATCATCGCCTAAAACAGTTTCAAACATTCCACTCCTCCAGAAAAAAGTGAACCTTTGTTTCTTAGCGAAAACCTCCCCCTTGGCACAATTCTTGTTATGTTTTTCAGGTTAAGACAACAGATAAGAGTAAAATGCCAAGAGTTCAATACAAAGGAAAGAACAGACCTTTTGAATACCTTCATCCCATGTGATACTGAGCTGCATTCATTGAACTACATGGCTAACTGTGTTATTTCTTTCAGATGTAAAATGAGATTTCCCAACTGAATTCCTCCACAGATTAAGTGTCCCTCTAAAAGTGAATAAGCAAACCTTGAATCTTAGCTTTTCAAACACTGTAGCTTGTCATTGTTAAAAAAACAGTTCCTCATTTGCTTTGCCTGTTCTGACTGCATACAGAATGTCTTAATAAACAGCATTGATTTTCTACGGCTTTCTTGACCGTAAGGTCTACATATGTATCGATCTCAACAGACGGGTCATGGCACCAGATCTGGAGAAGCTTTAGCTCTAGCTTTTCTAGAGAAGTTTTATATTCTACAGGCTGTTTCCTTTGGGAAAATCCAGCTGATTTTTATCGAAGGTAGCTTTATATGGTTTGTAGCAGGTTCAAACTGGACCTTGACCATGAAAAATAAAAGGAAACTTTAGTTCTTTAGTTTAAATTAAATGTACTCTGTGTATTCATGTTGGTTTCATATGGTTAAAAATGAAAAATATAGTCCGCGTCGATAGCCTTGTTGGGCAGTGCGTCAACATACGTACGAGTGTCCCGTGTATAAATCCCTGTAAATAACTACTAGACAGGGTTTTCATTTAACAAGCCAATACAAATCTGCTTGGTAGATCATGTGGTTCACGGTTGGCACCAAAGTCAACCTAATAATCCATGTTGGTCAAGCAGGTCAAAGCTGGTAATGCACAAAAAGACAGTCAACATGTTCCAAAACAAGCTTGACCACCTTAAGCTGGCATGACCTGGATTTTCCAACAAAGGCTGGGTGATATTTTCAAAAAAAAAAAAATCTGGAACAGCCTTTGTGTGTTTGATTTCAAGATACATGGGTGCAAATTTCAACATTAGAATTACAGTTTTTTTAATGATAAAAGTACACTAATATTGCAAACTAGGAACTTCACACTCTCAAATGTCACATTGGTCCATTATAAACCACAGTAAAAGTAGAGGACATAAATATAAATACAGGAATACTTAAGAATACTTGCAGAATGACACACATGGTGGGTAAACATTTTGCCCATTTAACACCCACAAATTCTTCACTCCTTGTAACCAGAAGTCAGCCTGTAATGCTATAGTCTCTGGGTCTGTTGGACCAGTCTTCATCAAAAGTAAGACAGTGAATGAGACGTCTTGTGTTGAAAGGAGTTGGAGTGTGATATGAGCGGTTCAGATGGTAAAGCAGATGAAATAGTTCAGCCGAGAGTGTGATTTAAAAAGGCTCTGTTCAGAATGAAATCGGCACCCTGTGTGAGGAAATGACTAGAGAGATTGCACAACGCTGGGTTAAAAATGAAACGAGAAGCTTAAGCTTCTTGGCTGCAACGGCCTCATTTCTATGATCAGGTCGCTTGAGTCCCAGATTTCCCAGACCATTAAACCTGAATATGAATAACTACTTCGTATCATCTATTTTTTTTTTCATGTAACGCAAACCTCACTATTACAATTGCTCATACTTAGAGTTTGAACAAACCCTGAAAGTTAAGCATCAAACTTGGGTGTATAACTCATCTCACTACAGAAATGAATGATATCTCTATACTTTTCTAAGTGAGCAGCCTTATTTATTTATTTTTTTTTGCTTGATGGATGATAAATATATATATATATATATATATAAAACTCATAGATTTATATTTTATCACACCTAGAGACAAAGTCATATATCATTACCACATGCCATTTTTTTTTTTTTTTTTTTACATTTTTATTTATTTATGCATGTTTCTGCATAATGTGTCGGCTGCACCACATGATTTTGAGATGAAGGACATTAAAGAAAATACTGTATTACTGTGAGAAAAGCACAGTAAATACATTAACAAATAAATCAAGTAAAATATGGCAAACTACTTTTTTTTCTAAGAATTTCATTATTTTAATTCATTATTATCATTATGATATCAGAACAGTTGTAGCACCCACCTCACAAAATAAATAAAATAAAAAAAGTAAAAAATAAAATAAAATAAAATAAAGGTTTGTACACATTAATACATCTGGACAAAAGGTACAGAAATTATACTTAATAATTTGACAATTATTTTGTTTCAAAAATGAAGGGACTTTGACACTTTTACAAACATTTAAATATTAATTTAGGTAAACAATTTCTAATGTAAGTACACACCTAACTAACTGGTAACTGGCAGCCAACTTGAAACTGTTTTTACATGATTCTCACACATCTCAGCAGCTCGTCTACGCTTCAAAAACCAATCTATGATATAAAACAGTTGATGAAAGGAAGGAAACAAAACAATTCTGTGAGCTGACAGAAAAATATGTGATGCAAAGTATGATTCATTACCGAAGTGACAAAAGAAACACAGCAAGCTCTAGACATCTCATCTCCACATTATTATAGGCTGATAAGAGGTGCTTTTAATGCAGGAACCAATTACGAGGAGTGACTCGGTCTGATAAGCCATCGGCTTGAACATCCAAATACTCCGACAGTGGTATTACATGATGAATCAAACAACGAACGCCAACACAATCTTTTCTGTCCCCTCCACAATAACCTCAGATGTCGCGAAGATTAAAAACAGACCGCTAACAGCATTGTAACAATGCCTCAGGACAGAAAGTTGACTCCGCCGTCTACCCGTCCTTCAGGTTTTTTCTCTCTTTCACTCTATCCTGACACTCGTTGGCCCCCATCGTTCTATGCGTTTTTCACACTGTCCTTGACGCGCGTCATCCCGCTACCTGCTGCAACACCACACTTCCTGCATTCCAGCACGTGGCCAGTCATGCAGAACGCAGCGCCACCAGGACTCAAAGTCACAAATGATTTCCCAACATGTGTTCTGCTGGGTTATTAATAAACGTGGTGGCACGGAGCAAGGCCCGGCTCCGGGCAGGAATGGCACTAAAAGGACTTACACGGACTGGAAACCAACAGGCCCCAAACAGAAGAGCATATGCGTGTATTGTGTGAGGCTGGATTGCACAACCCATCGCAGAAGGTGATATTTTCGCCCCCTATGAGTGTTACGGGAAGTGAGCAGGAAATGGGGGTTACCACAGATTAGGGGACGTGCCCCTGGAAGAATATCAGACCATATGGTACAGTGCTTTGCCATTACACAACAACAACAACAACAACAACAACATGGATCTATTCGCCATTCTGGCCTCTGAAAACAAGACTCTGGTGTCTCAGCTAGTTGTGGCCGTTCGAGTTTGGGGGTTGTGTTTGAGGGCCATTAGCACATGCTATTACATTTAAGGTTCAGGTCAGAGCGCTCCACCAAAGAGAAGTATAAAAACAGTGACGCTCAGCCACTTTCCTCATTCGCCCTCATTCACCGCCTTTATGTTCTCTTTGAGTACAGATTCCCTTGGGAAGCACACAGTATCACCAGAATCCACATGACATTGTTAAGAAGAATACACAATATCGACCAGTATTAGGGTTTTTAAATTATTGACATTAGTACGAATTAAGCAGCAATTAATCATTAAAAAGTTAGTTGTATTTTCTATTGTGAATTTTAATGTTTTAATAATGAATTTATTTATAATTGTGCTTTTATTGGTTTTCATGCAAGCATCATGCACTTTATCACTACAAACATACCATGGTAATCAAACCCATGACCATTACAGAACAGAAATTTAAAAAACTAAAGTATATACAGTATATGTGACCCTGGACCACGAAACCAGTCATAAGTAGTCATATTTGCAGAAATAGCCAACAATACATTGTATGGGTCAAAATGATCAATTTTTCTTTTATGCCAAAAATCATTAGGATATTAAGTAAAAATCATGTTCCATGAAGATATTTTTTACATTTCCTACGGTAAATATATCAAAACTTAATTTTTGATTTGTAATATGCATTGCTAAGGAATGAATGAATGAGGATGCATTTATATAATGAATAATGCATTTATATAGTGCTTTATTGTGTATTGCTGTACACCCAAAGCACTTTACAATCAAGGGGGGGGGGGTGTCTCTCTTCAACCCCCACCAGTGTGCATCATCTACGATGGCAGCCACAGGACAACAGCTCCAGTGCGCTCACCACACACCAGCTACAGGTGGAGAGGAGAGAGAGAGTCATAGAGCCAATCAAGTGGATGGGGATTATTAGGAGGCCATGATTGATAAGGGCTAGTGGAGGGAATTTGGCCAGGACTCCGGGGTTACACCCCTACTCTTTACGAGAAGTGCCATGGGATTTTTAGTGACCACAGAGAGTCAGGACCTCGGTTTAACGTCTCATCCAAAAGACGGACTTCATTTGGACGAATTTAAAGGTGATTTTCTCAGTGTTTAGATTTTTTTGCACTCTCAGATTCCAGATTTTCAAATAGTTGTATTGCAGTTTCAAAAATTTGACCCTCATGACTGGTTTTGTGGTCCAGGGTCACATAGAATATTTTAGATATTATAGAAAAGGAGAGAATGGGATCAATAAATGCTACACGTCATATTCAATAGAAGTGTAATGTATACACTATTATAGTATTTATGATTTGAATTTTTTCCATTTTCCAATTTGAACTGTAATTCCAAATTATGTTTTTATTAGTTTTTGTTTGTTAAAAATATTTCTATTATTTTATTTTTATATTTCTATATCTAGTATTTTATTTCTACAATTTACTTTTGATATTTAAAATGTATTTTATTTCAGCTTTGTTTTAATTAACTAAAATTACAGTTTTTAGTCATTCTGTTTTAATTTCAGGTTTATTTATCAATACAACACTGTTTGATAGTGAATCTAATTGATCTAATATCTAATTTATAATATCAAATCAGTAACCAATCATATGGATTATTCAGCAGTAGAAATATCAGAAGTAAAATGCTGGTAATTCACAATCAAGTCTACGTATCCCCCAACCTTTGCATATTCTTTTTTTTTTTTTTCATTTTTGATAATGAATTTTGATAATGCTAATTGGATTAAATCCAATCCGCAAATTTATGCACACTTCCCCCCACAATCAGCACAGAAATGCAAAACAAGTCTGCAGATTCAGACTGAGACTGACCTTAACCAAAATAATTGCCAGCTATCATAATGCCATAAACTTCTACAGACTCGTACAAATCGCTCCTGTCAGGGACATACTAAGTGTAGCAAAGCAGACACTGTATTCCTTCAGAGTAAGTGACATAAAACCACCAAACTGTCAAATAAATTGCTAACCTTAAAAAAAAATAAAAATAAAAAATGTGTAAGGACTGCTTTAAATGCCCCGCATTCATCTATTCATCAAATCTTTTTTTATCCTTGAGATATATGAGAGCGAAACACAGCATGCAGAAAATCGCATGGAAAGAAATCCCTCTCAAATCATTTTTCAGAGACACAGCACGCGCTCTCTCTCACACACACAGACAGACACGCACCGCAAAAAAAGCTGTGGCTAGAAAAACAAAACAACACACTGAGTGAATTAATCATTTCAATAAGAAGCCAGTGAGCGGCTCAGTGGAGGCAGATCAGCTGATTGTCATCATGTGAGCGCTACATCCCCAGCTTTCTGTTTTCTTTGCCACTTTCCTCTCGCTTTTTGGCAAGGCGCCCCTTCGTAATCTTTCTCCCTCAGCGGCTCTCTAATTGAATCTGTTTAATAAAACATTCCTCTAATTGCCATGTCAGATCTGAATCACTGTATGACCAACAAAGGCGCAAGTACAGATACCTGCTCTGAATCACCCTGTTTAGACCAATATGGCCTCATATGTGCACAGATAACCAGCAAATTTAACCCTTTCAGTGCTGTGTTTCTTCAAACATTGGAAGATGGATGATAAGCTGAATAGTTTTGAAGTAACGAGGGCTCTCCATCACTGACAACCACACATGCAAAGCTGCTACCCAATTAGGGTGCTATCTATTCTAATTAGAATTTAAGATTAAGATTAGTGTGTCCCAAATTAGAGTACGCTAAAAATAGTATGTCAAAGGTTTCGGATGTTGTACTAATTCTGTTGGATTTTCAAAGACTGCAGCTGTTATGCAAATGAGCTAATTTGCCCCACAATTCCACGCGCTACAGAAGAATAGCTTGACTGTGTTTAGAATACAGCTCTAGATTAGTACTTAAGATTGTGTAGTATATGGCGCATTCAAGCCATGTATTTATGAGTTAAACAAACGTGAACACTAAACTAACTACTAACTTAAACAAACTACCTAACTAACTAATTAACCAACTAAATGTAAAAATTGCGGCATCTTTCAAAATTATTTCTTGTGTTCCAAAAATTTTTTATGTTTTGGGTGATCAATTCCTTTAAGATTGCAGTCAATATCACACACTACAAGTATTATTTCTTTTAAGAGGGGGAGACATAAACTCCCACAAGAGGCCTTTCAAAAATGTTATATCACTGCTTTTACCCAGTTTTAAGGAGAAAAGACACAAAAAAACAGGCTGGGTTGAAAAAAAAAATTCGTTCTCAAGTAGAAACTAGAGAAATGTAGAAAGAAAATGAGTTCTGAAAGTTATGCCCCTGAAGCCACAAACAAGTCGTCAACAGCATGGGGGAGAAATAGCGACAGAGAAAGACGCACATTAACGACAAAAAGTAAAACCAGCAACCATTTATTTCCCCACAGTCTGCCACATTCACTGACGTAATACTACAGCTGTTGCGTTAAAACAAACTATAAAGCTTTCCATAAGATTCATCTCGTAAAGTCAGTCACACATCCTCTCTCTTTTTGGCACATACATAGATTATCACATTATCACACACATTCACAACTGTATGAAATTCTGCAGCAGAATCACATTCTACAGTAGGAGAAAAAGGTGCTATCTGGGCCTTTTATTAACCTGCTCACTAATCATTTTTTTGGAGTTGATTCTCCACCACTACCTGTTATACTGACAGAGATCTCGATCAGTTTGTACCTTAGTACCTTTAAAACTGTTTGTAGTTGAAGAGGTGAATGCTGGGATAATTGTCTCAGAAGTGAGGTAAGAAACTGCATATATGTCCTTGAACTGTGATTGACAGGATTAGAGGAATATAATCTTTCGTTTAGCTGAATCAGGCAGTTTATTAAAAAATCTTGCATCGTGCTGTAAATCATATGTGCTTCCAAAACACGTTCTGATAAACCATTAATCTAACCTGCTCGTGCAAACAATAAGTCATGCACGTGTCTTTGCTCAATCACTATTCATAATATCAAAGAATGCTGAACACACAACTTCCATTCACCGTGTGTAAACTATAAGAACATTATGTATGTACAGTAACTGTAAGAATATGAAACGGCATATGACTGGCTACAGGAAATATTCATGAGGTCTCCATCTCCCTTCCCTCATAAATGTATTTCCTTTACTTTTGTTTCCTGGTTACACATAAGATCTCTTACAATAACTAAACCTTTTGGACAATGTGCAGCTCATTTCTTAACACAGAGGTAGATTTTTTTATTTTTTGTAAGTGAACACATGTGACTAGTGCTTGCCTGTGCAAAGACATCCATATGTGGTTGCTAAGGTGTTCTGAGTGTAATGTGTTGCTCTGCAGTTGCTAGAGTGCTATGGGGTAGTTGCTAACTGGCCTAAGTCAAAAGAGCCAACCCCCAAGTCTTTAGAGTCGTGTACACACTGCAAAGCTTCAGCAGTGAGAACTGATTTTGAATGCAGAGGGAATCTGCTAAACTGTCATTGCAAGTGGGAACAGAATGCACAACCAAAATGGAGTCACTACCAAAATAACAAATCTTGAATTGAACTGAATTGAACCGTTGAATTGAACCTTCAATTCTCTTAACCTGAATGTCTTTGGGGTGTGGGAGGAACCAACCAAAATGGAGTCACTACCAAAATGACAGTACCAACCAGCAATGTTTTGGTATTTTGTTGTTGTAAATAAGAAACATGGATGGCAAAAGTTTAACCTGTCTATTTTTTAGTTGGACTTAAATGTAATCTGGTTGTCACAACCTAAATATTTCAGGAGTGAATCCGGTTTTTAGAATACTATTCTCAGTCACTCCCATAAACTGCCAGAATACTAAAATACAGAACAAGATTAAACACATGAGGAGTGACAACTGCATTTAGCTGCAGTGTGTGCGTGAAAACTGAAATAAGTGTAAGCACTACAATTACGAAATGAAAAAAAGTTGAAATTATCACTATTACTTAAAAACAAAAACTAATAAAAATGACAAAAACCACATAACTACTAAAAATATAATAAATTAAAAAATAAATAAAAGATCATTCAAAATATTACTAAAACTAATACTGAAAGTTAGCAGTTTATAAATAATTTTAAGAATGAGAATCTATATGCTTTCCACAAAATCAAATGTTGTAATGCTTAGAAAAGAAGCAAAGACACCAAATCAGATCATTAATGCCCACATCACAAACACTGTTGCAAAGTGTAATAGTTATTATGGTTAAGAATTAATTCAAATGCCTAACCCCAAGTATGAGCAATTGTAATAATGATGCCTGTCTTAGCAACCACTGCAAATTATATCGACCTGCGATAAATGATGGTCTTGCCACTGACCAAACTGCTTCACACTACATTCGAGGCTGTTCTGTTCTTTGACAAGCTCTCTCAATAATTATTGAGAAGACTGAATCTGCTCCTCAACAAGCTTTCACACCTGGGCAATGATCAAAAGATGCAATATCAGGCTATTGATTTTGTGGTAATGATAAAAATTTAGATCACCAATGGAAGATTATTTGAATATTAAGTAAATCATCTGCTGAGGATAAACTATTTGTTGTCTGCTGAGTAGGTTTCAGCTACTGTTTCCTATGGGATCACATGGAAGCAGTTGAATTTTTATGTAAATACAGTGACCAAACCTATATTTCTTGTTTATGTCACACAAACACACAAAATGTGCAGAGAAGATCCCAGGAGAGTTATACAGTGGAACAGCGTCTCTTCTGCTGTGATCTCGCCTATTGAATTTACCATTGCAATCTGCTGCGACTCTCAGTTGTCACAAACCTTCCTGTCAAGAGCAAACCGGTCACACGTGACGAAAGCGCCTGCACTATGGGAATTCATTGTGCTTCTGGCTGGGGCTACTCTCTGCTTTAATGTCCTATATTTCTTCAATGCTCTGCTTGTTCAACGAAATCCATTCCCAAATTGAACACTACCTCAAATAAAGACAGGCAGATGTCAACATAAATAAAAAAAAAAAAAAAGTCCTTCCTGAGGACTCCATGGTTTCGAACCAGCAGTTTCGGAATTCAAAAATCTCGGAACCCTCCGTAAATTGAAAAGAAGGCAGCACTAGTGCAATATTTACTGCTTTAAAGGAATGCTTTACCCAATAATGAAACTTCCCTCACTTTTTTCCTGCAGACGTGAAATGATCAATGCATTTGGAAGATTGTAATGCTGGGCAGAAAGAGTGATTACAGAGAGGGCAGGCAGAACATGTCATAATGATCATTCTGAATTAACGATTATTAACAGTCATTATCTGTCTCTCAGTGGACATGGCGCTCTGCCTGAAGAAACTGTGCTGATATGTTCCTCATGGTGCTTGAGGTGATGGTTCAGGATGTGATCGCCCACTTAAACCAGCTGGACAGCTCAGCTGTAGACTACTAATCACGTCAGAGGAGAGGCACATCTTTCCGACTAGCAGATAAAGCGGAACAGAAATGTTATACAGTCCACTCCTAGTATCAACTTTTGATGGCATGTCTACACAAAAAGGCAAGAGTTGGCAAAAATCATCAATTTTGGAAGATTGCTGCTTCACAAATGCACATGTTTTAGTTTGCCTGGAAATAAAGTTTTGTTTACAAGTTGCCCGGCTGTCTATTTTTGTCTATTAAATAGATAGCAGAAATTCTGATTGCAGTTTATGCACATTTTAGGCACGCTCATTTATAAAACACAAGAAAAGTGATTTGTGTACAGACTGACATAAACAAAATGTATGGATCAACTAAAATTATTAGAAATTAGCCATAGAAAATTGCTGTTTATTGACAAATGTAACTTGTTTTCTGTTATCTTTAGACTGTAAAATATAGCACTTTACAATAAGGTTCAATTTAAGATAATGATACACAAGCAGAATGCATTTCTGTGTACATTTTTCATAAAACCATTCTTGTATAAATTACTGCAGTGTGCCAGTAGTTTTACAAACAGTTTTACAAACTAAAACTATTGCAACAGAAATTTGTTGTGTTTGTTTGTCATAATTGCGGTCTACTTTCTTCTGTTTTCTGTAAATTTTACATCCTAAATTGTCAATACAATAAGGTTTAATTTAAAATAATTCAAATAGTGTTTTCTGTTCATTAATTGTTCATAAAACCATTCTCACTGTAGGGCAACAATCGTTTTACAAACAAAAAGAATGGATTTACTACTGGCATTTATACATTTTGGACATTATAAGTTGTATAAATTAACATTAATGTATTATGAATTAATACAAATAAAGAATAATGGTATATTTATAAATGACCATTAACCTACATTGATAAATACTGCATAAATTAAATTAATTAAACTTTACTGTAAAGCGTTAACCTGTAAAACTTTACACTTTGCTCCAGATTTACTAAACAGGGCAAATTAGCATTAGAACGCAATTCCATAAAAGCACCGATGGATGGGGAAAATTCTGCGGGAGATTTACTGACAATGCACATATTAAAGAACACAGACGCAGCCACATCATTTCAGTAATGACCAGCGCAATATACCAAGAACAGTGCAAATTACCGGCTGCTTTAAGACATGCTTTTTTGGGGTGTTAAATAATGGCGCAAATGCCAGTAGTTTGACGAGCGCAAACATTAGTAAATCGCATTGCGTGATTCTTTTTAATACTCTCCACCCATAAATTTTGCATCTGAAAGGAAAACTCCTACAAATTAAAATTCAATAAGGTCGGGCGCAAAAATAACTGTATCCACGCCGTTTCAGCACTAATTATTCATTGTACGTCTTTAGTAAATCCTGACAGTACTATTTTAATGACAAAAGATGTTTGCGCTGGTGCAATCTGTTAGTAAATCTGGCCCTAAGATTGCTGTGCCATTATTGTAAATTAACTTCCACATTGTTGCACCAGTATCAGACTAGTATTTTGCTAACACTGATTCCAGATTTACTCCCTCCTAAACATCATCTCATGAAAAGAAAGGAACAAACAAACTGATTGTTCAATTACAGATGGTTGGTCAGATGGCCAAGTGGGCGTTTCTTGGCCAGAGTAAGCTACAGGGTGGACCAGATTTTAGGCCAATACTCAAAAATCTGGCTCCAAATTTTAGGCCTGGGCTTTCATCCACTGTCTCATCTGAAGCTTACCCCCCTCTTGTGATGGTGCTTGCAGAGCTCTGATCTGAACGTACAGGGTGCGATGGGCCACGTGCCTTTCACACCTGTGTCTCTGTGCATTACAGCTTCAGCCGTTAGCCTTGACGGGCCCCGATGTCCCGTATAAATCCATCCACTTCCTGTCAGATACATGTTATAAATGAAGGATACCGGTGGAAGAACGTAGGAAAGATTTCATTTTTCCATTTGTGTTATTTCTGCTGGCAGGGCAGATGGGAGGGTGATGGATGTGTCCATGTGAGGTCTGCGTTGGTGAGGAGCGAATGCAAGAGCACGCCGAGCCAGCGTGTACCGCCCCATGTCGTCAAAAACCAGCCAGCCGCACAGCATGCATACATCAACAGGAACCGACGTGGTGGAAAGAAGGAGTGAGCTGACAAGCAGATAAGCGTGGCACTGACAGGTCTATCTATCACATGTCTTTATTCGTCATGTTAAGGTTTGTTTTTCAAATGACTGGACATCTGTGTGTTCATATGTCTTTTTTTTTTTTTTCCTGAGCCTTTTCTCTTCATTGAGAACTAAGTTACAAAAACAGTTCACTAAATAAATAAATAAATAAATAAATAAATAAATAAATAAATAAATAAATAAATAAATAAATAAATAAATAAATAAAGTTGGCTGCCAAACGTCACTGGTTATCATGTGTCTTGTAATTAAATGCACCATGACAAACTGGAATATGCACATATGCAAATGAGATTTGAAAGCTACTCCAGAGGACAAGAAGTTAAGTGAAACACAAGTCATATTGATCACTTTTAAGAAACGTTTATGGTGTTTTTGGTTTCCAAAATAAAAGCTCAATAGTTTAATGTAAAAAAAATAAAAATAAATAGCCATAAATATTAGTAATCATTTTACTGTTGTACTGTGAATTTATTATTATTATTATTATTATTATTATTATTAACAACAACAACAACAGCAATAATAATCAATTTTTACTGTCATATATTAATCTTATTAATATCAAAAATGTATTATTGATAAATAATAATATTATTGATAAACTAACAAATGAATACACACACACACACACACACACACACACACACATATATATATGTACTTCTTTTTATTTTATTGTGAAATATTAATATTTTATTAATACAAAAATTTTCATTCTGTTTAATATTTTTTAATTACTATTATTAATAATGATAAATAAACAAATGAATGAATATCTATCCATCCATAGCAGTGCCAACATTTTTAAACATTCTCCATTTGGGTTCTACAGAAGACAGAAAATCATGTGGTTTGGAATGAAATGAAGGTGAGTAAATGACCAAATGATCAAATTTTTGTGTGAACTATTTCTTAAAATGGAGACCCAAATGGAAAAATTCTAGATTCTGAGTAGATAAATCAATAAACAGACACCTCAGCTATCTTATTGGTGGTTAAATTGAAAGACATAAAGTTCACCTGTTTAACACAAAGCCTTTTGACATTTTCTCTTTGTGACAAAAGCGATAAAATGAAACAGAGAATTACATTTGACATTTCAATTCAAAGTATCTGATGTGTTTCTTGTGTGCCTTAATCTGGTCCAAAGGAATGGCAGCCATTTTGCATTTCCCTTGGAGACCAGTGGTTAAGTGGAAGGATAAGGATCACAAAAAGGCCCCTTACAATTCAAAATAACATCTCCAGGATAAATGAGACTCTCAGAGCGCTCGTATTTCACCTGTTGCGAGGACTATTTGAGATGGATACTATGCCAGTCGGAAAAAAAAAGTCTCTAAGCAGTCGATCTCATTAATGTACAAGCTTTGCACAGACAGATAAATCTGTAGTTAGCTATGTGGCATTTCTAGCATTCGTGCCTGTCTCGCAGTGAATCAATATTGTTGACCTTTTCTGATGGCAGTCATATTGAAAGCCAAGCCATCATTTGCCTGAAAACACACAGACAGAAGTATTGAAATATTGAAAGAGACAAGGAGACTATTTTCCCTCAGGGTTTATATACAGCGGTTTGTAACATTACTAGGGCTTGAGGGAGCCAGTGGCTCTTTTACAACTCAAGAAAGGTCTTAAATTAAATACAGTTGTCAATTACTGGCTGCTTCAATTGTACGGGTTAGGGGTGGCCAGTATACCAGTTTGACACCATAAACTTTTACATATTTTTGAGCATGATTTCTATCAAGTTTTATGCCAAATCGCTTAAAAACTGCTTTGCTGTGACCAACAATTTAAAAACTGGATGCCAGAATGTCTAATTTTTTAGTTGAATTAAAAAAAAAAAGAAAAAGCTGAGCAATACAGAATATTATATGTGACCCTGGACCACAAAACCAGTCATATGTCATTGTGCACACAGCAGGGAGGAATGAGGAACACGCAGACGAGGAGACACTTCAAAATAATAGTCTTTAATGTTGACATCAGGACAGGGCAAGACTAAATACACATGACAATTACTGATAATTAGACACACCTGAACTGAATAAACTAATAATCACACAGAACAAAGACAGGAACATGACCAAATATGGAAACAAGAGGCGGGAACACATGACACACACGACAGAGGACTGACATCATAAGGATAAATTTTTTGAAATTGAGATTTATACATAATGTGAAAGCTGAATAAATAAGCTTTCCATTGATGTAGGGTTTGTTGATGAGACAATATTTGTTTGAGATACAACTATTTGAAAATCTGGAATCTGAGGGTGCAAAAAAAATCTAAATATTGAGAAAATCGTCTTTAAAGTTGTCCAAATGAATCTTTACGTAATACCCTAAAGATTTTTGGCATAAAAGAAAAATCAACAATTTTGACTCATACAATGTATTTTTGGCTATTGCTACAAATATACCCCAGCGACTTAAGACTGGTTTTGTGGTCGATGGTCACATATAATTTTTTTAAATGATAAATGCAATATATATAACTGACATCTATCTACCTATCTATCTATCTATCTATCTATCTATCTATAGATTGTATATATAAAATGTAAAAAAAAATAATAGCGTATATAATTACTTTGAACATTATTTTCATTTTTTTTCATTGCAATTTATATACCTAACAAAATGATATGCATTAATAATAATACATATCCATACCCATATACCTCTTCATACATAAAGGATTAGTGCTGTATTGTATGTAAACAAACTTTTATTTTGGATGTGATTACTCGATTTGACAGCACTGATATATATTTATGTATATAGGTATATTAGTACTTTATATAAATATAAATACACTACACTACTACTAAGTTTTTGAACAGTAAGATTTTTTATGTTTTTTTAAAAAAGTCTCTTCTGCTCATCAAGCCTGCATTTATTTGATCCAAAGTACAGCAACAACAGTACACTTTTGAAATGTTTACTATTTAAAATAACTGTTTTCAATTTGAATATATTTTAAAATGGAATTTATTCCTGATTTCAAAACTGAATTTTTAGCATCATTACTACAGTCTTCAGTGTCACATGATCCTTCAGAAACCTAATATTCTGATTTGCTGCTCAAAAAACATGCATTATTATTTTTACACACACACACACACACACACACACACAGTATATATACAATATATATTGAATGGTATAGTGTATGATGTTACAAATGTTTATTTGTATTTATTAGTATTTCAGATAAATGCTGATATTAATAATAAAAATGTTTCTTGAACAACAAATCAGCCTATTAGAATAATTTCTGAAGGATCATGCGACACTCAAGACTGGTGTAACGTTGTAAAATATTGCATAATATTACTGCTTTTGCTGTATTTTGGACCAAATAAATGCAGGCTTGGTGAGCAGAAAAAAACAAACCAAAAAAAAAACATTAAAAATAAAAGTACTAATATAAAAAATGCTATATATTTACTTTGAACATTACTAGTCATTAGGAACTTTTTGCATTTTTAAGTTTTTAATCTATTTTCGATAATAAAAAAAAAAACAATGTGCATAATGTACTATATATCGTGGTATTTTCTTGATAATAATGTATGCTCCTATCAGTCCAACCTTGCTTGATAATGGGATGGAGGTTTTTGAGGAGTGAAGGTCTCACTTCCCTGTTTTTAATACCGTCACCAATCCTCCTAACAGCAGGGCATTCTCTCATACGCCTACAGTGACATTCCCTCATCAGACCGTTCAGGCTTTAGAGTAGCCTCAAGTCCAATACTCATATACTGCGAGGGGTGTGTGCCTGTGTGTAAAGAGGCAATGAGGCAAGAGAGGACAGAGAGAGGGATGAATTCAGGCACTGAGAGAGAGAAGATGATGAAAAGGAACTCAATTAAAGAAGCTGTGGCATGTTACACATTCCAAACGATAAGTCGTAACATGCTCTCTAGGATAAATCCACAACAAATATTCGGTTACAAAAACCAACATAACCATTAGATGGCTAATGCTGTCTTCTGACAAGGAGACTGTGAACTAAAGATGTTTTTTTTTAATAACTAGGAAAACAGCCTTTTCAGGATCAGTATATTTTTAAAAACAAATTCACCTAAAAACAGTAATTACATTATATTATTTATACCCCATCATGTCATTCCAAACCTGTATGATGTTTTTTATTCTGTGGAACACAAAAGGAGAAATTTCGAAGAAAATAGCAACTTATTGCTTTTTACCATGTACCTGAAAGGAGATATGGATTGTCATGCTCCAAAAAGTAACCATAAACATTGATAAAAGTAGTCCATGTGTCTTGTGTTCTATATTTCAGAAACTAAATCAACCAAAATAAAATCAATTTTCACAGATTTCCCCATCTGCCACAGGTTTATGTTAAAATATGGACTGCCAAGACACACTGTGCCAGATTTATCATTAATGACGTCAAACGTATACCATATTTAACTGCATGGAAAACAGCAGCCAGAATGATCTATAAAATAACCTAATTTGAGCACCAAAATGGAAGTGGCATTCAGATGTTTTAGAAGGACCTTTGCTTGTTTTTCTACTAGAAGGTGTATCTTGTTCTTCAGATCTTTTAAAAAAATAATATTTCATCTCTGTGCCAAGAGGGATAACTGATGTAAGTAAATTACTGCATGGATAAACTGAGCTTTGAAATCCTGTCTCGTGCTACGTCTAAATGTAGCCTCAAGTGAACCATGTCAAGTTCCTTTCTGCGTCTGAATCAGGGGCCCGATTTTCCCTTCAAACCTCTTACTTCCTTCATTCTTCCAGAATAAGCTCACTGAGACAAATATATACTTTTCTCTTTTTTTCCTTCTCTGCAATGAAATTTTGACGCAATGACACAACAAACTTTCTTTCTCAGCCAGACTACCAGTCAAAGCGACACATGACCCACTGGGTCTCTCCACAATCGGCGAACAATAAGCTCTTGTTTTTGCACATTTCATGTTTTTCCCCCTCACAGCTACTTTGGTTGTGAATTATGTGCTCTAAGGAAAAAAGGTTAATTTTCTCCTCATAACCCACACACACTTTTGTCAAAACAAGTGCACACACGCACACACAGAGACATTGTAAACAGGCAGCACTGACCTCTCCGGAGCTGAAATGGGTTAGTAGAGGTCACTCTCGAACAACAATTCAAAGCTCTTTTCTGATCTACAGTCACCTTTGTCGAAGACCACAAAAAAAGGCATCAGTATTTGAATAGATGAGAGACCGGTGAGCAGTCAAAAAAAAGCACATTAAATAAATGTTCGGTTAAATGAGATCAGCATAGTGGTTCTGAGAGAATGAGACCTGAAATATCACTTTGAGGCCTGAGACTCGAATTCAGTAACTTGATTATAAAATATTGTTTATTGGAAATTTTCATCCTCATTTACTTCACAGCAAGAGTGTAAAACATACTGTAGTGAACGCAGATGAAAGCCCCATTAGATAACAACAATTGGCAAAAATTCAACAGCTTTAACACATCATATCAATTCTCACAGTTGTTAATATACAAAGCTAGCAAAACTGTGTAAAAATAACATACTGTAATGCCACAATTTCTTTTTGAAAGAATAACAAATAAGGAGGAATCCATGTGTTCTAACCAACTGGCAAGTCAAACCAAACCAAACCAAACCAAACCAAACCAACAAACCAAACCAAACCAAACCAAACCAAAACCATAGTCATAACATCAGTCATAACATCAACACTCATATCTTATCAAAAACAATAACAGTGACGGCAGGCATCCTGTTTTGAAAATTGTAATTCAAACTACGTTTAGAAAACAAATGCTGTTGGAATATTGCTTTTTTGTCAGGATTCAGCACTGCTTATAATGATTGGGAAAATAAAAATTCGAAACCATCAGAAACTAAGTTGGCAGTGCTGATTAATTATTTACTATATTCTAGTAATCCTTATAAATATAACAGAAGCTGAGAAAAGACTGTAAATGATGTAGAACATTTTTCAGTCCTTTGACAATGTGAAAAAGTACAGCTTCTATATTTTCCCCCAATTGATCATTTGACGAACTGTCAGAATAATTGATAAAGCACTCAAAATGAATTGTTAGTTGAAGCCTTGAGTGTCTCATCTGTTATATTCATTCGGATTCAAGACAACAGGATTCCTCTTTCCTGCCAATTTGACAATGCAACCTCTTCCGCAAAGCAAAAATTAGAGTGTCTTTGTGAAAAGGCAGATACAGAAATCTTTCAATTATACCGACATGGTCACTCTGGCCCACATATACATTTTCCTCACACCATCTGATCAAATGTTCAAAGTACATAGAGCGAGCAAAAAGCACTCAAGGACCATGCTGTGAGCCACCGCAAGAGAGAAAAAAAATGCTCCCTTAAAGGTTCTGTGTTATCTTTACCAATTTAAAGGACAAACGAGTGGCACGCTTCGACGGGCCGCAGTGTGATTCATCTTTATCAGTGAACCACACCAAACCCTCAGACCACGCATCTACTGCCAGACACCACAGGGACACCAGAATGTCAACAATTGACTTACAAACAAAACGCCTCACTTCCCCCAAAATATCATCACATCTGCCATTTCAAGTCCATAGCCATTGCATCCCACCTCAGCACTGAGTAATTGCTGGCCCGAGGCGGAAATCACGAGGAAATAAGCTTATCACAAACGCAGCAGTTTTAAAGCTCTTACAGGAAATGAAAGAAACTGACCAAACTAAATATGTTATCTGTAGAGGAAGCAATGATTGTAGGCAAGTGTCAGTCTAAATGTCAAACTTTTAAAAGAGCGGTTCGAGGTGCACATATTTTATCCTTTTCTGTCAAGGAAATTTTACAAGAAGGTTTGCTGTTTGGCATTAAAGCGATGAGCTAAGAGGCCACATGTTCTTACTCGTCATACACTTTACATTGTCAACAATATACTGTATAGTACGACAACTATAAATGATAGTAATGATAATAATAATATCGTTAAATACAATTACAAAATATAATGGAAAAAGTATGTGAACCCCTTTGAATTTACCTGGATTTCTGTATAAATATCTGCATCATCGCTGAGTAATCTGATCTGTGACTTACTGTAGTTAAAGGGGTCCTATTATGCTTTTTCACTTTTTGAATTTTAGTCAGTGTGTAGCACTAGCATAGCCAGAAATGTTTAAGTGGGTGGGCCTACATAAAACTGGGTGGACCAGGTGTGTAGCATATGAAAATTGCATGTCAAATTGCCAACAAAAAATACAGCACCAAGGTTTATTACACAGTACTTCTAAAGCATGCATTAACATTAGTAATTTGTTATGTTAATGTTCATTTCAAAATTTACTAATAGGACATTATTACAATTAAAAGTTATATCTGTTCAAATTTGACTGAGCTGGTTAACAAAGATGAATAAACCCGGAAACAAATGTATTGCTAATGTTATTATGTATAACAAATGTATTGCTAATGTTATCGCGTATTTTACTATTATATCCTTACGTCGTAAACATAACATTGTGGTTGGGACTAACAGAAACGGACGAATCAACATTTTGACAAGCTTATGATGATATGCACCTATAGGAAGAGGGAAAACTAAGAAACGACCTGTAATTGACCATGAAAACAAGCGTTTAATATTGTTAATAAATAAAGTTACAGTGAAATAAGGCGTTTATTAGTATTGTTTAATAAATTACAAACTTCTCATTGGGTGGGCCACAGATGAAAGTGGGTGGGCTGGTCCACCCAGGCCCACCCGTAGCTACGCGACTGGTGTGTAGTGTGTATGTTTGGGCATAAAAAAGATCTACAAAGTTACAAATCTCAAAGTCCACTCCAAAGGGAGATATTTTGTTTTTAAAAAAATCTCTTTTCAAGAACTACAACGAACGGCTTGTTTGGACTACAGCGTTGTTTTCCGGGTGATGTGACATCACAAAGCGGCCCATTAGAATATCATTAAAATAAATCCTGCTTATGGAAATTCGAATGGTTGGGGGGTGGGGAGGGGTGAGCTTGTAGTTAGAACGCTTGGTTGAGTGCATCAGACAAGACGACGACGACGAAGAAGTGCTGCTGTAGCGTCTGCACGTTTCAAAATCGAAACCCGGTGCGGGTGTTTTTATATCACTGTATTTCTGAAGTAAACCGACTGTCTTCAGAAAATTATGGATGTCAGTTTCATTTCATCTTGCATGTAATGTTTGATAAAGCAGCGTTTGTGAGCGGAGCGCTGCTTTGTGTACAACTGCTAGCGGGGTAACCTCTATCTCTACTCCAACAGCGCCTCCTGCTGGCAGAAAATGAATTTGCATATGTATGCCGCCACAAATAGAGTGTCTGTGGGAAACACTGGACTATGGTATAAATAAATTCAACTGTATAACAGTTTCACTGCAATTCATGTTATAATGTTAGAATTAAAGAACAATAAACATAATACATATTACCGTTGCACTTATCTGTACATAATAATATGTCTTGCAATATCCATGTGTGCAAAGTTCCTGTGCGATCCTCTTGTTTAATATTCTTGAGCTCTGAATTCGACTCAAATTGATATGGCATTATTGACGACATCCTTAACCCGGAGCAGACGGAACTTGCTGCTTTGGCAAGGGGGCGGGACAGTACTGAAACACCGTCTTAGCTGTTCGTCAATCACTACGCACTGGGACAGCCAACCAATCACAACACATTTCATTTTTTGGAAGGCGGCCCTTCATCAAACCCTGGAACTAATCGAGCTGTTTGTGCCAGGCTGGGGAGAAAGGTATTGTAATAATGTAAATTATGTGAAAAATAATGTGTTTTTCGAACCACCAAGCATGAGAGCATGTCCTAGTACACCCCCAAAAACAAAATCAAAACTTTGTAAAAGAGCATAATAGGACCCTTTAAAACCCATTTCCACTATAGAGTAAAAAGAAAGAAAGAAATAAAGAAAGGTAACTGTGACTCTATGTCTTATAAAATTCTCAACGTTTGATTCTGTTCAGTCCATAGTGAACGCAGTGAAGGCCCCTGAGGGTCCATATATCCTCACCAAAATATCAAAGAATAGGGCTGGACAATATCAATATCATTCAATATCAATATGTATTGCAATATATTTTTTCAATAAAGGTGGTATTGTTTTTAAACACATTTCCGATATTTCAATATACATTACCAGTGTTTCCCATACATTGATTTATTTGCGGCGGCGCATCACAACTTCGTTGAATAAACATGAGCACTGCATGTTTCCAAATCAAAGCGAGTGTTTTATATGACTGTATCTTTGAGGGGAACTGACTGTCTTCAGAAAAGTTTCGATGGTATTTTCATTTTATCTGATAAAGCAGCATTTATGAGACAAGCACTGCTTTGTGTACAGCCGTTACCGGGGAAACCAATGTTTTTGCCACTCCAAAAGCGCCTCCTGCCACCAGAGAATAAATTAGCATTTTCAAAATGCCCATCTCCAGCAACATGTGTTTTTGTTTTTGCTCACACTTGTTTTTCTGTTTTCTGCAGCAGGAGCACTTTTCATATTCTTTATCCTGGCTGAAGCACTTTTGTTTCAATCTATAAGACTAATCAGCCTATGTTATAGTTTAAAGAGAAAGAGATTAATATTAATATGGTGAGTCTGAGAGTCTTATGTTTATTTGATGGTGATTTCACATTTCTTGTTTGTATGAAGGCTAAATACAAATAAATGGTGAATATTAATTTATTTGTACCATTTTTATTTCTAAAATATTATATAGTTTTATAGGAGGAGGTTTCATAAACTTGACAAATTCATTTTTCAGAGGTTTATAGGTACAGACATCCATTATGGGCATTCTTGGCAGTTTTTTCTGAGGCTTTAAGAGATATATAATGATATACATTTTGGCCATATCTTCCAGCCCTATTGTAGAGATATTGAAGTTGGCTTGCTGTACTGTACTTAAAGCACTGTACTGAGGGCCTGTGTGAGACCCATGAAGACTATGTAGGGGCCTCTGCTATTTTTCAGCACAAGAATGTCATTTAAACATGTGGATGTACTCGTTTTACTTGTGGTGGTTTATAGTTAAAAAAATTTAATTTTGAAGGTCTTAAATGTTTGGAAAGACAGGAGGGTGAGTAATTAATGACAGAATTTTCACTTTTGGGTGAACTATCTCTTTAAATCCAACATGACACCATACAACTTTCTTTAGAAAATTGGAAACTGTAAAAAAAAAAAAAGAAAAAGAAAAAAAAGAAATTGTATAGTTATATTATTGTAATAATTAACCCATTTATATAATTTGTTAGCCTAAGTGTAGGTTTTGTTGACAAACAGCAACTTTACCGTAACCAGTTACCTTTACGGTGCGCTAATGTACTGTAAATTGTGTGTATACATGTTTGTGTTTATCTGCATTTTACAACAAATTTGAGATTTGCTTATCCAACAAATGAAAGTTGGAATTATCTTTTATAATGTGGCATTTTCCACAGTTAAGTCTGAATTAAACAGCTTCAACTCGACATGATACCCTTGTTATATTAATTAATTAGGAAATTTGAAATCAATTTGATAGGCTTTTTATACCAAACAGGTTACGCTGTTAACAAGTGGCACTTTTGTTAAGCTCTAGCTGTGCTGTACTCCAAACACTGCCCCATGAAATCCATCACTGGGAAGTAGCTGCACTGATGTATCTGCAGCTCTGTTGATAGGATTATCCGCATGTGACAAGAATCTCTCAATCAGCTGAGATGAACCAGGCTGGGAGACCCATGTCAACATCCGACCTGTCCTACATGTGTCAGAGGCTTGAAATCTTCCAAATCTTCCATACCAGTGGAGCTGTCAATACTATGAATGTACAGAGCAGATTAATAACCGCTGGGGACTGACCGCAAGGGTGTTAACAGATTAATTATTGGAATAAGGCCACTGGGCTAATGGTGATTTCAGATAATGTAATTCGATTGTCATTGTTCCAACCACAAAGGGCACACTGGCCCTTTTTTGCGGTGTTGGATCATTGAGGAATCTAGTTCACTGGGCTTCACCAAAGCTCTGATTGGGTCCCAACACTGCTGGGGGTGACCCTCCATGTTCGACTAAACCCAGAAGGAACTTTTATTGCTAAGAGGTTGCTCTTTCCATCAGCTAGGAGGTCTCAGCTATGTATTAAAGTAACTTTGGTCTCAGATTTTTCTGTTTAAATTTCTAAGAAAAATAATAGGATATTAATAATAAGTTATTAATTTATAAATACCATTAAAATAATTAAAAAATAAATATTATTATTATAATTGTTTTGTCAATTTTGACCTTGGTTTTAATTAAGGTCAATTCTTTCTATCTTTCTTTCTCTTTCTTTCTTTCTTTCTTTCTTTCTTTCTTTCTTTCTTTCTTTCTTTCACAAACAACATTAGGTATTACTAATTACGCTAATATTATTCAATATTTTAATTATATTTACTTATTTATTGATTTATTTTCAAACATCATGAGTTATAAATTAATGAATATCATTTATTTTACATTTTAATCATAGGCATAATGTTTTTTATTTACACCACACTTTACAGCCGGTCAGTGTCAATAAATCATCAATAAGCTAAACATTAAAACGTCAATATTGTCAATATTTGAAAACGTGACATACATTGACTTATCTTGTGAGAAAAATCGTAAAAGCAGGAAAATAAGCAAAATGACCTTTTTACCCTGCTGCAAATACATTGTAATCAATTAATTAATTGTAAGTCGAGGTCTAAGTCCTACAAAGCTCCTTATGCTGCGCCCGGAGGATAAGATGTCACGGTCACCAGTGAGGCCACGGCAGCTCACATGCCACTAAACTCCCAAACAAGATTTATTTACAAGGTAAATGAAAAAGATTTGATTTTAAAGGCGATAAGCTCTTAAAGAAGTTCTACTGACAGGTCTCTGGCAGAAAACTGCACATGGCAAAGGTGACGGAATCAATGGTATTAACAGCGCTAATTTCCGCCTCAGGAGAAAGAAGGGAAACTACTCATGTCGTGCAGTAGAGCTGACCCTGCAGATGTGACAGGGCCGCATCCTATTAACGCCTGTTTGCGATGTGGCGGCACTCTGGTTCTCACAACGCCTAGCATGTCCAGACGCCAGAACAGATTGATGTGAGTGAGTTTTGAAAGCTGTATTGCCTCTAAATCCTGGCTCCTGAGAAGAGGAAGAACACATTCGTGCTGAACAGACAGTTGTCCTCAAACATTTACGACTGCCAAAGTCAGGGAGGATAAAATAACATGCAGCAAGAATGCTGTGGATACTTTTACAGACCTTTGAAAAACCACAGAGATTAATTACACTCTGCCCCTATAAATAATTAATTAATGCATACAACACTAAAAATGAGGTTGTATATTCATATGTCGTTCATAAATCGAAACGTATTTATTTATTATTTGTTTTTTATTTTATTTATTTATTTTTATACTTTTTGGCAATTTTAGCAGCCCTGAATTCATTAGCATGCTGACAGCTTGTTGTGCTTTTAGACAGCTGGCATGAGAAAAATACTCTAAAAAAGTTTATTTCAATTAAAAATTTAATTTAGTCCCTTCAAAGCACCACAGACACATTCAGAGAGCTGTGTTTTGCAGCTGCATCAACATTCTTGCCCTTTTTTAACATGTAGCCACAAGCTGCACTTTTAAGATGTCATGCCAAGTTAAAAACAGTGTTTTTCAGTCTAAAAATAAGTCTTGAGTAACCCATGCTTTCGGTTTCACTCCGATGTTCTTCGTCCAGCTTGCTATTAAAGATGCTGTCTGATGTAAAACATCTAATTGGTGTGAACCTGAAACCAGTCTAAATATACAGGGCTTCCTTAAAAGTGATTATTATATATTGATTATTATATTTTTTAAAGTTCAGAAATCATAGTTTTGCACATTTTGATTTTAATGCACTTTTTATTTTGCCATTGAGTGTGGCAGCATAAGACAGATAAAAATTAACATATCTTTGTTGGTGTTAGAGTTAGTTAAATCTCAATTTTCAATTGATTCATTTAAAATTCTAATGTATTTGCATTATTAAATTGTCACAGAAGTCCTTGCATGGCATTTTTATTATTACTTTAAAAATAAAGAATAAGTTGGAAATGCTGTTTTGATGCACTGTTATGCCTTTATTTGTGCATAGAAATGGAAATTATTTTCATAGAAATTAACGATTATTTTTTATTTTATTGAAACAAATTTTTGCATTTGCTTGTCAGCAATGACTGTTCGATCAAAATGATGGTTCCTCTGAGCCATTTCAGAACAAATACATCAATATTGTGTACATGTATTATGCATATTGAATATGATCCAAAGGGAGAAAAATACTGTATTTTAATAATTTTTTCAGCAGTATTACCCAGCCCTAGTCATCTTGAGAACTGAATACAGTTTTGAAACTAGTAGCAGTTTGTTCATGGTGCACACACCCTCACACATGGAGCGCTGCCCATGTTCCACATCAAACAGCTGAATGCCTTTGCGTTGGCCTCTACGGGACAACAGGGAAAGTCAAAGTACAGTACTTTCAGGCATTCCGTTCTTGGGTTTGGCCGACCCCCCACACTCTCTTTGAAAACAGGACATTGTTAAAACAGAAACATGTTGCTTTTGGCATGAGAGGCTGCTCTCTCTCTACATACAACGGGGCCTGCAATTAGCATGGCCGGCTCCCCAGAACAAATATTCTCCACTGTAATCCTGCCAAGGCAGCAGAGACACAGCTCTACTGCAAGAATGCTTGGCATTTCCTTTAATGTGCTTTGGCCGAGCTGGGTCAGAGAAAACCAACAGTAACAGCAGAACAGAGTCCCACACAACAAAACTTCCTGTTCACGCTCAATTTCTCTCTCAAACACGCACGCTTTTCCTATAGAAAGAAAAACATATTTCCATCCCATCATTCTTTTTACCTGCTACTGTTCTCTAATGGTTTTATGTTATGTTATCACACACGTGGCTTACTAAATAAGCTTTCTATTTCCATAGAAACCTCTGGCAAAATATCAAGTTATATCTTTCAAGCGACAGTTTCTAAAAGTAGTGCATTCATCCACTTACCAAATTACTGCAAGCTCTAGGTCAGGGGTCTAAACTGGATCAGTGGAAGACTACCATTCACCTCCATGTTAATTTCAAATACAGGCTCTCTCTAAAAGAGGTCCAGTACATTCCCTTACAGCCATTTAGCCCAGTCATTTCACATTGACAGTAAAACTGCCTTGAATAACCTGGACCCACGTCCTCAGAAGTCTCGGTTGATCCAAAAAAAACCTGAAAGTTTGATGGTCAAAAGCACTCCACTGTTAAAACAAGTACTTGACACCCTGAAACAAGCACTTAGACCCTTTCCCCATCTGTATTTCTTCAAACTTTTGAAAGAATTTTGAAGAAATATCTCTCTGCTGCAAATACACGTGAATGACATACTGTCTTACACACTGAAGTCCCTTCAAAGTCATTTCAGTCAGCGGCCATCTTGGCAACAGGCATACAAGTTCAGCTGCTGTCTACTTGAATGGGGGAAAATCTATTTGTCAATGACATCTTAAATTAGCAAACAAATCTGACAGCAACAGTGTCAAACATTTTCATAGCCAATTTTGTAGCCATTCTAGAAACAGACAATGCCTCTATCTACTGTCTCAGACTCATTTTAACACACATTACCATATTTAAATCCATTCCCATTGTATAACACATACTTTCTCCCTCAATATGTGTGAAAATATACCAAGGGGAACAGATTCTGTGTGGGGCTAACCTTGGTTGGCCAAAAATTTAATTCCTCAGTGTGTCATAGTTTAAGTATTAACTTCTCAAGCAAATGGACGTGACTAATTAATTCTGAGAACCTTGAAAATTTTCTCAGTACCTTAAAGATCAATCTTTTTACCATCCTTCTAGTCTCACTTAGACCAATTATTCTTGCCAAGAACCACCCACTTAGTGACTGACTTTTAAAGTAACTGGCCACCGTTTTTTTCTTTTCACGTGCCATTGGGTTTATTTAAAACAGATCATGCTACAACAGTTGAAGCAGGATGTGAAAACTAACATCTTTCCATCAGGTCTGGTGATGATTTACTGCTCTGGAATATTTTTTTTACTTTGAGAGAAAATCTACTGAGACACCAAAGGTCAACATATTATTACGGTTTTATTGGGGATTGATTTCCTGTAGTACCAATGGTAGCAGAGCATATGGATGTCATTAGAGAACCTTGAAGAGGGCACTGTGACGGCATTATCGATCTTTACTGTCCTTTCAAAAGACCCCACTCCTCACAGTGCTGGCTGAAGAAATCCAAGAGGTCACAGCACTCTTCAAAATAGGGCCTGGTCCGATGCGCTACTGATAATATCAATAGCACTTATCTATTCAGCGTTCGCCCTTGTGTCTGCCAGCTTCCCGTAAACACAAAACATTCCCTTGTGAGGAAGGACGTTTTTTCCATCAGGCTGAATAGAGTGAATGACCTCGAAGAACAAGCCCATATTTCAGGTGATTCTGATTTGGTTGCACATGCAGTTGCTTAAATACACTTCTTTCTCTTCCCTTCACCAGCAGCGCAAAGAGAACAACGGAACTGAAGTACGAGATAGAATTTAATCATATTACGGCGACGGTTCCACTTCTGTGTGACAGAAGCAATTGTTTAATTTAAAATCAATAAAATCTCACAATGTCTGCTGACTCTAGACACAAAAGATGGCCAGGTTGATGAATCACGACAGTAATGTTTTTCTTATGCAAATGATAACTGCTGAGCGCATACCATTACAACACTGCAAAACATGTGCTTTGGCCCACGCTCCTCACGGCACTGAATGCAAACAGATGTATGAGGAGATTGGAGGAAAACCAACTTTACGCAACAGCCAGAAAATGCACCACGTTCTCAAGCAACAAAAAGTGTATTATGCACGCCAGCTAGGTGGGTAGTGTCTTTACACGCTCTGGTAAAAACTTTTATTATTGAACTTGCTTTGGACTAGCATGAGCAAAACAACTGCATGAGCAAAACAAATCTTCAGATATTAAGCACTAAAAACACTAAAACAAATATAATACTATAAAATGAGTAATTTTTTATTATCTGAAATATTGTGAGTGTTTGCCTGTTCAAATTTAGCGGGTGCTAAGGTGTTCCAAGTAGTTTTTTTTTCTTTTATCTTTCTTTCTTTTTGTCATTTCTGCAACATGGCTCATTGGGAAAAACATGTCTCTATCTACTTTTTAGCAAAAACATACCTATATATAAAATTTGCTAAAGTTTCTAGCTACAATTAACATTAGTTGCAGTAAAATAACTTTTATTCCTTTTCACATATTATGACTATGGGGGTGATTATTGATTAATAAACACTTTTTTGCATGGCTCCTTGCACAATACTATTTTATGACCTAAAACACTTTTACCATAGTGCATGGTTTGTAAACTAATACATTTTGATGTTTGCATCACATAAACAGCTTCATATGTGTATCTTTTCTAGCATTGTAAACTTGCTTGGTAGTGCACCTCATACAACAGGTATGAGTCCCATAAAACACAAGTCACAATAAAAGAGCTCAAAGACTTTTAGAAGCAAGCTAAATGGCATGGTTATTTAAAAAAAAAAGAAAAAATCTTATTTTTATTTTATGAAATTCGTATTTTATTTTATTTTATTTTACATTATCAGTTAGGTTTAGGGTAAGGTTTTATGAAGGTGGTATGCTATTTTGCCACTCACCAGACATTTTATTACAAAACTTCCAAAATACATACAACAACCAACGTAATAAAATGTTGCCACATTCACGTTCATCTCTTTCAGGAAAAACTGAACACATTTTTAGTGTCACTCTCTGGACATTTCACTTTGAAACTTGCAACAAGCAATGTAATATAATCTTTGCTGAAATATTGCCACAGGCACGTTTTTCCAATGAGCAAGGGGTTGCATTTCCGTGGTTGTCAGTCTGTTACCAGGGTGGTCCAAGTCAAGCCCACCACCAACTCCCTATGATATTTTTTTCAGCAGGGTATTGCTTAGTGTAAGTCTGAGATTTTTTTGCCTGTTTTGCTTGGCACAACTAATAAAACACTGCAAAGGGACAAAGACATCAAAATGATTTCATGACATCAACAACAACGAGCTACTCAGCAAGAGAATTAAGTAACTATTAGACAAAACATTTCTAGTAAATTGACAACTCTACAAACAGACAAGCAAAACAACATCCCAGACTAGACACAACATCACAATAAACAAGTGACAACTGCAACAACTCTGAAGCACTAGTCAAAACAACATGACAAGCACCTATTAGTAAAACAAAACAGGGGGTAAACCTTCAAAAATAGCCACCGCCTGCTTCAAGGATGACGGAAAGCACACCTGCTGCAATAAAACAACAAGCCCTGCACCCGTTACCAGGACCATTGTGATAACAAGCATGTATTTTTATGTTTAATTGCCAGTGTGCCACCAGCTCAGACTCAACACACAGGCACGCTCAGAGAATGCGAGCAAGTATCCATCAGGGACCGCATTTTTCAACGCAACATTTGCATTCTGATAGCTCTAAAAGGAGCGTTATCAGCCTCTAGTAAATCAGCTTGTTTGTTTGTTTAATCACAGACTTCTAAAAAAACCTGTCATATAAGCAAGATGCCGTTTTTCAGCCCCACCCTTTAGAAAAGAATAGGAATTAGAACAAACAACCATGTTAAAAAAACAACAACAAAAAAAACACGGCTCCAGGGATTTCAAACACGTTGGTTATGCAGATGGTTATGCAGTTACTTAGGAAAGGCAAAACTTTTTGCGAAACAAGTATTTGTTTGGGATTTTATTTAGGGGAAATTTGAACAAGACACAAAAGTAGCTTGGGAAATGACTTACTGCACATTTGTCGCTGACATTCTCAGTTTTATTAATATGCATTAATTTAAATTAGTTCACAGGTTAAATCATCTCTTCAGTGATGCCAAAAATGAACACTTAGATTATTTTTGTATTCTCTCAAAACTAATAAGGAAGCTTATTCAAATTAGCAAAGCTAATTATAAATAATTAAGAAGAATTCATGGCAGAAGAACGCATCAAATTCTTGATATTTTTATTAATATGCGAGTTTTACCTTGCAACAATTGTACAGGGACTCATTATAAAGCCTGTTTTTGAGTATTCTCACAAAATCAAGCAATCGAGAGTTCAAACACATATTTTAAAGATGAAACCCATCAAGGATGCATTAAACAGCATGATGACATTATGACTACTGCAGAAAGATATGAGCATGCAGGTACAAGTTTTACGCTAGAAGTAGACAGAGAGAAAAGATAATGAGAATGGAGAAATAAGAGGTACCTTCAATCTTCTGCAGGGCTGTCTGACAGGCTTCCTGGCTAGCGAACTCAAATGGGTTGTTGCATGTTCGTACACTGTCACATTCACACTTCCCATCAATGATGTTACAGCCCGTAACCAGGTTTTCATTGCATGGCTCAAAGCCCAAGAGCTGGTCGTCATCCCAGTTTTCATCTGAGCGAAAATGAAAGAGACACATATCAATGAGGATGCCACAGAAACAGAAATTCGTAGTAATAAATTACCAGATCAAACGGAGCAACCAGATTTAAAAATTCAGAATCATCCCGATATATTTTTACAGTATCATTAAAATTGTGGGTTCCCCAAAGCCAACAGGTCTGGTGATGCTTAAGTAATGAGGCTACTGAATGCTAGAGAGTTACATATGGCCAATTACATGTGGATTTGAGGTCCAAGGGGTATAGTAAAACTCGGAAATAAGAGAGAGACGTAGACTTGTTATAAAGGATTATGCAGTTCCTACATTCCTAGCCTCTCACGACTTACACGATAGATAAATGGTGGCAGAGAGCAGCACATTTTCAAAATAAGAATGACCCCGACCCTGAAGATGCTTCTATCTGCCAGCAACATTATGAAGTCTTATTTGCAGTGCAAACACACATTGCTGGTATTTCAGCCCACTGCGTGTTCACCTTATCGGTGCGCATGCATGTTTGTGTGCTTGGGATGGTTGAATACACTCAAGATGGGGCTTAGCTGATATACTGAATATGTCTATTAAAAAGGACATTTAATAAAAACTATATATGTATATCAAAAGTATGGGATCAGTAAGATTTTTTAATGTTTTAAGTCTCTTATTCTCATCAAAGCTGCATTTATCTGCAAAAATACAGAAAAAAATGGTAATATAGTATAACAATTTACAATTTTTGGTAATACTTTATTATAGGGACCAATTCTCACTATTAACTAGCTGCTTATTAGCATGCCTATTATTAACATATTGGCTGTTTATTGGAACTTATAAAGCACATATTCTGCATGACCATATTCCATAATATACCCAATACCTACCCAATACCTAAACTTAACAACCAACGATTAAAAACAGCAAATTGGGAGTTTATTGAGGCAAAAGTCATAGTTAATGGTTTGTTAATGGTGAGAATCGGACCTTAAAATAAAGTGTGACCTAATTTTTTGGTTTTCTATTTTAATACACTTTAAAATTTCATTTATTTTCATCAGCCATTTCTCCAGTTTTTTTTGGAACCTGTGATACGTTCTTTGATAAATAAAAAGTGAAAAAGAACAGCAGTTAAAGTAATATTTAAATTATTTTTTATTTCTTTAAAAACATTTTACAAATATTTAAATATTTATAAATAACTAATTTAAATGAATATTTAATATTTATACATAAAAATTAAATAAATAAAAAAACACCGTGACATTTATTTTAATACATTTCTTAAGGCCGTTAATTTTCTATGCAAGACCTCAGTAAGTTTAAATGAATCGGTCAAAAACCACTGATTTACTTGCATATACATCAACTAAGTACCTGCGCATGCATGCAGATGCATCTGCATGCATGTAATTTGTGTCTGTTGGTCTCTGAGGAATGCAGCCCGCTTGCCAATAAATAACGGGCCTAGCACATCTATGAGCAATCTGGCTGTTGAGTCAGAACCGTTTCTGCAGAAACCTGCCTCATACTGCAGAGCAACCTACAATTTGATTTAGCAAAAATGAGACTACATGAACTACAAAATGACTTTGTTTTGTATCCATAACTTCTCAACCCCTGGGTGGGTCACTTTAAATACTCTGAGGATAAACAAGTCATGGAAAAACACTGCTCTCACTTGCCCAGTGTCTGTTTGTTGTAGGGTCAGTCATCTGTTCAGCTACCGGTGCACAGCTGCACACTTGCGGCCCACTGTTTCGTCATCTGGATATGATGGGTGTGATTACAGTTGTACGGCACAACACCCATACTGTGGGCCGAAAGAACACAAGCCTATCACTATCCCTGTCTATAGGGGACTTTGAGTATGTGTGAGCTTGCGATCTCCTAACAATCAAGGACTGGAAGCTGATGTTCCAAAGCCCCTGCGCTTGTTGTTTTCACCAAAGCCACAGGGGTGAAGTCCCCAAATAGCTGCTGTCAACAGCTGATTCTTCAGTAACGAAGCATGCCTCTCCAGACCAGCTCTGGGTCGTTTATCTGGGCGTGGAGGGTTGAGTCTCCTGCCAAACAAGGGTTGTCTGTAGCCTGGCATAGGGTTCACATGATAAACACATCGCGGTGGTCTGAACCACACACCGGGACTCGGAGTCGGCCTTTCGTGTTCACAGACAGCATTGCCTTGAAGACCTCCTGGGAAGTTCCAACTTATGAGTCCAGAAATCATAATTACGACGTGATGTGCATTCAAGTGATTTCAGTCAGAGAAAAACTGATACAGTGTCATTAAGTGCAAATATGCATAATATATGTAACTATGTATTTTATCATTCTTGTGTTGCCATGCACAATAAATGATGAGAAATGCCAAGCCAAGTCAGCCCATTAACCAGCTACAATAGCAGTATTTACTAGAATTATTCTCTACACAAAATGCATACTAGAGATGTCAATCAATTAAAATGTTAATCAAATTAATTACATGATATGCTCATTAATTAATCAAATTAAATCACAATATTTGCTAAGAAAAGCCCACAAATGAAGATAATTCAAAGATACTATTGTGCCAGATGAGAAAATCATTAAATAAACATTACTAGGTCATTAAATAGACATTATAACAATATTGTTTGTTGTATTTCCATGTTAAATGTAAGCCTATCACTGGTGCGTTCAGTTAAAAGCAGGTTGAGTTTTTAAAAACACTGTTCGACCAAAGATGGGGTCTGAAGTTTTTCCATATTTAATGATTTCAATATAATTAATCGCAGTCAATTATTATGCTAGTTGATAAACCTAGAACAGTGTAACTGTAGAGCAAACACTGACAATTACAACTTCAATCATGACTAATTTGCTCACATCACAAGTCTTTAATTGACATGCCCCTAAAACCCAACAAAGAAAATCTGAGCTCAATAAAATATAATTTCCCAATGGAAATTACAACATTGTGGAAGCTTCCATGTGTGTTTTGAAAAGACAATCAATCGGACACAACCTTATAGCAGGATTACTGTATTGTAGCCCCAAAACTGAGCAAACCCTTTAAGTCGCGATGCAACGGAAATAGCGACAGACTATTATTATTTTTTTTGGTAACACTTAAGGACCACTTCTCACTATATTAACTAGCTTCTTATTAGCATGCATATTACTAGCATATTGGCTGTTTATTAGTACTTATTAGGCACATATTAATGCCCTGCCTGACCATATTCTAATCTAGATCCCTTAACCCTAGACAATACATACACTTAACAACTAGCCTCACTAACTATTAATAAGCACCAAATTAGGAGTTTATTGAGGGAAAACTCTTAGTTGATAGTGAATATGTGTTCCCTAATCTAAAGTGTTATTAGAATCAAACATTAAGATAATAGATAGGCTGAATTTCCACTTGATGCCAACTTTAACATATTATCACAGTCTCTGTTTGAAGCTTGCCACAGATTAATGTGGTCAGAGAGTTATAACAATAACAGTTTTAGAAAGTGTGACTGCTCTTATTACATTCTCTTAGGAATTCCATTCAACTTGTATTAAGACTGAGCAAAATCACTATCCTCTCACATTACCTAATATAGATTGTCTGGTAGACGAAGAAGCTGCTAAAACAATCTCACCAAAAAGCTTGTGAAATCACAAAAACTGGAGGAATAAAACGAGCCCACATTCAACACAGCGGATCTTCATAAACAAACACAGTGAAAAGTGTTGTTTTACTGATACCAAGGCATGATATCAAATTGCTGCTCGTCCTCTGCTAGCTGATACATGGCATTCCTGCTGTACTTTGGCAGTGGCACCTGGTTGTTATCAAGGCAGGAGTCCTTCCTGAAGCAAGAGATGCTTGCTAATTTGCAACCAAACCAATTAATTACTCTGTCGGAAAAAGACAGCATTTTTAACACCCAAGACGTTAAATGCTACTCTGTGACTAATACAAGAAACCGAAGACAGGAAGACAAATATACTCATAATAAATCAGAAAAGCTATTAATTCTCCAAATCTGGCAATAAAGTTAACATGACATCAGAATTAAGCTTTTATTTAATGCATTATTCCTGGTGTTACCGTGAATGACTCATCAGCACATTACAACTAAAATATTACTGAAATAGAGGACATTAGAGTAATAAGAGACATTAGAGTAATAAGTAATAATGTATTATTTCATAATTTTAAATAAATATATAAATAATACAATTAAAATGTAGGCCATTCAAGCTATCTACTGGATAATGGTAACCAATAATTATTTGATTCCCTGCTGATTTTGTATGTTTGCCCACTGACAAAGAAATGATCAGTCTATAATTTTAATGGTATGTTTATTTGAACAGTGAGAGACAGAATAACAACAAAAACATCTAGAAATACGCATTTCAAAAAATGTATAAATTGATTTACAACAATAATGAGTGAAATAAGTATTTGATTCCCTATCAATCAGCAAGATTTCTGTCTCCCAGGTGTCTTTTATACAGGTAAGGAGCTGAGATTAGGAGCACTCTCTTAAAGGGAGTGCTCCTAATCTCAGTTTGTTACCTGTACAAAAGACACCTGTCCACAGAAGCAATCAATCAATCAGATTCCAAACTCTCCACCATGGCCAAGACCAAAGAGCTGTCCAAGGATGTCAGGGACAAGATTCTAGACCTACACAAGGCTGGAATGGGCTACAAGACCATCGCAAAGCAGCTTGGTGAGAAGGTGACTACAGTTGGTGCAATTATTCGCAAATGGAATAAACACAAAATAACTGTCAATCGCCCTCGGACTGGGGCTCCATGCAAGATCTCACCTCGTGGAGTTTCAATGATCATGAGAACGGTGAGGAATCAGCCCAGAACTACACGGGAGGATCTTGTCAATGATCTCAAGCCAGCTGGGACCATAGTCACCAAGAAAACAATTGGTAACACACTACGGCGTGAAGGACTGGAATCCTGCAGCGCCCGCAAGGTCCCCCTGCTCAAGAAAGCACATGTACAGGCCCGTCTGAAGTTTGCCAATGAACATCTGAATGATTCAGAGGAGAACTCGGTGAAAGTGTTGTGGTCAGATGAGACCAAAATCGAGCTCTTTGGCATCAACTCAACTCGCCGTGTTTGGAGGAGGAATGCTGCCTATGACCCAAAGAACACCATCCCCACCGTCAAACATGGAGGTGGAAACATTATGCTTAGTGGTGTTTTTCTGCTAAGGGGACAGGACAACTGCACCGCATCAAAGGGACAATGGACGGAGCCATGTACCGCCAGGGTCAGGGCACTGAAACCAGCCAGGGCACTGAAAATGGGTCGTGGATGGGTATTCCAGCATGACAATGACCCAAAACACACGGCCAAGGCAACAAAGGAGTGGCTCAAGAAGAAGCACATTAAGGTCCTGGAGTGGCCTAGCCGGTCGCCAGACCTTCATCCCATAGAAAATCTGTGGAGGGAGCTGAAGGTTCGAGTTGCCAAACGTCAGCCTCGAAACCTTAATGACTTGGAGAGGATCTGCAAAGAGGAGTGGGACAAAATCCCTCCTGAGATGTGTGCAAACCTGGTGGCCAACTACAAGAAACTTCTGACCTCTGTGATTGCCAACAAGGGTTTTGCCACCAAGTACTAAGTCATGTTTTGCGAAGGAGTCAAATACTTATTTCACTCATTAAAATGCAAATCAATAGATAACTTTTTTGAAATGCATTTTTCTGGATTTTTTTGTTGTTGTTATTCTGTCTCTCACTGCTCAAATAAACCTACCATTAAAATTATAGACTGATCATTTCTTTGTCAGTGGGCAAACATATAAAATCAGCAGGGGATCAAATAATTCGTTTCCCCCACAGTAAGTAAAAACAACCAAAAAAACTCTCATGGCAGTTCGTATTTATTTTACATTTTGGCAAATTGCTGGCTAATATGTATTTTTTCCTCAATGAATATTACGATTCACTCATAAATATGTTACAATACCGAAGCAAATGGGCTGCAAAGCCAATTCAGAGTTGACTTCAGCAATAGAGGACTCTTTTTTGCAAAAGTGCAGTCTGTGTCCTCTGTTCATTGTTCAAACACGGACCCCCTTGTGACACCAACTCTACAGTCTCTGAATTATAACCCCGAAAAATCCCGCCGGCCCCTACGCAGCACCCCCTGAGAACACTTAGTACTCTGAGGAGCAGAAGAGAGACTTCAGGGAAGTGCGTGACAGGGAGGCTGCCGAAAGGGGGTACACTTTTCCGCTTGTCTTCACTGACTACACCAGACAACCAGTTTCTCTCAACAAATTTCAGCCTGCCCGCTCTGTCCCTTTTTGTGAAAAAGAAGAAAAACATAGGCAAAGACATGCCCTTTGGCTGGCAGTGATGCTCTGCTTTGAAGAAATATTTCACCCCAAGATTCTGTTGTCAGTTACTTGCCCTCACCATGTTAGTCTAGACATGTATTACTGTTCTGTCACATTCACATTTTTCATTTATCCAAAGCAGCTTACAAATTAGCAACACGACATGTGATTCATCATAAAGAGGCCAATAAAACATGAAAAGTGCTTATAATACAAAGTTTCAGACATCATTTAGAATAGTACAAGCTACAACATGGAGGCATTAAGGAAAAATTAAAGCATAAAGGACTTTTATTCCACGAATAGGGACTTGAAAATAGCCACCTGATCTAGATCTAGTTCATCCAAAAATTCTGTCACAATTCACTCATCCTCACCATGTTACTCCAAACCTGTATTACTATGCTTATCTTTTATTCCGTATACAGTAATTACAAAGAATGGGGACTAGAGCTTCAAAATGGTCACCTGATCCAGATCTTGAGTTAGTTCAACTCACTGACTCAACGATCCATCAGTTAATGGCTCACTGGAGGGGAAGAATATCAATAAATAACGACTTTAATTTCAATCTGTTTTTCAGACTTGGAATACAACACACATTTCATGTGAAACATTAGTAGGACATATTTACAGTACTTTTTCATCCTTTTTGAGGCTTGGAAGCTCCAATAATTGCAATAACTGGTTAATTTTTTTTAAATATCTCCTTTTGGGTTTAGCAGATAAAACATGTTTTTGGAGAAGGTTTGGAACAACATGAAGTAGCAACCACTTAGAAATTCCTAGCAACTTAACAGTAACACTCTGGCTACCATCATAGCATAATTAATATGACATTTGCATGCCATCACCACCCTAATACTAAAAAATCTAATTAAATCTGCTACCCCTGGTAGCAGGGTTGGGGAAGTTACTTTTAAAAGTAAAATCTTGCAAAATTGCCTTACTCCACAAAAAAAGTAACTAATTGGGTTACTTAGTTACTTTTTATTGAAAGTAAATGCATTGTTACTTTTGCATTACTTTTTGTCTCCTGAGCTACGCTTTTTTTTTTTTTTTTTTTCACATCAAAAGTGAAATAAATTAGCCTTAGCCAGAAGGAAGTGCCTCTACATCTCACTCCCAATTTCTGTCAACATGGGGACAGGAGAGGTGTGAGTGAATAGATGGGAAAACAAAGTAACTTACTTTAAAAAAGTAACTAGTAAATTTATAGGTAATGTATTACTTTGCTAGTTACTTGAAAAAAGTAATCTGATTACGTAACTAGCATTACTTTTAACGCATTACTTCCAAGAACTGCCTGTTAGTGAGGGAAAATGATACTATATATATTAAAATGAGTGGAACTGTTCATATCTCTCTAACTTGGATTACTTTCTTAGTTTATTTGTGTCATGAATTGCATTATGTTTCCCAGTCATCACATAACCTTTATTTAGATGGGTCATTTAGTGTTTTTGGCAAAGGAATGCCTTAGACAAAAAGCACTCCATCTGACAGTGATTATGGCCAATGTGGAGCTGCTTTGTTAGTAGACAGAGTCCAGGGTTTGTATGGATGACATTAATAAGGGCAGGCACGCTTCATTCTCCAGGTGTTCTCTGCAAACAGATTGTGTATAATCATGTTCCATTCTTCCCAGTCTGACGCCATTTAAATGATAAAGACCACTGCTTTTCTCCTAGTCAGGAAGATTATGATTTGAGCCCAGTGCTGTATTAACAGTAATGTGGTGCAGTCAGTTGGGGATACGAACTGTCAAGCTCAGGGCTCCAATTCCAGATGGTTGGACAAGGTGAAGCTTCAGTAAATATACTGGAGCATAAATGGTCAGCGTGAGTACGTCAAAAATTTCAACCATGCATGTTGCCATGGAGAAGGATGTCAGCTGCACAAATTATTAAATTATTTTCTTACAGCGCAACAGAACTAGAGCAAGGTAAATGTAATTTCCGATTAAAAGAAAACTAAGAGTAAATATGTGTTGTTTTTTTTAAGGCACAAATAAATTCTATGTAGAAATTCTTCAAACAAATTTTACACATTTTAAATAAACATATAATATTTAATATTATATAAACATATAGCATACAATATGAAAGATGGATAAATATTTCTACTCAGAACCAACTATGCTATCTGAATAACTAAGAAAATATGTGCTAATAATAATGAATTGTTTTCCACATTAAATATTTTGTGTTTCTGGTTTCAAATTTCATGCTTTTTCAAGAAATCAAATCCACTTTTAAAGGGATAGTTGATAGTTCTGTAAAAATGTACTTGTTCCAAAACCTGTATGACCTTCCTCTTCTTCTTCTTATTTATTTATTTGCTGAACATGAAAGGCGGCATTTTAAAGAGAACAATTGTGCCCAAAAAAAGGTAGTTTTGCAGAAGAAAGAAAGTCATACAGGTTAAAAATGACATGAGGGTGAGTAAATGATGACAGTATATCAATTTTCCTCTATCCATTTAATGATTCATCAAATCTCCAATATCAGCAGGCAGTTGTCAATATATTAAGCTTCCCTAAAAAGTCTTTACATTTCCAGATGCCTCAAGTTCAACTTAGATGTTCCTTTCTGGCTCCATACTAGGTCTTCCACTGACTGGCTTCATAAAAATAGAGCAATCTGTGCTTTACAAGGCACATTTTTTTCTTACACTAGTAAAATATGTTATAATCATCAGAAAACATATGAATGTCAACAAAACCTATAAAGCAGTTCTACAAGAAAACCACAATAAAGCAAGAATAGCAAAGCAAAAATAATCGATAGATTAATAATTATAGATTTCAAACATTTGTGATTTGGAATGTCTCTTGAAAAATAAGTAGTGAATTTAAAACACTATGTCTGCACCTGAACTGATTAAATTGATGCAGTTTGAGCAAATGTTGTATAAAGGTCTTTTCTTGTTAAGATAAGGCCTAAGTAACTCTGCCGGCTTCACAAAGGGACCCCTGACTGCTTTCTCTGAATAGAGAAGCGAGACATCATACATCACTTCCCAAGGAAATCTCACCTGGAGGGTCCTGACACTAAACCCCCTGGGTGTTCCATGTGATGTGCTTGGTAAGCCCATCTCCAGAGAAGCCCGTGGGGCATTTCAAGACCATCATCTTAAATGTATGTGTTCACTGTAAACAGCCTGTCCAAAGTAATCTCATGCTTTGGAATGCACAGGAATTTATGGACTTGGACGCGAAACGTAGGGTCAGTTCAAACAGAAAAATGCTTTTGTTGTTTTCTCCTCCACCCCTGTGGATTGTGGTGCTAGATTTAAAGGAACATTTCACCTAAAAATGAAAATTGATTCACTCACCATTTGTGTTGCAACAAACCTCAATGTATTTGTTTCTTCTGTGAAACACAAAAGTTATTTGTTTATGTATATAATGACTTACATTTTTGTCTACTCAGCTTCAGATATGAGCCACTTTACTGGTGCTCTTTGTAGCCTAACAGCCCCAGCTGTCAATCACTTTCATTTAATTAAAAACACGGCCAGGATATTCTTCAGAAATTCACCTTTTGTGTTATACAGCAGAAAGCAAGCAAGCCATACAGGTTTGGAACGACATGAGGGTGAATAAATGATGACAGAATTTTCATTTTTGGGTGAACTTTTCCTTTAAAGGCCAGTACAAATCTTTGATGTCGCATAACACAGAGAACTTTGAGATATTCATAATTCATGGTGACTCACGGCAGTCACGGTCTACAGCAGATGTACTTCAGAGACTAATTCACTGTTAAGACCCTCTGAGGTCTTAGTTTGTTAGGAAGTGAGGGTGGAGGTTAGCAGGACATGGCCTATACTGGCATTCGCTGCGCTCTCTCATCTGACTCATTTATCTGATAGCCGTAGCTGTGGCACTCAATGCCGCAGTGTTTTCTTGGCTGAATTACAGCAGATGTCACCCCGGCAGTTACATGTCAAACGGTCGAGACGCCTTCAATTTTCATAGCCAGCCATGCTGAAACCTGACCCGAGACATTGCAATGCATGTCCTCTGACCAAGCCGGCGTTCCAACTTGGACTAGGCCTAACAAGCGATGGGACTCTTCAGAGAAAAAGTAGACTGATACATCGTGCAAGCATGCATAAAATGTTACAGTCTGTTCAAAATCTGTCTAAATAGCAAATATGACAGGTTTGATCATTGCTGTGCCAGTTTTAGATCTCTAGGGTTATTTTCTTGAGATGACACCACATGCTTCATTAGTTTACAAAGCCAGCAAAGTTTCAGTAAAGATTTATGGCTTTGATTCTTTCTTCAGCAGCAGAAACACAACTTAAAAAATAATGACAAGCCGATAAATTGGCTGACGCTTGACACTGACAGCACTGAATACAGATAAACATTTTAATTGCATTTTGACTGCGAAGAATACCTGTTTTTATGTTTGAAAACTGTGGGTTTACATTTTTATTTGCTTATTTATTAAGTCAATAACACTGACTGGACAAATAGCGATTTAAACAGGATTTTCCATCTGTGAAATGTCACGTCAATCGGCTCTGGCTTTTCAAAGTCTCCAAAAACTATTAGGCCAATTTAATATATTTTCTTCGCTGCGTAGTTAACGCGTTTTCCAATTCATTTATCTCAGACGCAGAAACTAAACAGTGAGTGAAAGTGTATTTAACAGTCCAGAGCTCATGAATATTTAATCAGATAGGCAATGAAGCTAAACAACGTGTTTCTATCACCGTATGGTTTCACACTGTAAACACGCACTTGAGTAGGGCTTCATAACCCAGGGTTTAAAAACACCCTTTCAAACTGAAATGTACTAAGCCAGGATTAAAAAGAATGTGAAGTACCGAGAGAGAAAACCCCTACAGAGAAGACCCTGAGCTAAGACAAACGCTTGACAGCACAATTAACTAAATCAAGGTGAGGTGAATAAAACGCATCCTGATAAGCAAAGCCTCATGACTGAGGGTATTGGAAGCGCACGTCCCTCGACGGTCCGATGTCAAATACTGGCTGAGGCGCAAGTGAAGTTGCATAGCAGACATTCCGATGAAAAACCAACAAGCCTCGGCGGAAAGAGCGAGGCTGGTACCACGTCCAAAAACAGCACGGAATCCGTTAACCATACCCCAAAGAAACGGAAAACCGACATGCTGCAAACACATTAACCAGCTTTGCCTCTCTTTCACGCTACTCCAAACGACCGTCATGTATGCAGGCAGGGGAAATGTGTTATAGCCTACTAGACAGGACCGAGGCTGACGTTCAGGCTCATGCCGACACTATCCTCTCCATAATGGCTTTACAATCGCATTACGATATCTAATGAGAGCTGATAATGGTTCGTTTCTACTCAAATTAGCTGTAATCATGACACATAATGTTCAGGAGTTTTTCATTTCTCGAAGCTGAGCTACCGTAGTCTTAACATCTTACCAGGTTAACATTTTAATGGACAACTCATTGTATCGCAGATTTAGCATACTTTAGACTTTTATTTTCCTTTCCATATGGACAGATACTGTGGCAAGCCGCATAAACATTTATTATCACTTTTTTTTTTTCAAAGCTAACAAGTATCTAGATTATGTTACAAGTAGCCCTACATATTAATTAAATACTCCAATAGTGACAAGTAAACTTTTTCAGGTTCACTAGTATGAAAGATAATAGCAATAGAGGCAAATACAATTTTGTTCTATGTTTATATGGATTTATTTGTGGTTCAGATGGATTATTCATATTCAACTAGTATGTTCTATCAATTGCATGATAGAACGTTCATTGTACATAGTTACAATTGGAATACACAGTTGGAACTACACTGTAATCTGACTAGTAATATTTGTAACTACTAGGATACATGTTAAGAACCTGGGAAATATTCTGGTGTCACACAAATATATAGGCTACTATTATCAATAAATGAGAGCCAGTGAAGCTTGAATGTATGCTAGTAACTATAATAGATTCTGCTACTACTACCAACCACCAATGTACATAGAAGTGAATACTTTATATCTGAACCACAGATGTTCAAAATTCAGAGAAATATTTGCAATTTGTTAGCAGTAAAAATAGAATACCTACTTGTCACTATTGGGATACGATTAGCACTAATATGAAATAATTATTAGGTCCATTCAGCTGACTTGATACTATTTGAATAGCCTATATATTCTGACATCTATTTAAAAATAGGCTATGTAAAAACAGCACAATGATTAGTCAGCTTTATGAAATAAAGTGTTAAAATGGCTTGCCAGAACACATCCGCTTTGGTTTAGTTTCCCCAATAAATACAGACGGAGGCAGAAGTGATGTGATTTATTTAATTCCTTTCACCATCATTAGGCGCGATTGAAGCAATGGACATGGATGACAACTTTTCAAAGAGTAAATTAAATGTGTATACAGACCTTCACAAACTCCAACCTCGTACTGCGTGATGGAGCCGCCGTTTAACGGGGGTCTGATCACGCACCGGAGTCCGCGGTCGCAGGTCCCGTACAGACCGTAAACGCCGCCGCAGCTCTCGTTCTTCTGCTTGGCACAAACCGAGCAGCAGCCGCAGATCCCCAACACCACGGAGCCCGTGCAGAGCTTGGGCTCCTCGCATTTGGACTTATCACAGGGCAAACAAATGAGCGCCCGACTGTTCTTCGCGATCAACACCACAAGTTGGAAAATCAGCATGCATTTCATAAGAAGATACATCCTGGAGGAGGCCATGAAGGAAAAGTGAAAAATATAGATAGATATCCAACCCACCCCCTGTCCCCCAAACTACACGATGAGGAACGGATCCTCCAGCCAAACCAACAAATAACAGAAGAAAACAGCGACTCTGGACGAGTGCGAGAAATGTTCCGTTCAGAAAGACGCGTTTTCTTGTCGAACAGAAAAATACGGCGTTCCTGGTGTCAAACTTTTGTTGAAGAAAGCCACCAAAAAGGCATCCCCTTCAAACGAACGGCACCAGAAGAACTATCCCACGCTGTACAACCAGTGCATGGCTTATGCGTCACGATTTCTGCACTGTTCCGTCCAGTTTGTTTTCGCGTAGGAAAACTTTCCTCACGCGCCTCTTCCTTGGAGTCTTTCGTATGCAAGCCTGTCCTGCGCCTATAAAGCCAACGGGTGATGTTTTTCAGTAGTTCCCTGTCGAAGGAAACGCGGTCCTGTTATTTTTTTTGTTGCCAGCAGAGATTCATTCAGCTGTGCGAATAAATGTTTCCAGCTATCGCGTCCGTCTCATGTCTACCGCTTGCGCTCGCTGCTGAGCGTTCAGCTCAGTCCCTCACCGTGACCTCATAACGGAACCACTCCCATCTCGCATTACTTTGCTCCATTGGAGAGTTCGTTCGTTCCAGATATGAAACACAGGAAATGCTGGTAACACGACACGCTCAAACGCAGGAGTCTGTGATATAGTTCCCGCTGGTGATGGTGCACGTGTGGAATGTGGGGCCCGCATAACTTTGAAAGAATCTCGAGTTTGTGTGGCTGCGCACCTTTAGTACGATTTTGTAAAAAGGATTGTTATGTCTTGCTTTGCCCATACATTGTTTCCTAACATCCAAACAAATGTTTTATTTATACAGTAGGAGTGTTTACACACCATATCAGTGAGACAGCCATGCTAAAACAAATCTTCTCATAGCTAGTCATCCAAATTGTGCAATTCAGTATATATAACATAAACATAAATAGGTTTTGTCATACAATATTATCAGAGGTCATAATCTGGAGTCTAGATTCTTGGCAATTCTTATTGGTCTTATTGTGAGTCTTGGACAAACCCATTGCTACATTGTCTCTCTCAGAAAAAAACAAAAAAAGTGCAAAACAATTTACTTTTTTAGGTATATAACAGCTTGTCAATGGGGCAGTACTCAAAGTACCCTCTTTACCCCTAAAGGGTCAAAATACCATAAGAGTATATACATATTACTACTCTAAGGTACTAATACACAACCTTTGGGGTAAAGAAGGTATAGAGATGTCCCTTTGAGGGTACTGAGGGTAGGCAACCTGTAATGGTACAATTGTTGCACTTTTTTTTTTTTTTTCTGACAGTGTACATGTGTTCATATTAGTGGTCAGTGATCTTACTGATCTTTCCTCATTTGAGCAGCTGAATGTACTGTAAGTGTCCAAAAACCAGCAAGTTTATACCAGAAACATGCATTAACAAAATTATGTAATTATGTTGTTTTCAAACATTTGCTTAAGTAAATATTTAAAGCATTATTTACTTTCATTAATATTACATGTTCCTGGTCATATTGTGAATGATCAATGAGTGTATTTTATTCCTAAAAAAAACAAAAAAAAAACAATATATATATATATATATATATATATATTTATATATTCACCAACATCTTTTTGCAAAATATAACTTGCTCTCCCTCAGTAAGACCTTTTTTTTCTTGTTCAACACTCATTTTTTTATATTTTAAAATGCAAAATGTTTATTTTAAAATATAAATAAAACATAATCTTAAATTTTAAATAAAACATAAAACTCATTCAAATTAATTTAAGGATTAATCTTATGCTACTTTCTTAAGCAAATAAAATAAAATATCATTAAAGTGCTTTCTAAATCATTTCAAATTCTTGAATTTGTCTATAGGGAATTTATTGGATCATCTGCTGATCTCATGTGAGTGACAGGTTGCTGGAGGGGATGGATTATCGCCCGGTGTACACAACATCAGAGAACATGTGTCATTGCGAGAGGGAGGGGACATTAATGTTTTTGATTAAAGATTATGAGGGCTCATTAATTTTTTAGAAATAATGATGTGCATGGATAAATCATTTATAACAAACGCTGAAATATTCCATAAAAACAAAAAAACAAAAACAAGAATTGTCCATTTTGATTTGGTGGTAACTCTAAATCACAATTGTACAAGTGAGAAGTTATCTGCAGCATGCTTTATCTTCAATTCAATTACATTCAACGCCCCATACTGAAGCTTTTCTCTGCAGAGTTATATCAGTGCTATCAGATGTCATAATCCTGTAGATGATGACTGATAAATGTGGTAAAAGCCAAGAACAGGGCCTCTCTTCTTGCCTTGAGAAACCATTTGTACAGCAATCTCTGAAGAAATCAGATATCTTTGGATTATGTTTGCTGTTCTTTCATCTCCTCTCTTTTTACTGCAATGGTGTCCTGGCTTTGGGCGGTAGCCAATTAGCAATAGCCTCTGTAAGCTATGAATATCATTGCCAAGCACAAGATCAGAGACTAGAGTTGGGGTCTAGATATAGTTTTAGGCTGTTTGGTTGCTACTAAATGGATATGATTGCAGACACATTGCCTCTGTTAATTCTGTTCTCTATGCAGGACATGCCGATCCCCAGAGGGGCTCAAACATAAGACATGAAGCCCTTTTGATGCGGAGATGCTGTTTTTATCGATTGATAAACCACTGTCTTGGCCACCTTCAAATTCAATTTCTTTTCTTTCCTTCCTCTTTTTACATCAGATTTGAACTTGTCTGTGGGATTTAATAATTTTTTTTGCCTATCCTCACTGGTGTTAGGTATTTCAGAGAGTATTTGAATGCAGCAATACCCAATAGGATTTATTTATTTATTTATTTTTAAAGGAGGGGTCCTGCTTAGAACAAAAACATACAGTTCGGTTTCATGTAGGCCTAGGCTTTGACATTATTTCCCAAAAGGCAGTAAAACTGGTAGCAGTTCTAAGAGCCAATGGACACAGAACTGCGAGAGTGTATATAATGTGAGATATCTTATAAAAAATTCCCTTTAAACCAGACCACCTAAACCAGACAAATACATTTTTTTATAGAGCTTCAAATTAATTCCTTTTTATAGCTACCTGTGGTATTGTTATTCCTAAAGATTGTATATTTTGTTATGTCAGAAAGAGACATCCAGACTCCTTAGAGAGGAAAAATGTTGGGTCTAAATTTAAACCCATTTTGTTCAGTCCATATTGAAATTTCTTTTTTATTATTTTATTTATTTAACTTTGTTTAGTTTGAGTTGATATTGAAATCAATTTTGATGGCATAATTAGGTTTTTTTTTTTTTTGAGACATTGTTGTAATCCCTTCTGAAACTACAGGAATGATGTTTTGTATCAAAAGAAAGACATCCAGTCATTTTTATGAAGACAAATGGCTCTAATTTTTTGTTTTGTTTCATTTTATTGAAATCAGCACATTTTAAAATACTGTTAAGATCTCCTCGGAAACATCCAGGGTTCTGACGATGACTCTAAATTGAAACCAATGTTTACATTTTATTTTATTTTGAGTTCATATTGAAATCTCTTTTGATTGCAGACTTTGGTATCTTGGCAAGTCTCAAGCAGCACAGTTTGACGCATTGTTCCCTTCTGAGGAGACATGCAACATTACTGTGGTATTTTCTAAAAGAGAAAAATCCAAGAAGCAAGAGATTTCAACAACATCCCCATTTCCTTCAATTTAATCTAATTTCTGCCTGCAAAACATAATATTACTTTTAACTATTAGGAGGTTTTTTGTTTGTACAGGGTTTCTTAGTGCACAGTTTTCTTTGGGAAACGACACTGACATGGTGAGGAGAAGTTAACTGGCACGATGCTTCGGGTTGTTTTCATTTGGATGTGTCTAATTGTTTAATGATGTTAGGTGCTGGCTAATTGAACACCCACTGTTCCAGTATCACTGTTTGTTGTGAAAGTTCCTGGGGAAACAGCCACCGGTGTTCCTACACCCCATTGAATTAGCCCTGATGAGCCTGGTCTTATCAGCCATCTCCTTTCAGTCACAATATGACCCTCAGATGTCCTCTCTCGAAACCGACAACATTATGTATGCCAAGGACAGTGAGGAATGCTTCCCAATGAAAGGTCCCTCGTGCACTCATAATCTTGGTCATCAGCCCCCATGTATCATGTTCAAATGAGGGTAGAATCTCTCAAACGTCTTGGGAAACAGCTCATATTTAGTCAAACCACCCCAAACCCATTTAGCAGGCTTTTAACAGCTGTAGCCATCAACTGCTCAAATATATAGGCGGCATTCCCGCTGAGGAACAAAATTAGATTTTACATTAAAACGACTAAGACTTTGTCTTTTGTAACTCAAGACTCAACTCACTTTCTTGACATGTTTTCCTGTCTAGGCTGTCACATCAAATTTGAACTCTGAACGACCATTGAATGTCCACCTGCGGCGATACAGATGTCTGTCAACGTCTAACGCCATTAATGCCACCTTCCTCAAAACATCACCAACACATTTGCTCAGCACTCACCAGCCCTCTTTCAATAATCATTAAGTCCTTTTTCTTTCACCTCTCAGCCTCATTGTGGTTTTCAGGTACTGAATGACGGTTGGCTATTGTACACCAGACAATGTCCTAGACAGCGCATTTTTTTTGTAGCTCGGAGGACAGTCTGTGGCTGTATTGTGTTATATGTAAATTATAATCTCTGTGGCATCTCCTTTGTTGGAGCTGCTGTATTTAACGCAGATGATTTGATATTGTCTCCCAGCGGCGGCACTTGTGAGCCTGTATCAAATTCATAGAGGTCAGTGGGGGAAGAGAGATGGAGTGTTGGATAAAGCAGTGAAGCGTCTGATGTTTTATGGAGATTTGCAGCCGTGTGTGTGTAATCGGTGGCTGATCCTACTATTACCATCAGGTCTGTTTCCAAATGTTTAACCGCCTCGTTCTTTCTCGCACAGCTGCCTTCTGTATCATTTGCGCAAAAACATGTTTGACTCGCACAAACAATGTTTAGGTTGATTAGACGAGAACTACATTAATAGTTGTTATTCTCGTTGTCCCTCCCATGGCCTTTCTGCACAGCAAGTGTTTACTTTGGCATTTACTTCTTCGCTTTTTGTCCTCATGCACCACAACAATGGCTTAGATTAATGGCATATCTTAAATTAAATAACAAAAGCCAAATGCAATCTTCTCAGGATAGGGCAAAATAAGGGACAGAGAAAAAAAAAAAAAAAAACTCACAAGAAAACAAATAATTAATGTCGCACAAGGAGTGACGGCTCCAATTCATGAAGCAATTTTATTCCCTGGCCGCTGAGACATGCAGAAGCTGTAAACGTTGGGCCAGGGAGTAGCATGAGGGTGCAGAGGAGCGTTGATGACAGCCAGTAGACTCATTGTGACTGGAGCATTGGCTCTGCAGCCGCTGGGCTAACTGCTCCATTAATCATCCACACAGGCCTGCACATCACCCCCCCACCACCACCAAATGCACAGCAGCAAAAAGCCAAGCATTTATCCCAAAGTGAAAGGAGTACTGGAACCTGCCTACTATGATCTTTGCTAGTTTCTCAATGAAATACTTCCAATTCAATGGCTCAAAATTATAAAATTACCATAGATAGATACTTTAAAAACCATGCAAAATGTTGGGCGTAAATGCTGTCATTTATTTACTTTTCCCTTGAAAAATTTAAGTGACAATTGCATATAAAACAACAGTGGATTTAACATCCAAATGTAACATCTAATTTCAAAATGTATGTTACATTCTCCCTTTAAATACGTTGGTCTGTTCAAGAATATTTTATATAATTTCATATTATTTATTTGAAAGAATTAAAAGAGCAGTTTCATGTCTACCCTTGTATTGTTGAGGTCAATATGGGATTTAGAAAGTAATTAGCAATAAGTAATGCAATAATTTTTAGAGAATAATAAGTACAGTAATCTAATTACAGTGACGAAGATGTAATTAGTAGCTAGTAATGAATTACTCTTTAAAAGTAACTTTCCCAACTGTCATGAATCCGGTCCACGGCCTTATGTCCGATTGCCGCCAGAGGTCGCTATTTTAGTATATTGACTCTCACACCACACAGATTGTTACACATCACCCTGGACTACATTTCCCATGTTCCATTGCACTGATTGGATTCACCTGCTTTCAATCACACACACACACTATATTACACCCACTCAGATCCTTCCTAAACTGCTGAGTATTGTATAGCGTTTATCTCTCTCCTAGCGATCGCTATTCTACAGAGCCTATTCTAGTTTCCTTAGTCTAATCATAGTCTTGCCTTGCCTGTTTTCTTGTGTTCTGATTCTTGCCTGTGTTTCTTGGATTTTCCCATTGCCTTGCCATTCGGACTCTGTTTGCCCCTGCCTGGGCTATTGCTGTGAACCTGGATTATCTCGTTGCCTTGCCCTGTTGGATATTGTTTTCCGATCGTAGACCCATGCTTGTCCTAGGATTACTCTTTGTCTTGCCTGTGTTATACCTGTTTGCCATTGTTTGACTCTAGCCTTTTTGTGACCACGTCTTAGAATAAAGCTTGCATATGAATCCGCACGCCTCACATCTCGTTCACTCCGTAACATCAACACTGGTGAACATACAGTGAAATATGACGTAAGCATGTTGTGAAGCTTGTGCGAGAAGTGACACAGAAGCACATCGCTTCACAATGTGCTGACACTTACGTAACAGATGAAATCATTAATGTGCATATGGCAGTTGTTCTGAAGCGATGGTGTATAGTTAAAAAAGTTTAAAATAGTAGGATTTTTCTCACACTCACCCATCGCTTCGCTTTAGAAAACATGAATTCCTCAGTTGGAGTTGTTTGGGTTACCATTGTATTTGTTTTATTCTTCAGACAACCAAGTGCGCAGTCATCTTTAGAATTCAGATTTAGAACTTTAGAACTCTATAGCATCAGTGTAGAAGAGTAATTACCTGATGAAGTGGATTTACTTATTGTAGAGTTAACAAAAGTTATCATGTGCATTGTAATGTTCGAAGCATATGTAAACTGGTGCCCCCATTTTACTAATTCAAAACATGGCAGAGACTCCTCTTATCTAGATTCACTTTCACAAGCATGTGAACCATGAAGCAGCACACTAAGAATAACCCCTGCAGAAACTGTCTCATGTTGAAAACATCTACACTGAATAAACGTTTTGTGATGACAGAACAATTACTTCATAATTGAATTTAAGGCTCATTGTCCATGAGGCACAGAAAGCTTGGGCTAATGGCTTTCATTCAAATGACAGCCAGCATTCATCTGCACTCATCAGAGCATTCCAAACATCTCAACCATTCCCCAATGGTCCAATGTTTATACACTGGAATGCAAGTAAAATGGGCCTGATAATTATCAGCATAACTTTGGATCTGATGATTTTAGACTGTACAGTTGAACACACTGTCTTTCTTCACAGCCCATGATAAAATACAGACACACATGTATAAAATAAAATAAAAATGTTCCCAGACAACATAAATAAGGAATAATCAACATAAACATATTTATTTCAAGGTTGCTTAAAAAACATGACCACATTCTCGATTATTTTTCAGATGTGGTTCTCCTTTGAAACACTAGCCACATACAGTACAAACTCTCTGACACACTGTAATGCAGAAAGGGTTAACCCTAACTGTAATTTTTCCCTTGTGTCTCATACCTTTTTTTCCCTCGTCTTTTTGTGAGCACATGATAAAAGAATGCATGGAATGCCAGTGAGCACGGCGCCAGCAGCGTTTCCAGTAGCACTGGCCGATGAGAACTAGGAGGGTGGAGGTGGGGTCGAGCCTGGAGACTGGGCTTTCTTTACTGTGTTTGGGGAAATTACTGCTTTTTTCCATATAAAGTAGTGCATTCCACAGGCTGACTGGCAAACGAAACCTCCTCTTGCTTCGTAAAGGGACAGAATTAGAGACATAAGGAAAGAGACAAAAAAACTGAAGAGGGGAAACACATTCCTAAATCCTGGACATATACAGCTCTTAAAGTAATGTACAGTTACAGGAAAAGACTCTGAATCAGAGCAGTAAATGTATTCAGCATATGACATCACTTCCTTACGTGCATTCAGAGGTCACATTCTAAAACAAAACATGAGGTCTATTTGAATCGTGAGTAAATAATTCAATGACTCACTCATAAAGACAATAGCCATATCCAAAATTGCATATTCTCTGAATAAGCAATAACTAAAAAGTATGTTCTATAAAGTATGAATGTAACATACTAAATTCGTCATGTTGTCATTGTCATGTGATTTACTAGCGTCAGTTGTGTCGCTTCACTACCAAAATGGATTATGAATGCTATTTTATGTTGATTTATGTACCTGACATATAAACTTATGTGATATGCACAGATGAGCATGTTATTGACTATATTAATTACCCAGCACGAGAAATATATTTTATAATGAGTGATTTTTAGGGTGAAAATGAGTCCGATATCAAATGGAACATATACAAAGGTCTCCATTTTATAAACAGCTCTAGGGTAGGTCAGCCATTTTCCTATGTGAAATTCAGGATGATAAATCCAAAGTTCACCCTCTGGTAATGCATGCCACTTAGATGGCATAGACGGCAGTTCATTCAGATTCTCTAAAAGAAGAATAAATTTAATTTTATGTTCTGTGCAGATAAAATTTAAATCGCATTTTGCCATTATTTGATCTTTTCAAGTTCACCAGGGGAAAATGTGTTTTCTTGAAAAAAGGTAATTTTACACCGTTGCCTTAGTAGTCATAAGGTTCAATCTAACACAGCATTTCAGTATGTTTTATTTTTTATTTTTTTAAGTAAATTATATACTTCCCACATGCTTCAACTCAGACAGGCTTGCATTTAAAACTTAATTTTTTAATAAGCCATTTGCCTGAATATATACTGAATATGCTGCTGCCTTGATGTATTGTGTCTATCAAATTACTAAAAAATTATTTTTATTTAGCCGTCATGTTGTGTTCTGGTCATTTTCCTTATTTTCTCAAAAATGCTATAGTTAATGTTATTGCATTGGACTAAAACTTTCTGTCCTTGTTCACACATGGTATAAAAACTAAATAATTGTTGTACTCTTTTGGGATCTTGTTGCATTAACTTGTAAAAAGTATATTAAATAATAACATTGACCTTCAGCAGACACTGAAGGTTTCCAATGAAAGTCCTAAAACTGAAACATTGTTATTTATGCTTTAGGCCTTAACTACTATGTACTTACATTTAAATTAATAATTTGATACAATGCACTTACTGCGTACATACATGTTTTTACATTGTACTTTTGATGTAAGTACATAGTACTATTTATTTTTGATGTAAGTACATAGTAGTTAAGGCCACGTAATGTAAAGTGGGACCCTGTAAACTAACTATATGTGACCCTGGACCACAAAACCAGTCTTAAGTCGCTGGGGTATATTTGTAGCAATAGCCAAAAATACACTGTATGAGTCAAAATGATCCATTTTTCTTTTATGCCAAAAATCATTAGGATATTAAGTAAAGATCATGTTCCATGAAGATATTTTGTAAATTTCTTACTGTAAATGTATCAAAACTTCATTTTTGATTAGTAATATGCATTGCTAAGAACTTAATTTGGACAACTTTAAAGGTGATTTTCTCAATATTTAGATTTTTTTGCACCCTCAGATTCCAGATTTTCAAATAGTTGTATCTCGGCCAAATATTGTCCGATCCTAACAAACCATACGTCAATGGAAAGCTTATTTATTCAGCTTTCAGATTATGTATGAATCTCAATTTGACACATAAGACTGGTTTTGTTGTCCAGGGTCACATATAATACATTACAGTTGCACCAACTCACCAAACCCACAGAAAACCTTAATTTCTAGTTTAAGGTTGTTATACATATGCATTATGTAGTATGTTGTAAATGCATTATTTTCCTCATATATTTGCAGTTTTAATGTATAATAAAATGTTGTGCCTTCTAAAAAGCACATCAGAAAAAAAAAAGTTGAACTAATGTCCACTCTTTTCTTTTCTCTAGTCCTGCTATGTTAACCCTCTCCGAACCTCTCGGCGCAGCAAGAAAGCCTAAATGACAGTGAAAAAGACATACAGCCACAGCACTCAGCACTTCTTTTTTTGTTACACCGGAGTGTTGCTCCACCTTTACTCAAAGCATGAGGTTGGATTCTTCCTGAAACAGCGCTGAGAGCCGAAAGAATCAAAACAAGTCAAAGTGCTCATTCCGCTGGAGTTTCTGAGATGCCATTACAGAAGTCACCCGGGTTCATTCTTCTCTTGACACATAATGAACAACAGTAGCCCAGACACAAACCCATAATCTGCTAATGTGTTGGGCCCTCATAGCAAGCTTCACTGGGCAGCTATGCCGTAATGACGCTCTTTCCCTCTCTTTTCCGTGTGCATGGAGACGTGAAGCTTCACAACATCGAAACAATATGGACATAGATGATGTTTGTTTCTGGCCTGGTAAAGTCAAAGAGAGGATCATTTCATCTCATCAAGTCTGATTCACTTCACCCGTCCCTCTAAAATACATTCAAACGTGCCTTCAGTAAAAGATTGGTTTTCAGTTTTCACTTCACAGAGACCAGAAAGTCTGTTAAATTTATTTAGTTGTTTTTCTGACAGTATAACATAATAATACCCATTACAAAAAAATAAAAAATAAATAAAAATAATAAAAGCTATTTGTTCGTCACACATTTTTGTTTCTAGTTACACCCTAATGTACTTTTAAAATAGGCAGTCAATATATCTCAGGTCTTTTAATGCAGTCCATAACTTCATAAACCTTCATAAACACGCTGAATTGTTGTGGCAATAACATTCGCAGTGCATTTTGATTCAGCTCGTATATTGATGTAATATGCATCCTTTGCTATTTATAGCGTTATGTTGCTTGTCACATTTCAGAACAGACAAAATTCCCTGTTTAGTGGATGGTGTATTGTCAAAGTGATCTAATTAGATATGTTCCCTTTAACAAACCGCCAGAGGCAGCTATGTACCCCTTCAATTTCTTTAGCCCGTCTTTCTAAACAGGATTTAGATTTCATCAACCTCATTTGTCTTCTCCGAATTTGCTATTGCTGTTTAAAAACAGACTTTCTTGAGTCTCTGTTCAAATATTTGGGCTCTTTCTATCAACAATCAAAGGCTGTGAAGTTGTTAGTCTTTAATCCCATAAAGCCTACTGTAGCATATGTAATAAATGGATTTCTAAGGCCTCTATATTATCAACATGATCAAAACTTTGCTGAAAAACCAGTTGCACACAATCTACTACATGCCTTCTATCATCTGACTGTTAGTATAATTCTAAAAACGCCTTTCAGGTTGTGGTACACGTGTCTTTCTGCTGTGAAATCTTTAATAGAGTAAGTTTATATTGTTAGTAATATTTCAAGATGAACATTTACTGAACTGAAGCAACTTTTACTGATACAACAGGCTTTATATATATATATATACACACACACACACACACACACACACACACACATACATACTGTATGTATGTATATATATATATATATATATATATATATATATATAGATTATGTGTAATTATAAATATCTAATTTAAAACAAACATTAAAAAATTCAAAAAGTTATCGTATTTAATACATCGTAGCCCATATGTGACCCTGGACCACAAAACCAGTCACAAGTCACATGGTTATATTTGTAGCAATACACTACTATATTATGTGGGTTCAATAAACAGTTCCATTATAAATACGGTCCCACTATATATATATATATACAGGTGCTGGTCATATAATTAGAATATCATCAAAAAGTTGATTTATTTCACTAATTCCATTCAAAAAGTGAAACTTGTATATTATATTCATTCATTACACACAGACTGATATATTTCAAATGTTTATTTCTTTTAATTTTGATGATTAGAGCTTACAGCTCATGAAAGTCAAAAATCAGTATCTCAAAATATTAGAATATTACTTAAGACCAATACAAAGAAAGGATTTTTAGAAATTTTGGCCAACTGAAAAGTATGAAAATGAAAAGTATGAGCATGTACAGCACTCAATACTTAGTTGGGGCTCCTTTTGCCTGAATTACTGCAGCAATGCGGCGTGGCATGGAGTCGATCAGTCTGTGGCACTGCTCAGGTGTTATGAGAGCCCAGGTTGCTCTGATAGTGGCCTTCAGCTCATCTGCATTGTTGGGTCTGGTGTCTCTCATCTTCCTCTTGACAATACCCCATAGATTCTCTATGGGGTTCAGGTCAAGCGAGTTTGCTGGCCAATCAAGCACAGTAACACTATGGTCATTGAACCAGCTTTTGGTACCTTTGGCAGTGTGGGCAGGTGCCAAGTCCTGCTGGAAAATGAAATCAGCATCTCCATAAAGCTTGTCAACAGAAGGAAGCATGAAGTGCTCTAAAATTTCCTGGTAGATGGCTGCGTTGACTGTGGACATCAGAAAACACAGTGGACCAACACCAGCAGATGACATGGCAGCCCAAATCATCACTGACTGTGGAAACTTCACACTGGACTTCAAGCAACATGGATTCTGTGCCTCCACTCTTCCTTCAGACTCTGGGACCTTGATTTCCAAATGAAATGTAAAATTTACTTTCATCTGAAAAGAGGACTTTGGACCACTGAGCAACAGTCCAGTTCTTTTTCTCCACAGCCCAGTTAAGATGCTTCTGACGTTGTCTCTGGTTCAGAAGTGGCTTGGTAGCCCTTTTCCTGAAGACGTCTGAGCGTGGTGACTCTTGATGCACTGACTCCAGCTTCAGTTCTCTCCTTGTGAAGCTCTCCCAAGTGTTTGAATCGGCTTTGCTTGACTGTATTCTCAAGCTTGCGGTCATCCCTGTTGCTTGTGCACCTTTTCCTACCCAAATTCTTCCTTCCAGTCAACTTTGCATTTAATATGCTTTGATACAGCACTCTGTAAACAGCCACACCTTTCAGTAATGACCTTCTGTGACTTACCCTCTTTATGGAGGGTGTCAATGTTCATCTTCTGGATCATTGCCAAGTCAGCAGTCTTCCCCATGATTGTGGTTTCAAAGAACAAGAGATACCCAGAATTTATACTGTAGGGATGGTCATTTATTCAAACTCAAATGTAAATATTCTAATATTTTGAGATACTGATTTTTGACTTTCATGAGCTGTAAGCTCTAATCATCAAAATTAAAAGAAATAAACATTTGAAATATATCAGTCTGTGTGTAATGAATGAATATAATATATAAGTTTCACTTTTTGAATGGAATTAGTGAAATAAATCAACTTTTTGATGATATTCTAATTATATGACCAGCACCTGTATATATATATATATATTAGGGGTGGCACGGTACATGTATTCGTCCCGAACCGTCACGGTACGGGCGTCTCGGTTCGGTGCATGAGGCCTTACGACGAATACAGGCAATTCACCCAAATCCAGAAGGGGGCGCCCGCAGTAATGCAACGCTGCTTGATAACCGCCAGCAGAAGAACAGCGAATGCCATGAGTTGCGCACTTGAAAACAAAGCTCCCTAGACAGTGACAATGTGCTGATTGAGAACTCGTCTCTCACATAGACTGACAAGGAAGTATACTTTAAAGGCTTGCTCACTCAGCTGCTTGCGAAATGGAGCTTTGTGCTCCTGTATCCTACCTCTCTCATTCGGCACAAATCCAAATATTCCATAACATTTCCATATTTGTGATGTAACGTATCTGAATGCTAAACTATTGTTTATTATGTAAACAATAGGCTTTGTACTTCAGTCGCGTTCCAACGGTGACACAGAGGCGCGCGCTTATGTTTGGCTCACTGTATTTTATTTTGATATAGTACCAACTGCGCTGTCAAGTTAGCAATGCTGGAACTGATGTGTGTGTGTGTGTGTGTGTGCGTGCGCTCCGGCGCGATCACTTCAACTGTTTCCTTATACCAGCAGAATCAACTGTAAACACTTATTGTCTTATTAATAATCACTGTATAAAGGTCTGCTTTTATTTGTGTGCACTCACAATGAAAACAAAACAGATTTTATATATATAGCTAACATGTAATAATATTTAGTATTTTCACATCTAGATGGAAAAAATTGTAATTTGCACTACTGTCTGTTCAAAATAAATGAAAAGAAACTGAGCATAGTAGATCCCCCATCATATCATATCGCAATTTCTAATATTGGATTTCTATTTTAATATACTTTAAAATATAACTTATTTCTGTGATCAAAGCTGAATTTTCAGCATCATTACTTCAGTCTTCAGTGTCACATGATCCTTCAGAAATCATTCTAATATGCTGATTTATTATCAGTGTCGAAACTGTTGTGCTGCTTCATATTGTTTTTTGGAACATGTGATACTTTTTTCTTTGATTCTTTGATAAATACAAAGTTAAAAAGAGCAGCAATTGTTCAAAATATAAATATTTTCTAACAATATAAGTCTTTACTATGACTTTTTATTCATTTAACACATCCCTCCTGAATAAAGGTATTAATTTCTTTAAAAAATAGAAAGAAAAAACATACTGACCCCAAACTTTTAAATAGCACTGTATATTGTAACACAACATTTCTTTTTTTAAATAAATGCTGTTCTTTTTAAATTTTATTAATCAGAGAATCCTAAAAAAAATATTACAGCCCCCACACACACAAAAAAAAAAAAAAAAAAAAATGAAGCAGCACAATGGTTTCCAAAATTGATTATAAATCAGCATATTAGAATGATTTCTGAAGGATCATGTTACACTGAAGACTGGAGTAATGATGCTGAAAATTCAGCTTTCATCACAGAAATAAATTATATTTTAAAGTATATTAAAATAGAAAACTGTTATTTTAAATTGCAACAATATTTCACAAAATAACAGTTTTTCTGTATTTTTGATCAAATAGATACAGCCTTGATGAGCAGAAGAAACGTCTTTAAAAAAACCATAAAAAATCTTACTGATCCCAAACTTTTGAGCGGCAGTGTGTGTGTATGTGTGTATTTATATATATATATATATATATATATATATATTTTTTTTTTTTTTTTTTATTATTATTATTTTTTTTCTGACTATCTGATTGTTATTTCTTGTCAGGCTTTACAGGGTTAGTTTTGTTATGGTCTCTTATTTTGTCTTCTTATTATGACTTAGTAGCCTGTATTTTAATGTTAGTTCTTAGTTTTCTGGTCTTGTTTTTGTTCATTCTGGTCTTGTTTATGTTCAACAGTAGCTCATCTTGTCAAGAATGTCTAGTTATGCTAGTATAATCCTTAAAAAGAACAAAACAAACCTGACAAATATTTATCTTCCAGTAACAATGATCCTAAAATGTTCCTCTAACTGGTAAAGTATGGAACTGGCAACCAAGGTCACGGATTCAAGCCACAGGTAACACATACACATAAAGCAAAATGTATATGCTGAATTCATTAGTTTGCAGTTAGCCCCTGCTGGTAGATGTCATTACTACACCATCAGACTGCCATTCAAAAGAATTCAGTGTAAGACAAGATAACTCATGCTTTTAAGAGAGAGGCCTCTTTAAAGTGTGTAACGATGACAGTATGCAAGTTTATTTGTATAGCACTTTTTATGATACAGATTGTTGCAAAGCAGCTTTACAGGAAATTAAGTTTCTACAGTATATTTATATATTGTAGAAACTTAATATATTTAGCTTATGGCAAAATTTGGTAATTCTGTATATTGTCTGAGGGTTGGCATCCTCTGAGGTGTTGCCATCATCTCTTCTCAGGTGTTTGGTCATCTCAGATCATTTAAGGTTTGGATCCAGATTGAAGCTTCTGTAATTTCTAGTTACCCATGTCAAAAACAGAGAAACAAAGTAAAAACAGAGAAACATACTTCTTGGGGCGCAACTACTGTAGAACTCCTTGGTTTTGATAGGATCTGATTAACACTAAGAGCTATTTTAGACCTTTGGTATGTCCATAACTCTAACCTCGATTTTGTATAATTCTAATAATATAATTAAATATAATTGTATAATTTTCCCTGTAGTCACTTCTTCTCAAAGCCTCTATAAAATGATTTAAAAAAATGTTTTTTTTTTTTTTTTAATTCAGCATCATGTCCTTGCATCATGTCCATGTCTCTTTCAGCAGTGAGATGGACTAGAGTCTTAAAAATCACATAGCAAAAAATGACCCATAAAACACTTTTATTTTTAATGCAGTTAGTATTAAATAAAATTAATAATAATAATAAAAAAAACAAATCTTGAATAACACTGGTTAATTTAAATGACCACATGAAGCACATTTTAGGTTACCTGCCAAAATATTTCTAAAGTGCTTTTTAAGAAATCATAAGTGGCTTAGTCAGCTAGTGAAAATCTGCATAGAACTCTTCATGCCCCTCCAAAAATCCTTCTAGTACCTTTGGGAATAGCACTGCATGATTATTATAGTTTAAAAGTGTCACATTCACAATAACATATCTAAATTTAAATCGCAACTTCCAGAATTCATTTGCTTTTTAACTAAAACTTTAGTCATCATCTACCCACCCTCAGAAACTCTTTTTTATTCTGTGGCCTTAAACAAAATAGGTGCCTGACACCAGTGCTCCTCATGTTCTTTGTGTGTAGTGCACTTGGTAAAGCAAGAGGACGTCATGCTGCTGACTGTGGCTCCCAGAAGAATGGGTCATCCGACCTTCATGTGTGCGCAGCAGGGTTCGTGATGGTTTCGCCGCATGCTGCAAAAAGGTCCCCTGACATACATACACTAATTAATGTTTAAGAGCAAGAAATGAGCAACCCTGGACTGTGTGTCCATTAGTTCTGTAATCATTGTCTGTTATGTTAGGGCATTCATACATGTGCAGTCCATTCAATGATATAATTTGAGCCTCAATTTTCTGTGTAATTTTTTTGCACATTTTCTCTCTATTCCAGGTAGGTCCCTAATGTGTTTTGATATCTTTTGAGTATGATGTCATGAGACTCAGGGGTGTGTGTGTTGAGCAGGTTTCGAACCCTGTCGGGACGTGATGCACATGTAATAAAAGCCACTACGGCGAGCTGTTTGCTGCGTGTCTGACCTTGCAGTGCATTTGGGCTGCGCTCATGCATAAATGCAGCCTCTTACAGTCCTTTTGGACATCATTATCAAACGATACACCTACTAGACAGATATTATTTGTTGGATGTTACTCTGATAGATTACACATCAACACTGTTGGTGTGGCTGGGAATAAACCAGAGTGCATTAAGCAGATCTGTTTCATATCCTTTGTTGCTTTCATCATAGCGCTCATTTGCGGTATTATTCTTCATTTGAACAACATAAAGCTTAATCAAATGCATCCAAATGTTACTGAGAATGTATGCCTCATAAAAACACATCCCACAATTCCTTCACACCATTGCACTGTGATTGTCTGCTGCCAGATTTATCTTTATTTGAACTGAAAACAACGTGTGCAAGCACTGCTATGGTCTTTAGGTATTCCAGGACTGTGAAAATGTCTTGCGTGCCAAGAAAGTGATATAAATTGAGAATGTGTATGAAGTGAAAACAATAGCTGGTAGCAGGAAATCTACCAAAATTCATCTGTAGAAATAATTACAGCTGGTGATATGTGCTGGTGGAAGCTAATGGTGGTAATAAAAATGTTAAAAGCCTTTGAAGATGAGGCCAAACCATAAGACATCAATTTGGTGGTATTAAGGCACATTTCTACTTAGTTTAACACTAAGTACTTGGAAATGAGGGTAATAAAAACAAGACGAAGTGCAAAGTCTTCTTGATCCAAAATGCATCTGCTGAAGCTCATCATTATCCATTCGTCGCTGTAAACAGTTTATCTGTTAAAAAAAAAAAAAAAAAAAAATACAGTTTCAGAGGTCATATAAACGCTTTAACTTTAATTATAATGTTAGAGAACATGAATGAATGGATGGATGGATAGACCATTAGATAGACAGATGGATAGATGGATAGATAGATAGATAGATAGATAGATAGATAGATAGATAGATAGATAGATAGATAGATAGATGGATGGATGGATGGATGGATGGATGGATGGATGGATGGATGGATGGATGGATGGACGGACGGACAGATAGATAGATAGGACTGATGGGCAGATGTATAGACAAAGAAGGATGGATGGATGGACAGACAGACAGAGACAGACAGATGGATGGACGGACGGACGGACGGATAGATAGATATACAGAAATGACTGATGGACAGATGTATAGACAGAAGGATGGATGGATGGACAAACGGATAGATAGATAGATAGATAGATAGATAGATAGATAGATAGATAGATAGATAGATAGATAGATAGATAGATAGATAGATAGATAGATAGATAGATAGATAGATAGATAGATAGATACAACTTGCAGAGGCTCAATGCCAAATGAAGCAAGGTCATAATTTGGTCTTGAGAGAATTTGATAAAAAATGTTTGTGTTCATACCAAAATCTTTGACTTGTGATCACAGACAGATGTCTTGGTAAATCTGAGCTCAGTTAGAGACATTTCTGAGATTTCTTTTTGGCATAAACGATGTTCGATTACTTTTTTCAAAGTCTCCATTTGATGACCATTTATTCTCATTGTTTACAAGAAGCAAATCAAAAAGGAGATATCATTCGTGGTTTTACTTTCCTATGGGAAAGAACATTGGAATTGGCACCTGCATTTCAAACAATGGGATTTATTTAGCATTGCATTTCAGATCTAATCAACAGTTTAAGCTCCACCAGAGACTCATCTCACGGGATTCATCACCTATTGGTATTAACCCAAAACACACTAACAAATGAGTACACGTACATGCATGAATTCCTGATTTATCAGCCTCAGAGTCAATGCGGTTAGGTGAGAGACCAAGAACTGTTTTATGTAGAGGTGAAGCAGAATCCCAAGAGACAGATCAGAGGGAATTATGATGGGAAAGAGAGAAAGAGAAAGACCTAGTACAACGCTTACTGCATCAACACTTCAAAAGCAGTTTCCTCCCCACCACCCTCTCTGAATTAACACAGCAAAAAGAAATAGAGATAATTTATGAAAGCATTTACGCAGAAAAGATCATTGCCAGATCAGAGACCCTGACTGATGGACTCATCTAATTCACATATAACATAACACAATTACCACATTTAAAGTTAACTAGAAACATTTTTATCATTTTAAACCGCATAAATTGAATGCAATATAGCTAGAGTCAAGATCAGGTTTTGTAGCTGAATGGGAGATAGAATAGAAAACCATGCAAAACGTGCTGTAGCGTGACAAGAAACCTGCTCTTCTGAGAACACCATTTTCTCAGTGAAAAGGAAAACATAATAAATTCTTCACGAAACGAGCAAACTAAGACCACGTGATGATGCATGATTCACTGCTCATTCGAAAAGAAGAAAACATGCGAAAGAGGTTTTAAAACAAAAGTCATTTCTCTCATACGTCACTGTTTCTAGTGGTCTGTTTACAAGGAGGGTATTCCTGTTTGTTTCATTTTGTGTGTGGCTCTTATGCACTTAAACTTTTACCTTAAGGAGCGGACGAGTGTGTGCCTGGTTCATTATGCCTAACAGCTTTGCGACATTTTCATCAAAAGAGCAGCACTAGCACTATTACAAACTTTGTGCTAAATACGTCGGCCGTTCAGTGAAGGTCAGACCATTAATCTCACACTTCAGGAGAGCTACAGTGTAGTTTGTTTCGCACGTGAGCACACGATTCTAATGTATAGCATGGCTGATGTCCAAGAAAAAAAAAACTGTTTCCCTTTACAGAGCTTTTATGTTTGCTATTTTATGAGGTAATTTGCAACAATTACAGTTTTCACCAAGTAGAATATGCATTCATTATTCACGGCTGTCTAGTCATATCCTCGCCACTGTATGCATCCTGTGCATCGGTGTAGAATTAATTTAAAAGTGGGGGTGGACACATTTAGACTGGAGCATTGATTAGCGCCCAAAAAGTGGGGACAGCGAAATAAATTTGTAAAGCACTGGTTTTTAAATCCTAGTAAGCTGTCTTGAGTGTGGCTCAGAGTAAAAATATAAAAAGCTGCGACTTTATTTCTCATATTTGCAACCTCACATATCGCAATTGCAACTTTATTTTTCGTAACTGTGATTTAGTAATTGTAATTTAATGCAACTGCAAATTAATTTATCACAAATTAATTTATCACAAATCATATAACTGCAGCTACGTTTCTTCTAACTGTGACTCTATTTTGCATCCTTGCAGATTTATATCTCACAATGTGACATATCTCACAACTGTGATTTAATTTCTCACATTTTTGACTCTTGTCAAAAATTCTTGAAATTGCAAACATTCCTCATGACTGTACATTTATATATCACTGTGATCTATCTCACAATTTTGACTTCATATTTCACAATTAATTTCTCATACTCGCAACTTCATACTTTATTGCTTGTAACTGTGACTTTATTTCTCATGACTGTGCATTTATATCTTACAATTTGACTTCATATCTCACAAATGTGACTCAATTTCTCAATACAGTGAGAGAGGTTCAAAGAAGGCCATTGCCACAGTCTTACGACCAAAGATAGCTTACGATAATTTTTTGACAGTGTCAGAAATTCAGCATGATCATCACACAGTGTGTTTGCTGCTACAATCCATGTTTACTGACCAGCCAATAAAAATGTGGCATGACATTAACCTCAAGCTCTTATCTCTTACTCTTTCACTGCTTCCACTTTTTTTTTCAGCACACATAAAAACTCCAACTGCCAAAGTGTGATTCATCATGCTCTTTTTGTTTACCACTAGAGCATGCTGATGATATTTATTCTTCTATAGAAATGTGTGTCATAGTGTACTTTAGTTCTTGTAATTGCAACTATTTCTCATGATTGCTCATTTATTTCTCACAGTTTGTACTTCAAATTTGACAGTAGTGATTTCATTCTCATTATTGCTACTTCATACTACTTGTAGTTGTGGCTATTTATCATGATCGCTCATTTACAGTATATCTCACTATCTATGACTTCATAACTCATAATTTTGACTTCATATTTGACTTCATTATTTCCTGTAATTGTCACAATGTCACAAAAATTGTCATATATCACAATGTGACTTCATATTTTACAACTGCATCTAACTTTCAAATTTTTCTTTATATTTTCCTTTCTGTGTAAAGACCAGCTTAGATTAGCCCTGATTAAGATATTACAGTTATACATGTGGAATGCAGGATATTAGGTAATATATATCTGAGTGCATATGCACAGCATAAGCATATATTATGTGCACAACATGACACAGCACACTCACATCTGACATGTATTGTGTTTTTCAAGCTGAATAATGTTTAACGATAAACATCATTAAACATTTGACCAGGAATTGAGACAGTATTGAAGAAGACAGATCTATGAGAGTGCCATATGATAGACCAGTCCAGTGCGCAGACATAAATAAGACTCCTCAGCCAGCATGCCTGTGTAAATATTTGAACTCTACCCAACAGATATCAGGGCCTCCAGAGAGAAAGACACTAGTTCAGGTGAGAGAGGGTTCATTCCCATACTGCATGCTTGCTGCCTGTGATCTCTCCCCACGGCTCGTGTATTCACGCTCTGCATATGGATCGAAGGTACAATAAGTGCATAAACAGAATGAAACCATCAGGGGTGCTGTGCAAAATGTCTGTTATTGAATCACACAGATTACTGTTGTAAATAAAGGGTCACTTCTAAGGGGTAATTTTGTTTTTACCGTATGATATTTTTTAATTAAAACTCCAGCATTTTTAATTTGTTGTTAGTATTTAGTTAGTATTTTTTATTTATTTATTTATTTTTTGCACCTGTTTTAATTCAAATTAGTTGTCTTTCTGCACTGCAAAACATATGTTAAATAATAAATGTAATAATTAATAAATGTAAGTGTTCATAATAAAGGTTTCTGCAAAAAAAAATCTGCCAATGGATCAATAAAAAATATATTATTTAACATAAATATTCTTATTTTGCAGTTTTTCTTATTGTGTTAATTTGTTCTGCTTTAAATAATGTTTTAACAAAAAAATCATTAAGTCTCATTTGATATACTGTACACTAGTGGTTGTCGCCAATATTTAAAGAGTAAGATGACTAATACTTGGTATAATGTATCTCAACAATAATATATACAATACAGTGCAATGACAAGTGAATACAATTGAATGTATGCTATGGAAGTGGAGGAAGTGCTAGCACTTCTGTTAATTTGTCACTTATTGCATAACATGATACTGTACCTTAAGAAATGCTGATTGTTGTTGTTTAGATGTTACATAACATATTTGGATATCACATAATATGATAGAGTAAACTGTAGCTAGTGTAAAGAATGGGTGTTTTATCAGTTTACAGTTAACCTTCTCTACATAGCAGAAAGGGAGGGGCTTAATGTGTTAAACCAATAGCAGCAAAACATCATGTGAGTTTGAAACATCAGTTTCTTTAAATAGAAACCAGAAAATATTTCTATATAGTAAACAAACAAACAAACAAACAAACAAACAAAAAAAACAGTTAAACGTTCCATTTGAGACAAACTACCTTTCTAAGGGTGTTTACATGACAACGATGTCCTTTGCGTCACTATGCGCCTGTGCACGTACACATTCTTCTAAAGTGTGGTGAATACAAACAATGCAAAACATGCATGCATGGTGTCAATTCGTTTTCCAAATTTGTGGTTTCAGGCCCCCAAATGCCATTGTAATGTGAAATAAACGGACAAAACACATTATTTTTAGTTGAAAACAGTGACGTGTAAATGCCTCCTACATTCTATGGCATTCTACTAAACAAATGGATCTTAGGAGGCCTAGGCCCACTAGGGGGCCTCAGCAAATTTCAGTGTGGGCTCCAATAGTTCTTAAAATGATTTAAATGTAGTAATCGGAAATAATAATCAGAATTAATATGCTAAAACTATGGTGGCCGAGAGAGCCACAAGAAATTAACAAAACATTTTCATCAGTTTGACAACACATGTGCTGCAAATACTCACAACACGACCAAATACAGAAACACACTGCAAATACAGAAATGCTCAGCAAATACTCACAACACAACCAAATACTGAAACGCCCTGCGAGTACAGAAACGTGCAGCAAATACAACACAACCAGATACAGAAACTCACTGCAAATACACACAGACCTCATTGGAAATGTTGTGAGTTGTGAGTATTTGCAGCACATTTCTGTACTTAGTTGTGTTGCGAGCGTTTGCAGAGCGTTTCTGTGTTTGGTTGTGTTGTGAGTATTTGCAGAGCGTTTTTGTGTTTGGTTGTGTTGCAAGTATTTGCAGCACATTCTGTATTTGGTTGTGTTGCAAGTATTTGCAGAGAGTTTCTGTATTTGGTTGCATTGTGAGTATTTTCATCACATTTCTGTATTTGGTTGTGTTGCGAGTATTTGCAGAGAGTTTCTGTATTTGGTTGTGTTATGAGTATTTGCAGCGTGTTGCTGTATTTTGAGTATTTGCAGCACGTGTTGTCAAACTGATGAAGATTGTAAGTGTTTTCTTAAGTTGCAGCATGTTGAGCTCTCTTGGCCACTGTATAACCCCCCCCCCCCCACTAAACATAAATATGTATAACATTAAACTGCTTTCATGTTTATTTTATTACAACATTAGAATCAGAGGTACATTTCAGGAAGTATTTCGGATATTTTCTTGACATCAAAATGTTTGAGAACCACTGGACTAAACTAAAGTTTTTATGTTATTGGTTCATACTATACTACACTTTGCAGAAATTTACAAAAAAGAAACCTTTGACAGGCTATAATTGAAGCACTGAATATGAATATCATCAATGTGCACTTAAATTATTCGCTGCAGTAAAATCATTTGGAATAAATGGTTGCGCCATTCAAAGGACATTTCACTTTGCACGTTTAACATTCTGAAAATGCATACTTCAGAGAAAAGAACAATATTCTCAAAACTCTTTGCTTTTTCTGGGGAAGTGTGAATCTGTTGGGGAAGTGTTCATAGGGCAAATAAAGGCCAACCGCTTTCACAACCACAAAGTAGAACAATCCCTGATAAGAGAATGTTGAGAGAGACAATTTCCTCCTGTTCCAGCTGACATGCATGTGACTGACCTTAGAGAGTAGGTTTTTAACAAGAAAACAGAGTTCCTTCGTCCACTATTCCTTTTGGACAGTATGAACGCTTGACATGGGTTTACTCTACCTAGTACGACTTTAATATTTTAAGAGACTGTTTCCTTTGTCCTTCCTTGTTCTGTTTACTGCTAAACTGAATATGTCGGCATGGAAAGAGAAACTAAGGAGAGTTGTTACAGTGGAGCCGGTGATTTTCCTCTACATGACCAGCACTTTCATCGTAACACCTGCATATCAACAGATGATTATCACAAAGGTAAGAGAGCTGCTACTGTTGGGATTTAAAGCAGGAAAAGTAAAGAGAGAGAGTGAAAGGCAGAGACATTAATCAAGTGCGTTCAGCGAGTCAGTGTTTTGTTCTTTGAACTGAAAAACAGGTCAGCAGGGTCCAGTTCTAGTACACAAAACGGAAATGCCCGAAGCAGAACCACAGAGCGCTTGGAGAATAGCAGTGGATAGCAGTGGAGCTCGAGATGTACTCAAAACCCAAAACTACAGCAGGCATTAATCAAGCCGAACCGGCCATGACAGTCCCAGAGCAAAACAACAGGCGCTGTGATCACTCATGCACCAGATTAAACAATCGCTGACAGTCATTAGTATGTATTCTGTTGCTGAACTTAAACATCGGCTATGCTTGAGAAATTGCAGTACCTTTGTTTTAACCTTGTGCAATGACATTAAATTGTACTTTTTTTTTCATGAGCTGACATGTCCTGCCATGTGACATACAACATTGAAACATTTTTAAACAGCTTTTTTTATTTATATATAATCATTAAATATAATATTAAATATAATAATGAAATTAAAGTATAATTTAAAAAGATGGGAAAAGACTATACATCGAAAATTAATACATTCAAATTTGAGCAAAATAGCAAAAAAATAAAATAAAATAATTATATATATATATATATATATATATATATATGTATGTGTGTTATAATTGAACATAATTGTAAGACTACATGGAATATTTGTCATTTGACATGCACTTAAAGCAAGCACTTGAAGGCAAAAATGATGATTAAAAACAAAAACAGCTTGGCTAATGTCTATTTCATTTGAACAGTAAAAAGTAAATGTATATAGTAAAGGTAAATGTGTGTGTGTGTGTGTGTGTGTATATATATATATATATATATATAATAGTATTTTACAAATACATTACTTTTTGTACTTAAATGTAATATAATTATGAAGGTAATTTTAATAGGTAATGCAGATTTTTTTTTTTTTTTTTTTTACTGTACCATTTTAACATTCTTTTACATTAAAATTAGTATTTTTTTTCACTGTTTAAATTTATTTACATCCTGATGAATTCTGACCAGAGAGAACCTGTGAGTTTAAATGAATGGCCTTTTTTGTTGTTTGTTTGATTTTTTAAAAACATTAATAATAACTTTAACTTTTGTCTAAAAAGAAACAAAAAGCATCAAAGTAAAATAGAAAATGCTGGAAAAATATGTGTGGACTGTAAAGACATTTCTATGAATATAAATAATGCAGTGAATATATGCATTTGCTTAAGGGTGACACTTTCCAAAACATGCAGCTGTTTTTAGTTCCTGCTCTTGTCATATTGAATTTTTTTTTTCGCGAATGTCCTTCCTTTCCTCTCTCCTTTAAGTTCTCTTACCCTTCCAATGAACTCTGCAGTTCCACACATAACAGCTCTCAGAAAAATGTGGATGAATATATCATATGAATGAGCACAACTCCATGCAGTGAAAACTGTTCAAAGATTAAAGAGGGTCCAATCATTTATTGCAAAGTGCTCATTTATGCCACTCTTAATGGCCTTGATTCTTGCCATTTACTCCTTGATATCATCGTATTTGTGAGGTTGCAGTTCGTGAGCTTCCCCGAGGCTTGTTCTTACAATAACTGAGGGCGTCCCCCGGCGCGATGACTTACTGCTCGGGTTGTGCATCATTCCCATAATGCCTTAGCTTAGAGCATCATTACTGACACTGAATAAAAAAGAAATTGAGAAGTAGAAAAACCTCAAAGCTAACCTAAGATGCAATACTCGAATTTTGTTTGATAACATTTACTCTAACTAGAAAAGGACTGTTAAATGTCAAGATGTCAATGTGGCTAGTTTTGTGCAAAGTGCTAAGCCTCACCTAAAATAAAATACTACTGACCTACAGTAACTGTTGCCATCTAACATTTTATCTGACCAACTTGTGCTGTTATCTCATATAAACATGTTATGAACACTTTTGTTCATTTATCTATGGAAATATCATATGAGCATGAGTGCTGTTGAGCATGAACCTATTTTAGCAGGAATTTAATGCCAAGGTAATAAAACACAACATACAGTGCTATAAAAGTACTTTCTTTTTTTGATGAAAATCTGAAAAATGTATGATGTTAATAACTTTTGAAATGTGTCATCACAGTGTGTGATGCATGGTTGCAAGTGTGATATGCAGCTTCAGTTTGGTTCAGTTCATACAATATTACTCAATAATAGTGTATCTGTTTTTATTCCAAACGGAGCCAGAAAAGCAGTGTCTCCAAGCAACATAATAGTGGTGTTTCGTTCAAATTGAACCAGTCGGTTGAGTGAATGGCTTAATGATTCACTTGTAAAGTGTCTGTTCCTGAACAAATCAATATTTTTTGACAGATCAGTTTAGTGTATGAATGAATGATTCACTCAGTGAATGACAGTCACTACTGCCATAGAGATTAAAATGCAAAAAAAAACAAAACAAAAAATGCAATTATGGCTATTCGTAACTATTTTACATTTTGGCAAACTGAAAGCTAATGAATTCGTAAGACTGCATGTGAACATTTGTGTACGATCTGCTTACACCCCAGTAATGGTTGGTGGACCTTCATAATTTTTTTTAACAGTCATACATTTTTGCAGAAATCACAATTTACTGTAGGCCCCCAGCACTTAGCATCCCAATGTTAAAAATAAAATTGTTAGCATTAGGAATGTTTTCCCTGTGCAGCCAGAAACACAAACTACTAGCTAGTTTGTTTATTGACTCGTTCAAAATGACTCACATACTCAAGAGCAGGGTTTGAATCATCATTCACTGAATGAACTCAATCTGACCACTTACTGAACTGCAAATATTACTGTCTTGAGATGAAAATTCCTTCTTGAAAAGAAGGATTATATTATATCATTAGCACATTCAACAGTTATTTTTGTACTAGAAAGTAATATATATATATACATATATATATATATATATAAAATACATTCAGAGCGACAAGTGTAGCTATACAGCTATGGAAAAAAAAGAAAAAAGAGACCACTTGAAAATTCTCAGTGTCTCTGGATTTGAGTAAAATGTCATTTTTGTTTAATTCTGTGAACTACTGATGACATTTCTTCTGAATTGTAAATAAAATGTTGTCATTTAGAACATTTTCTAACAATTGGCCAAAATAACCAAAAAGTTTTCAGACATGTTTATATTCATTTTTAGACAACGCAATACCAATGTTTTAACTTCAGTGTTAATATTTGGTGGAATACCCCTGATTTTCAATCACAACAAATGAAAACACACACACACACACACACACACACACACACACACACACACACACACACAGACACACGTACATATTTATTTATTATACAAGTATTTAACAGAGATATAATACAAATAAAGTGATATGAAATAAATAATATAGAATAAACTATATTACTTGTTCTAGATAGAGCTACTCAAGCTCAGAGACCTGTATCTTTTTTTTTTTGCTGTGTTTACTCGACAGTGTTGTGGTGCTCAATATATAGAAATTTATATTTGAACTTATTTTGAATTACTTTGAATATCTTTTATAGGTGTGTCAAGAATTGCTCAAGAATGATACTGTCTGCAGTAACCCTGAGCACCACAAAGGGGACGAGGAGGTTCAGACGACAGCCTCCTACATCCTGCTTTTGTTCAATGCCACCCTCAGCCTGGTCTCCATCCCTCCCGCCATAATGCTGGGCTCCTGGTCTGACCGCGCTGGCCGTCGCTGGGTCATGGCGCTCCCGTCTGTGTTGTCCATGTTGAGCGGGGGCTTGCTCTTGGCCGTGGTCTTGTTGGAAAACATCAGCGTTTACTGGACCCTGATCGCTGCTGCCCTAACAGGCCTGACAGGTGGCCACGTCTCCATTTTCCTCAGCTCATTCAGCTACCTGGCCGACCTGACCATGGGCTCCAGCTCCAGTCGCACTTTACGCATGGCAGTGGCCGAGTCCATGATATTTGTTGGAGGCACTGTGGGCTTCCTACTGGGTGGATTCTTGGAGCAAGAATTCGGACTCCAGGCAGCATTCGGGGCCTACATTGGCTGCCACGTCCTGGCGGTGCTTTATATTGTGCTTTGGCTGAGAGACCCTATCATGGGAGAACATACATGTATAGCTCCCTATAAAGAGGATACGGCTGAGCAAGGTTCTCAAGCAGACAAGTCCCGTCTGTTTATCCTAAAGTACGCCAAGCTGTCTTTCAAAACAGTGTTCAAGAAGAGGTCAGGGCAGGACAGACTGAAATTGCACTTTCTCATTCTCTGCACCTTCATAAATAACCTGGTGGCTGTTGGTCAGTGAAACTCACACATACACTAACACAGATATACACTATAGGCCAGTGGGAAAAAAAGGTGTAGAAACTGGACATTTTCACAGTTAATTACAAAAAAATGGCAAGTAAAAAATTTTATTAAACGTGTTAAAGTGTTTAAGTAGAATGTCTGAAATAGCATTTTCTCATAAAATTTACTCCAGTAATCTTTCTTTTATTTGCAACTTTAAAAAAATATATTATTTTTTACAGTTTATATTCAGTGTGCATACATTATGTAGGTAAATCTCAAGAAATCTATTAAGAATGGAATTTATTTATTTAAATGTTCACATTATGACACTGTTTTCATGAAATCACCTGTAAAACACTGCAAAGTTCCTGTAATTTATAGTAATTGTAATTTTTAATTATTACATAATTTTAAATTAAAACATTTATTTAAATAATTAAAAATTCATTACTTGTAATATTAATAAACATTTGAATTCAGCATACACTATATTATAAATAATTTGAATAATAAATGGTTTAATTCAGAATGTTATAAATACAAATATTACTATAATCTATACTTTTGAAAATTTTTGACATTTAATTTTATTTTTCTTTCTGGCAAGTAATTCTATTATAATATAATAACATGTTTTCATTAAAGTTACTGATCTACTTGAAAATCTGTGCTATAGAACAGTTTTTTTTATTGTCATTTGAATTTTTATTTACTATTCAAGAACAATTATATATATTTTTAAATATATATTTTTATATTTTATATTTTTATATTAATTATTTTAACATTATTAAATTGTATTTTTTTTGTTTATGTTTATAATGTTATTTTAAAATGCAATAAAAATAAATAAATAATTTTAAATAATATTTTAAATCATGCATTATAATATAAACAGTATTAATACACCGAGGCCCGGTTTCACAGACGGGGCTTAGCTTAAGCCAGGACTAGGCCTTAATTAAATTAAAACATTTAAGCAACTTTAACAAAAATGCCTTAGAAGAAAACATTACAGGTGTGCATCTTGACACAGAACAATGACACTGACATATTTTAAGATACACTATATTGGCAAAAGTATTGGGTCACCACCTTCTAATGAACAGGTTTGACTACTTTAGTAATTTCCATGAGTACAAATCTTAATGTTTAAGCATATAATGATATTATAGAGAATTATGTGCTTCTAATTTTAAAGCAACAGTTTGGACAGGACCCTTTTCTATTCTAACATGACAATGCCTCTGTGTATAAGGCAAGGTTCAAAAAGAAATGATTGATTTAGTCAGTGTGGAAGAACTTGACTGGTCTGCAGAAAGCCAAGTCCTAATCCAAGCTGCACACCTCTGGTGTGACTTTAAATGCAGATCTTGAGCCAAAAGCTCTTTATCAAACACCAATGACTTGTACATATGGGTACAGTCATTTTAGACACTTCCAAAACTGTTGCAACCGAGATGAAAATACAATTTTTAATTATGTTTCCATCTTTGTTGCCACAGTTTTGGAAGTGCCTTTTTCTGCTCTAAAGAAGGGGGTGTCCCAATACGTTTGTCCATTTAGTGTATGCACAAGTCATTGGTGTACAAGTCAAAGGGTCCCGTATTGGGTGACCCAATACTTTTGCCAATATAGTGTATGTCAGAATGATATTTTCAGTTGGGACAGCTAAAACATGCATTTTAGTCTGGGACTAGCTTAAGTCTTGTCTGTGAAACCGGGGGTTTATGATTAAAGTACAGTACAACAAACACTTAAAAATCTGTTGGAGTCCTTTTTTGATTTAGTGCTTTAAACCATTCAGACCTCAACACATTAACTTTTAGTAAGAGAAGTTTAAAATGAAATTTATGTAAAATAATGAAATAATACAGCATAAACTTTGAGATGGCTGAAATGAATTATCAGTGCAGCTAATATGTGCCCCATGGTCAAGTCAACTGTTTATGATGATAATACTGCTGAGGCACTGCAGGGAGATTCTAAAGCACTCAATCTGAGTACTGTCACTCCTGAGGCCAGAGAGAGAGAGAGAGGGACAGTGATGTCTCTATCAATTTCCATAAATTTTTACAATTTGATATTAGTGTTCCTAGTAACGCCTTTAATTTTACCAAATATAATTGTCGTTATTTTTATAGGTTCATAATTGTCCAATCGTCCCGTTTGAATTATACTCTGTATTGCTTTGAAAAACACTGATCTTTGAAAGTCGTGTCAATAAAGAGCTGGAGAGAGAGGGGACATTAATAATAATGTGCTTTTATGTGCGTTTGTGTCTCCAGGGGATCAGTCGATCTTGCTGTTGTATTTGATGTATGAGCCTAGAGAGTTCACAACTGCCCTGTTTGGGGTATTTAACTCTGTGAGGATGCTGTTGTTGGTAAGTGTTTTTTTTTTAATGCAGTAATGCTTTCTCTGATGACTCATGTCTCTCAGCCAACTCAGAGCGGAGATCAGTGGACGTCCTTGAAATACCACTAAATCTTTCGATTTCAGCCTCAAACAGCAGTGGCCCTGAAGTATGGCCATTGACTGGACACAGCTGAGTCTTTGCCTTCTCTTCATTTGAGTCTCTTCTCTAGCACACACAGCTGAGCACAATGCCCTTGCACGTATGTTGTTTATGGTTATTTATGGGATTTTTCCCTGTAGTCAGAGAAAGAACAAAATGGTAAAGACAGGGGACTGACACAAATCTGAACAGACAGCACACAACAAGATACAGCACCAGTCCATTCAGCTTTTTTTTCCATCACATGGCCGGTTCTGCTCCATACGAGCTGCAGTAATTTGGCACAGAGGGACGTATACATTCACATGCTATAAAACCAAGAATGTATAGGTTATTGTAGACACTGTCAGCAAAGTTTAGTCTTCATGACTGTAAAATATAAAGTCTGCTAAAGATGTCAAATTAGCAAATGATTGTGACATTATGTCAGTTTAAAATATGTTTCTTAGATAAATAGTGCTGGGAAAATAACACACACACACACACACACACACATATTTAAATATCACATACAAAATAAAAGTTTTTGTTTGCATAATATGCGTGTGTGTTCTGTGTATATTTATTATGTATATATAAATACACACACATTACAGTATATATTTTGAAAATATTTACATGTATTTATATTCATATAATTTATATTATAAATATATTTAATATATTATAGGCTATATTATATTGTACATTTTTTTGTTTGTTTTGTTTTGTTTAACTTCTAACAGCAATTTTTCTGATGCATTTTATAATTTATTTATTTTATTTCATAATTTTAATTCTATAATTATTATTTATTATGTAATATTATTATAAATTATATTATTATTTATTAAATGTCTCAAATTTAAATCTCCCAATGTAGATTGTAATTATATTTGTTAAGATAATCCAATCAACTGTTACCCTTGTCATGGTCCAAGTGTTGAAGTCTTTAGTGGCATTTTAAGTTAATTAATTGGTGACATTATTAGTTACAGTAAGCATTTTGCTCTCTCTATACACTTTTGGGTATAAGTTTGGGTCCAATAAATTATTTATTTATTAATTTATTTATGAAAAAAAAACACTTTTATTCTGCAAAAATACATTAAATTGAACAAAAATGCGGTAAAGACTTTTACATGGCTGCAGAAGAATTCTATTTAAAAAAGTATCATGGTTTCCACAAAATATATATATATTAATTTTCAACATTGATAATAATAAGAAATGTTTTTTTGAGCAGCAAATCAGCATATTATTCAAAGGATCATTGAAAAAAAATGATTCATTGAATTTACAAGGTAAGGTAAGTGGTTGCAATCAATTTATTTTAGCTACATTTAAATAAACAAATTTAGCTGACTAACTTTCAACTAAATTTGTTTATTTAATTGTAGCTAAAATAAATTGTTTGCAACCACTTACCTTGAAAAATTAAGTATCAGTGTACATTTCTAATAGACAACATGTAGCAAAGTATATAATATTAAACAATAAAGTATGGTGGGGAGTCCATTTTAAAACTATGATAATTATAACTTTTACTATTGATTACCCTTTCAAAAAATCACTGTCTTGTTCCTTCACTGTGGCATTAGCAGAGTAGCTTTGCAGTATGAGGCTGTCTGTACAGCAGTAGTGATGGGAAACAGGTTGAAGTCTGCTTTGTTTTTGCCGTCTGTCATGAGGAACCCTTCCTCCGAGCAGGTCGATGCAGTGTCTTAGAGTGACACTTAAACAAAGCCTGCCAGTTAAGGAGCACCCTTCCTGATTGGAGAGGTGATGGCTCTCCATTTATATCAGGATACACCACTGGGGCTCCAATCGCTCGACTGCCTTTTGTGTGGAAGCCGAAGGCATCGATCCTGATAGAACCTATTATACACTCTGTCTGTAGGGGATGTCAGCTAGCGGGTCGCCACCCAATACACGAAGCGAAAAGTTTTAATTAACCGCAATTGAAAGAGTCAATTGGGGGAAAAAAAGCGAGAAAAGGAAAGACAAAGAAACTTTTTTGAATACAAAGACATCGTAGAGGGGAGCCGATCTTGTGCTTCTAAAGATCTGAAGCATCAAATTCTTGGCAGGTCTGGCTGCGGTGAGCGCATGGCTCCATGCTTGCTGTTTTTCTAAATGGCTGCAGGGCTGGAATTGACTTGTAATTAGGGTGGCGTGTAGTTGGTGAGGAATTATTAAACACTCCAGGCTCTAATGAGTTGATGAAAGTAAAAACACAGAGCGTTGACCTTTTCCGTGGAATGTTTATGCATTCCCATTATGTTTTCTGCTGCAAATCAGAGGCGGTGGCAAAGTCTGTTGACACCAGGCCCTCGCTGGGCATGGGGGGGGTAATTAAATCAGAACTGTTTGCATGAGCAGTCAGGGCAAATGAGTCACGGCGCGCACCTCTCACGCGTGTTCGCACGCAAATGCGGATGCAGGTGAGTTCGCTTTCAAGTGCTCTCAGACGTTCTGAGTGAGGCAGCCTGACTGTTTTTGACACTGTTTCATCAGGCACAAACCCTGAAGGTTAATTAATTCACTGGTTAGGTTTAAACGCGTCTGAGAGAATCTAAATATTTATGGGCTTTGTTTTCATACAAGCTGAACCACAGGACTGTGTAGTGCTTATGTATTCTAGTGTGGTGCTTATGTATTTCCGAGATTACACAGCTGTTATATTACATTATTCAACATCAGCATCATTTTAAGCATTTTGAATTATACATAGATCTTAGTACTCACCAAACGATCGGATTTATGGACGATAAAATGGGTGAAAAATCCCATAAATTTACACTTTAGGAGGGATCATAGACACATCTGTCTTGGGCAACTACATAGCAAATAATAAGAATGATCTAGTAACCACCTAGCAATGCTAGACACTCTCCAAACACTATAGCAAATGCATAGCAATGTTATAGCACTGTAGCAGAAAGTTTTGCGCTATTCACCACTAAAATGCTGTATTATTTATGCCAAGCCAGAAGATGGCGATGTCACTTTTGTAAAGATACAATCAAAAATTAGCATTTTCAACCCCCCCAAAACATCATTGTTCTGTAAATGAAAGGCCATAAACGCAAAAAAAAAATTGTTCCGTGTTTAGTTGGTGACTCTAGTCCCACCTTACAGCTAAATTAGCCAACTGAATTTCTGATGGATGAATGAAAGTCCCACCTTTAAAGAGTCAATTGCATTTTGAATAAAAGTCACATTTGGAAAGTCAATGGTGCAGCCACATTTACCTTTGTTCTGCAAATTTTCACCGCCAAAATCCAGTCATTTCTATAGACCAATTCGGTGTTTGTAAACAGTGATGCCGTTTTTTTGTGGGCGGAGACTATCTGGTGGCAGAAAATGACTGTTTTCAAGTAGCAGTCTATGGAAGCCATGGAATAAAAGAATTGAAAAAAAAAGGTACATTTGAGTTTATGATTAAACATTTTGACTTTATTTTTGCAATTCCGATATTATACAGTATATTACATTTCTGATAAGGAAAAACAACTTGTCATTCTATCTTTTCTCTTCGGCACAGAATCATGAGTTTATATTCCTGACTTCTGGCGTTTTTTCCTCAGAATTGACAAACTCACTATTGTTGCATTAAATTGAATTATAAAGTCCGAACTAGGAGATATAAACTTGCATTTGTGAGAAAAAAATAGTTAGAATTGTGAGATAAAATCTGTAAATGTTATGTAACATGCGCAGCTGCAACTGAGGTAACTGTGACGTCCGAATTGGTCTATAGTAATCCACATGACTGGGAATTTCGCATGAGGGCAGAATATTTTCCTGCACGTATTTCACATCTAGTTCAAGTTGGTCATGTTTGGTTTTAAATGGGTTTACATCGCTACACTTTTGACAATGGATCCATTTTGGCGGCGAAAATTACACTAATGTGATTGCACTTTTATAGATTAAAAGAGTTCTTTTTCATTTGTGCATCATCTGTTTGTCTACTCTTGAAAATTACTCTACTCAACATTTTTAGCCTTATTTAAATTTTTTTTTAAATTATACATAGATCTTAAAGTGAAATGAATTGTGGTAACCAACAATGTATCCATAGCAGATTACATAGTAATTGATCCCTATTTAGCTTCCATTACATTCTTTGCTCTTTTTCAAAAGTTTTAATGGACTGAACTTCAACCAAATGATGACAGGTTTTTTTTCATCTTGGCAAGGTTTTTGAGCTCTAACCTGCTGTGCTGCTCTCTGGCAGGGCTTTGGTCTGCTGGGTCTATTTCCTGTGCTGATGAGGTGTATGAAGGAGATGACATTAGCGAAACTCAGCGCTTTGTCCAGAATCGCCTCTTACGTCCTACTCGCCCTCTCAAGCAACACATGGATGGTCTTCCTCGGTAAGCTCCCATCACTCAAATGACTCAAATGATTTATATAAATGATATATTGACATAATGAAGCTCCTTGCAAAGTTATTGTGCATGAAGAATGATCGAGAAAACCATTATGTCAAGTTAATGATGCGGTAGGGTCAATGATGTGATTTATTTTGTCCAGACCTATTAATTTATTCAAAAATGTATTAAATATGCATTTCATAGATACAGTGACTTGAATACACATATTCTGTGATAAGCTATTGTTGATTTATTAATTAAAATTCATTTTGATCTTTTCTTGGTGGCATAAAGTCACTCATCAATCCAAGGCACTCAAAATTATTGTGAAAAAGTAAAAAGCATTCATTCACATGATTTTTAACATAAAAACAACACACATGTGCACCGACGTGTTGCCTTGGATTGTTGAGTCTTTTGATGACATAAAAGAATCCCGCATCCAAAGAGCACTAATTCATGGAGTTCACACCCCTGCAGCATTTTTTTTTTTTTGCATATTTTTGGATGTTAGACAGTAAATACATTTATAATGTTCATTAATTTTAATTTAATTTAAATAAATATTATACTGTACTTTCAGTTCATCAAAGAATCTTGGAAAAGTATGATGGTGTCCACAACAATATTAAACAGCAAGACTGTTCTCAACCTTGATAATAATAATAAATATTTTTTGAATTAAATCAGCATATTAGAATGATATCTAAAGTATCATGTGAGACTGAAGACTGGAGCAATGGCTTTTAAAACATATCTAAATAGAAAATATGGTAATACTTTATTTTAAGGTCTCTTAACTAGTTGCTTATTAGCATGCATATTACTAGAATATTAGCCATTTATTAGTAGTAATTAAGCACATATCAATGCCTTATTCTACATGACCTTATTCTACATCCCTAATCCTACCCAATACTTAAACTTAACAACTACCTTACTAACTATTAATAAGCAGCAAATTAGGAGTTTATTGAGGGAAAAGTCGTAGTTAATAATGAATAAGTGTTCCCTATTCTAAAGTGTTACCGAAAATATTTATTTTAAATTGTAAAAATATTTCACATTATTACAATTTTACTATATTTTTATCCTTGTAAGAGTGTGTAAGAGATGTAAAAAAAAAGGTAATTTCATTTCATTTTGAATATTTTACTTTTAGTTTTAGATTTGTCATTGACTTGGCAGTACTGTTGTGGTTGTCACATGGTAACGTGGGCAGGTTTTACACTTTCAGATGGTTAGAAACAGCACAACTGACCCTATTTCAAATCTGTCAGCGAGCATATCAAAACACATCTCTCTTCCCCAAAATAATGTAGATTTCTTTTGTCAAGCATGTGACATGCACAAAGCAAATGCTTCCCACTCAAGGCCTACGGTCTTCACTTGAGCTGCCTGTTTTAACAAAACACTGAAATGGCTAAATGTTTTGGAAAAACAGTCTACCTGACCAGACTTTTTATGGTTCACATTCATTCCTCACTGCTGTCTGAACTCCTTGCCTTGTTCCAGGGGGGCTCCACCTCCAAAGAGGAGTTCTCAGAGTGGTAAGTAATGATAACATTGTGCCGGCCTTCATAGACGGCCACTCTCAGGGAGAGACAGCCGGATCGGCGTTAATACTGTTAATTAAATAAATGGTTGTGGAAATTGTTATTCTAATCGATGTGGCAGACGAAAGCCTTTTAAAGAGAGATGAGTGGCGGCTCTGATGAATAATCAGTGCCAGGGAGGGTGGAATTTGCATGCTGGTCTTTTCTGTTGGCTGCGATAATGAGGGGCACAGTGGCGGCACACGGGAGTCATAACCTCCATTCTGAAAGTACAGCGCATGTGTGGTGTGTGCAGAACCGACACACACACACACACGGACACGTGCGCACACAGATACACCCCACCGCATACACATCAACGCAAATACAGAAAATCTTTTGTTCCCTGGATCTGCTTTTCTTGATCACGCATGATCAGGCGGCTGCGACGAGCGAGTGACTTTACATTCTGAGCCATTAGGAGAAGCCCATGCTTTGTAATCACAATTACCTCGAAGAATTTCATACATATAGATTAAGCTCATGAATTATTGAATATTCCATTTAAATTCACTTATATTTCAGAACTGGTTAGCATTCCTCTGATCTCGCCAGAGATTAGTTACTTGTGTCTTTATGTTTAATTTTAAGTGATGTTTCTTAATATAGTGTATGCAGGTCTATATATTAATTTATTATATTGTTTACTGTTAATCTTAGCAGTTTTATGAACTGGTATTTAAGTTTTTGTGGTTTGCCCTGTGGTTTTGTAGTTGCTGTAGTCGGTGCTCCATCTGGTATCAGCCAAGCAGTGATTCGTTCTTTGTCTTCTGCCATCGTAGGAGCTGATGAACAAGGTATTGTATTATAAATTCACAATTCAGTGTGAGAAAGAGAGAGACAACACAAAAATAAAGTACTAAGATTATGAACTTCCATGATTTTGGACACAGTAGGTAAAACAGTATGATAAAATCATGGTTTTTTGATATTCCTCTTGGAAATCAACCAATGGTGTTTGTAGTAAAACCTCAATAACCACATATTTACTGTTGTCTTACTGTAATATACTGTACTACCACACTTTAACCTTTTACTACCATATTCAACTATTATATTTAAAATTAAACTTTTGTATTAAAAATGATAATAAATCTGCCAATAAACTTGGTTACTACAATTTTACAATAGTAACACCATGGGTAATTTTCACAAGAGATGTGTTTGGTAAAATCAAACTTGGTATACATACCGTGGTAATAATTTTTTTGGACATGGCAGGAAGGTAAAATCATGATTTTTGGATAGATATAATAGTAAAATGAATGGTAATCATGGTTTTTGGATGGTTCTTTTGGAAAATACTTTGGGAAAAATACCTATGGTATTTATAGTAAAACCAAAACAACCACAAATTTACAATTGTTTTACTACATTGACCATATTTTAACCGTGATATTTGTAGTAAAACTATAGTAATAAAAATGATAATAAATCTGAAAAAACAAACAAACAAACATGGTTTTAGGATGATACCATCTAAATAGCACATGTTCATGGTCGTATAGCATAGTAAAGTATATATATTTATATATTTATTTATAATAAATACCTTGGTAATTTTTTTTATTTTTTTGCATAGCCTTTTTAGAATGAACCAATTGTATATGTAGTGAGACCAAATATCTATTATTGTTTTACTACAATAACTACATTTAAATGGTGACATTTGTATTAAAACTATGGTAATAAAAATAATAAAGCTCCAAAAAGTTAAAAACAAATCAGTTTTATGATATTAGGTTAATTTTCATAAGGGAGATGCCATGGTAATACATTTGTTACGGTAAATATGTATGCATGTATCTATGTATTTTCAGAAACACCATGGTACAAATGTGGTTTCTGTATAGACACCATGGTAATAACATGTTTTTGTACATTTACCATAATAAGTAAAAGCATCTATTGTTTGTAAAGTTGCATTGAAACTATATGGGTTATTAAAAAGCCTTTACAAATAAATTAAATTGTTCTGAATCTTAGAGGGAATACCATGAATATACTGTAGTAGTCATTCAGTACCATGGTATTTTCGTCTGAAACCATCCCTGTGTGTGTGTGTGTGTGTGTGTTTTTTATTAGAATGTATTGCATTGTGTAATGTGTACATCACAGCGCTCCTTTCTTCTCCCTGTTTGATCTACAAGCCCACAAATGAGCTGAAATATCCTGAGGAAACTGCAAAGTGTTTTGACCTTCATATGACAAATAGATTTGAGTCATGCCTTGCTTTTAAATCTTTACTTTCTTTGACATTTGTTTCTGCCTGATAACTTAGCTAAAAGCCCAAGATTTAATCTCCATTGTCCTTTCACAAATCCTTAATGAGAGGCGTCGCAGTATGCATAATTAACCGGGGAACTGAACAAAAATCATAGAATTATCAAACTCGGCTAAGTGGAAAACAATGCAGGAGGAACAGAGCAACAACAAATAACATCTTGAGTACACTTTTCATATATTCATATATCCACCCTTGCTTGTTTCTTCTACTCACGAAGTGCACAGCTGTAAGCCAAACTGAAAAGAAATATCCGTTTAATTTGTGGACACAAACATTTTTCTTCCCATTACTTTTATTTATTTTCCTGTTGATGCAAGAGTGATACAACTGTGAAAGGACACAGTGATGACAGGCCATTCACATCCATAAATGCACTGTTTTCACCATGCAAGCCGCCTCTCTCCACTTTGACAGCCGTTTCCTCGGCTTGTGTCTCAGATTGCATGTGTCACTGACTCTATTGCAGTTTCCAGTCATTCCGGGGCACTCACATGACTTCCAGCTCCGGGGAAGATCAATAAGTATTGCATGTTCCAGGCACTTAAAGGCTGCCCTGATGCTCCGCGACTCATTCTGCTCCAGTAAGTCAGAGCAGTCATGAAGTTCAGCGTAGCTCAGGGAGATATTTTATCAAAGTGGATCAAACCATTATTCATGCCAACAATCTACTGCACAGACCTCAGTTTCCACAGCTATTATTCTTTCACTCAGATAAAATCATAGGTTATGAATTTCAGGTGAATCCCACGGCATATTAATGAAACGGCACTAGCTTTATCCACAATGTTTCAGATAACTTTATTAGAAACACGTTTTTAATTTAGGTGTAATTGTTGGGCTCCACTATGTAATCATTTATTGGTCCCACTTTTATATTAAGTGGCCTCAACTACTAAGCAAGGTTAGGGTCAGGTTTGGTGGCATGGGTAGGTTTAAGGGTGGTTTAAGGTGTAAGGGATGGTCAACTGTGTAATTATAAATGTAATTAAAGATATAATTACATGCAGGTATTTAATATATATATATATATATATATATATATATATATATATATATATATATATATACTTTATATATACATTGTTTATATATATATATATGTGTGTACTTTATATAAGTACATTGTAAAAACATGTATGTACACAATAAGTGCATTGTACCAAGTGATTAATTCAAATGTAAGTACATAGTAGTTAAGGCTACTTAATACAAAGTGGGACCCATTTATGTGTTTGTTTGTTTATTTCAAATAAAATAAATGTATTAATATAAATTAATTAAAAAATACTAAAGGGGAAAACTATTGAAAGAGAGAAAGATGTCACATTCACGCAGTGTTTCTTTAATTTAACGTCACTGTAAAAACACAAGGCGTTATAAATGTGGATTATTATTACAACCCGAATTCCGTAACTGTTGGGAAATTTTTAAAATTTGAATAAAATGAAAACTAAAAGAATTTCAGAGTCAGAATCAGAATCAGAATGAGCTTTATTGCCAGGTATGTTTACACATATGAGGAATTTGTTTTCGTGACAGAAGCTTCCACAGTGTAACAGAATGACAGCGACAGAACAAAAACACAGATAAAAAAAAAGAAGAATTAAAAAATAGAACGAGTAAATAAGGAATAAAAATATACAGATTGACAATTGTATGTACAGGTATATAACAATAGACAGTTGTACATACAGGTATATTATGTGCAAATTCAAATGTAGACTAAGTATGTGTGTTATAAATAAATGTATAAATAGTGTGTGTTCCACAATTATTGTCAGGTGTTCATGAGATGGATTGCCTGAGGGAAGAAACTGTTTCTGTGCCTGGCCGTTCTGGTGCTCAGAGCTCTGTAGCGTCGACCAGACAGCAGCAGTTCAAAGAGGGAGTGTGCTGGATGTGAGGGGTCCAGAGTGATTTTGCCAGCCCTTTTGCTCACTCTGGATGAGTACAGTTCTTGGAGAGTGGGAGGGTTGTACCAATGATTCGCTCAGCAGTCCAGACTACTCTCTGTAGTCTTCTGAGGTCAGATTTGGTATCTGAGCTGAACCAGACAGTTATTGAAGTTTCAAGTCACATGCGCCAATATTTTATTCACAATAGAACATAGATAACATAACAAATGTTTAAACTTAGAAATTTTACAATTTTATGCACAAAATGAGCTCATTTCAAATTTGATGCCTGCTACAGGTCTCAAAATCAACCTGTCCTCCAACCAATATGCCTGTATAGGTTGTTTGTCCAAATCCCTGAAATACGACCCATCAGAGCGTATACTACAATTGTGCCCCTATCGGCAACAGGACATTTTCATATTAATGTTTTGTACTCTTTTATCTGCGATATAGTTCAGGTTTTGTGTAGCTCGGTTGGTAGAGCATTGTGTTATATGACAATATGTAATTACATGTGATCCCAGAGAACGCATGCGCTCATAAAATGTACACTAAAATCATGATTTTGCATGATTTCTGTAAGGGGTAGGTTTAGGGGTAGGGTTAGGTGTGTTCATTCGTACAAATTAGCCACCTAGTAAAATATGTACGAATACTGTGAGATCAGTGTAAAAAGTCCACACACTGCATTTAAATAAACAAGCATTTTGATTGGTAATGACAGTCATACGTCATTTCATGACGACAGACGCTGTGTCGAGAATGCCATTATTTTTACGTGCGCTAGAGGGCACTTAACTTTAAAACGTAAATATAGGTCTCTAAATAAGGGCTTGCACAAACGACCTATAGGGTTGTTTTTTGTTGGAGGACAGGCTCCTCAAAATAGTTGGGACGGGGGCATGTTTACCATGGTGTAGCATCTCCTCTTCTTTTCATAACAGTTTGAAGACGTCTGGGCATCAAGGTTATGAGTTTCTGGAGTTTTGGTGTTGGAATTTGGTCCCATTCTTACCTGATATAGGTTTCCAGCTGCTGAAGAGTTTGTGGTCGTCTTTGACGTATTTTTCGTTTATGATGCACCAAATGTTCTCTATAGGTGAACACCTCGATCACAGGTTATCTGTGAATGAGTAAACAGAATGATTTTCACATAATTTTGAAGTAAATATTCTAGGCTACAAGACTGATTACTCAAAAGTCTTATTCAGAACCATTTAGTGTGGGTTTTATGGCCTTATTTCAGCTACATTTTTTCCCCCAAAACTTACTAACCACGCATAATATTCTTTTTCTAAAAAATGCAAACATGTACATCCATCTTGGTCACATATTATTGTAGCACAGTTTGTGCTGAATACAAAAAAAATTACATGTTGGTCAATAGTATGTTTTAAGTAGCTGAAATAAGCACAAATATCAGGGCATGTCAAAACATCCCAGAGGGTTAATGTCCTCTATGTTCTATTGTGAATAAAATATTGGCTCATGTGATTCAAAAGTCTTTTAGTTTTCATTTTATTCAAATTTAAAAAAAACATCCCAACATTTCTGGAATTCGGGTTGTTATTATTATTATGAAATGTAAAAAACTTATTAGATTTATGATGTCAATAACTGTGGAAATGTGTTATCACAGTCCATTGTCCAATGGGACCACTGATATAGCCAAAATGTAGCTTGAAAGCACTGTCAATTAATTTGGATAAAACTGGCTGTCAAATGTATCAATTTTAAATATGGTCAAAATTGAACAGAAGTTTATTGTAGTGTTTGTTTTAGTGTAAATAATGCTTTCTTTGTAATATAAACTAAATCAATGAGTACAAAGGACTACAGCACAAACTGTTTTTTTCCCTGAAAAAATTGTAAGATTTTTTAAAAAAGTCGTTAAAACAGTTTTTTTGTTCACTAAAATGAATTTTTCACTAGCAAACTAAGCCTGGTTCAGCTGAATTTCTCTGGATGTCTGTTTCATGTCTTTATTGACTTGAATGTTGATGTCCTCAGGTGCCATGTTCTCCTTCGCGGCCTCAGTGGAAGCGACCTGCATCCTTATTGCTGCTACGATCTTTAACGGGCTGTACCCCCTGACCCTGCCTACCTTCCCCGGGATGCCCTTCATCATCATGGCAGTCTTCATGCTCATCGTGCTCATTCTCTTGCAGTAAGTGAATCTTTCCTTTATATGGAGTCTACAGCAAGTACAATATATTATAATATTGATAAACATTATTACATTATAACATATATAACGGTTTCTTTCTTTATTTCATTCTTTTGTCATTTATTCCTGTTATGGATTTTCAGAATAAATTATTCCAGTATTCAGTGGCATTTCTCACTATTATCAATGTTGAAAAGAGTTGTGCTGATTGATTGATTTTTTTTTTCATGATACTTTTTTAGGATCCTTTGATGAATAGAAATAAATGATAAAATAAAAACAAATTCTTATTCACCCCAGACTTTGTACTAAAATTGTTTAGTGTGCTTGTTGCCAATCCCCCCCGAAAATCCTTAGGGAATTTATAAAGTTTTATAAAATAAGATATGTGATTATTACTTTAAGAGACTTTAATGTTTCGTTCTACAACATAAATTACACACAGTCATACTTTAATGTAAATTTACAATCTGTGTGCTTTTAATTTTTTTCTAAGTGCACAGTAGTGCTGGCGAAAAAAAGGGAAAAATCAAATAAACCTAACTGCACAGTCATTCTGCATCCAACTCGTTAACTATTCTTGAAGTTAACGATTCGTGGCTGTTGCAATATCTAGCATGAAATCATTGTACACCACACTACAGTTTCAGAATATTATCTGAAGTGTGACTAAGTGTAATTTCATGTTGCAGAACAAAACAGGACTCTTCAGGTAATGTTATCCATAGACTGCTGCTCTAAAAGCCCATTAGAAATTCCTGAGAGAACCCATGGCTCAAAAATGCTAATTCTCTTCTGGGTATTAGGGCTACAAACTGAACACCTCTATTCAATTTATTTGCATAGAGCTTTTCACAATACTTATTGTTCAAAAAGCAGCTTTACAAAGAATAGTGCCTTAAACCCCCAGTGAGCAAGCCAACTCGACATTGGCAAGCAAAAACTCCCTTAGATATTTAAATAGATGAGGAAGAACATTTGGGAGGAACCAAGACACAGTTGGAGAAGCTCTCCTTCTCACATATTTAAAAGCATACATAAATGCATAAATATGTTTTCATTTGAACAGATGTAATCTAGTTACATGATTTTAATAATAATTATATTAATTATTGGCTAATTTGGTTTTCAATTAAATGTCATGATCAGTGTTCTCCTATTTTTCTCTTCCACGATTTAAAATAGTGCCTCAGATATACAGAGTGATTGTTGGCATGGCAACTCTTTTGGTCAAATGAGGTCACAATTATTGTCCCATTTTAATGTTAATTGCTTGCTTAGTGCCTGGGATAATTGCATTAACTATTCATTTTGAGGTAATACCAAGTGGAGCCATAGTTTAAAACTAATGTTTATTTTAATAGCTGGTTAATAAGATACTCACATAAACCATATTGTGTTTCAAAAATATACTTCATACCAAATGAGGAGAAGCATCCAGGAACATTGTCCCTGAACATGTGTCATAATCACCTTGTGATTAAGATAGGCCTTATGGTCCTCTATGGTTTAGTAGTACTTTCCAGTGGTTTTTAACTAGTTTTGCTTCGAGATTAAGATTGTTTTACAAGCAAAACGTTTAGCGCACAAAATAATTAAACTTTCAAGGTAACTAATGTGACCTTTTAATGCAAAGTTCTCATCAATACTGTATGCTACTTGTGAACTATGGAAGCATGTGTAGCAAAATTCAATTTGCAATGTAATATGCAAAATGGCAATGCAATATGTAAAATGGCAATGTATTTCTGTATTTAAATTTACATTTTCCCATACATACTGTATGTACAACATTTAGTGCAAAATGAAAATGAAAATTCAATTATATAATTTCAATTTACCATTTTCTACACTAGTTTTAATATGCATATTAAAAACATAAAAGTTTCAAAATGAAAATGTATTACTCAAATTGATTAGATATGTTTAACATGTCCAAGCAAAAACTGTAGCAAAATTATCATTTAAATGCTGTTTTTACGAAATGCATTTAGATTTAGGTGTAGGGCACTTGGGATTGCATTTTCATCGTGATACCGCGTGATAATTGTAGCAAAATGCAATGAGAGTTTCAAAATGCATTCAGCAAAAGCGTAGCAAAATGGTGATTTAAATGTCTTTGATTTTTCTTAAATGCATTGACACTTACATTTATGACGTTTCAATTGCATTTTCATTAAATACCCCGCGATGTGAAATAAATAAAAAAAAATTATAGGTCAAAAGTTTGGATACATTAATATTTTATATTTTTGCAATAAGTCACTTATGGTCATCAAGCCTGCATTTATTTGTTCAAAATTTTAATATACTTTAAAATATATTTTATGCAATGCTGATTTATTAGCAATGTTGGAAACCTGTCATACTTTTTTCAGGATTCTTTGATGAATAAAAAGTTGAATAAGAACTGCATTTATTTAAAATATATATTTTGTAACAATATACACTACCATTCAAAAGCTTGCGGTCAGTTTTTAAAAAAATTTTTTTTAAGAAATTAGTTTTTATTCTGCAAGGATTTGTTAAAGTGATAGAAACAGTGATCGTAATGATCGATTCAGTTAGAAAACATCTCTATTTTGAATAAATGCTGTTCTGTTTTTATTTATCAATGAATGCCAAAAAAGTATCACAGGTTCCAAAATAAATAAATAAAATTAAAATAAAAAGCAAAACATTAAGCAGCACAACTGTTTCCAACATTGATAATAAATCAGCATATTAGAATGATTTCTGAAGGATCAAGCACTGAAGACTGGAGTAATGATGCTGAAAATTCAGCTTTGAATCACAGAAATAAATTATATTTTAAAGTATATTCAAATAGAAAAACATTCTTTTAAATTGTAATATTTCACAATATTGCAGTTTTTCTGTATTTTTGATCAAAATAAATGCAGGCTTGATGAGCATAAGACACTTTCATAATGCTGCATAATTATCAAAAATGGTAATATAATAAAGTCCTTTCATGTCACCATTTCACCAGCCTACACTTCACATAATAGGCCTGTAGGTGGCACTTGGGCTTCATTAACTATGAGAGTTTCATGAAATCGTAAACGGTGTAGGATATCATACATAAGTGAATTGAATAGCCAACTAATTACCATTAGTGCTTTTGTAGTCATTCAGCATCTTTTTTCTCTGTGACGTAATTTAATTTATAAAATGAGACAAACCGCAGATCCAGATCGCTCCACAAATAAGCTCGTCTGTCCATGTAATTTTCTACCGATTTATGAATAAGAACGGAAAATGACCGAAATTTGAACTTGAGCCAGATCATGATTGGTTGGTGTATTATACATGACAAATGGGCATTGATGAATTATGTAATATTCTAAAATATATAATACATTAATTTTTAATTAAATAGAGACACTAGCTTTGATGATTGATGGAAAAAAAGTTTCAAATATCGTTTGGTTTATTTTTTTCCTTCCGTCGGCCCACTCACTGAAAGAACCATATATGTGGCTCGAACGCCTAGGTTTCTGAACAGACAGTGGATTATCAGTCAGTCAAGCAAAACGCACACAACCCATAGCAACCCCCCAGATGGACAGATATGTAAAAATAAACAGGAATTTAAATCACCATTTATCACCATGAAAATGCAATCCCAACACTGTAAAAAAAAAAGAAAAAAAAAAAGTTGAGCCAACTTAAAATTTTAAGGCAACCAGCTTCAGCAGATTTTTGAGTTTGCTCAACTTATTTTTGTGGGAGATTCTCAAATTTTTGTTGTATAAACTAGTTGCGAAAACTCAAAAATCTGCTGAAGCTGGTTGCCTTAAAATTTTAAGTTGGCTCAACTCTTTTTTTTTTTTTTGTGTGTGTCCTACCCCTAAGTCTAAATGCATTCAGTAAAAACAGCATTTAAATGATAATTTTGCTACAGTTTTTGCTTGGACATGTTTAACATATCTAATCAATTTGGGTAATACATTTTAATTTTAATTTTGCAACTTATAAAGCTTTAAAATATGTTTTTTAATTTGCATATTAAAACTAGTGTAGAAAATGGCAAATTTAAATGATATAATTGAATTTTCATTTTCATTTTGCACTAAATGTTGCACGTATGGGAAAATATAAATTTAAATACAGAAATACATTGCCATTTTGCATATTACATTGCAAACTGAATTTTGCTACACATATGCTTCCATAGGCGAACCATATATATAATAGGTCTAATATGTGTTTTACTTTGAAGTATGTCTGCATCTCCATTGGTTTTGATTTTTATATATTTGGAGAAGGTGAGCATGACATATTGTGTGTTAATAGCATAACATAAATACTTACATTTGTCATGTGGAAAAATACAGAGGATGACAAATTAGATATTGATCCATCTCTTGTGTATTCTTCAGCATTTATAGTGAGAGAGGGATCTTAATACATTTCTACTCTTCCCCACATGTGATGTGAGCGCTACATGTCTAAACTCAATCTAGCCACTAAGGTCTAGTTTCAAGTAGATAATGTAATGTAAAAAGTAATGTTTTCAAAAAAATTGTTCTTTAACGTTTTTTAAGAATTCTTCAAAGGTTTTTTTTTTTTTTTTTTTTAACAGTATTGTATACTTTTAAGGGAGGTCAGTGTGGCTACACCGGAGTTTGTGCTTGTTTGATGACCCCAGACTGTGGAATTCAATGTCTGTTTGTTAATTAAACATGCTATTCTAACAAAATAGAGCACTGTTTTACAATAACATGCATTACAATAATGCGATGGTGGTGATGGCTCTTGATAAATGCTGTTTATGTAATGGTCTTCCCATTTGCCATTAAATGGACAGATGGGCAACTTCTATCAAAACACATTACTATGTCTGACTCAACCGGACTACATTATGTTACATTAGAGCACGGTGCTAGCAACACTAAGGCCACGGGCTCAATTTCTAGGAAATGCATGGAGTGATACAATGTATACCTGTAATACGAATATAAGTTACTTTGGATATAAACATAAGGTGAACAACCATTTATAGAAAAATGAAATGTTTCTTAAGCAGCAAATCAGCATATTAGAATGATTTCTGAAGGATCATTTGATGCTGAAGCCTGGAGTAATGGTGCTGAAAATTCAGCTTTTCCATTAGAGAAATAAATTACACTTTAAAATATATTACAATTATTTTAGAATGTAAAATCATTATTTTAAATTGTTATAATATTACAGTTTTTACTGTATTTTTGATAAATGCAGCCTTGGTGAGCATAAGTGAGCATGGTGAGACTTCTTACCAAAACCACAAAAAAAATCTTACCAGGCCTGAACTGTGAATGATGATATCATTTTCATTCAAAATTCTCCTTCTTATAAACATTTGACAAGAAAAAATAAGTAAATGGTATGAGACAGTAACATATTCATCCAGTTTCACCCAAAAGCAAAACTATTCCAATGAAATTTGTGAGTTTAGGCGGCACTCACTTTATCTCTAGTATCTTTAGCTCATTGATCCAAAAAGATAACCTGCTATGCGCAATCAGAGTAATAGCCCTTTCAAGGGGTTCCCTGAAAAGCTTTGATCTAACTGACGCACTTGTCAGGTTGGCAATAAACAGCTCTACCGCCTCCATTATCAGCCTTCAAATTGATTCTGACGTGCATTTGATGTTCTTCCTCAGACTATATAATTAAGTGATTGTCTTAGGTAATGAAGGCATTAAGTAATGTACACCTGCAATAAAGTCTGTGTGTGGTGGGTAGTGAAGTGTAGCATGGTTATCACACCCAGGCTGTAATTACACCACTAATGGGCTGTTCCCGGAGGCAGTGCCCGCTCAGGGTCGTGCAGTCTCCTCTGCGTCCCGAGCAGCCCACTATTAAACCTGTGCAATTCAGAGGAAGACATACGGTTCTTAATCCATACTTAATCCATTATCCTGCTAGGAAATAATTTGTGTCAAATCAGAAATTGCAAGCCGTCTCATGAAAACTCAAATTACACCCTTTCATTTGCGTCGAGTGAATTTGAGAACAGCATCCATAAAGGCAATATGAGCTCATTGGAAAAATATGCATCTCTACCTACATTTTTGCTAACTTACAAAACTCTAAACACTTTTATCGATTCTGATTCCAATACCAATTCTGCTTATCGATTCCAATTCTTATCAAATCCCAGTTTCAATTTCGACAAGCTAAAAAAAATACAAATAATAATCATAAATAAAAAAACATTTAGATATCAAACATATTTATTCTGTCTTTTTCAACCTGTGATGCAGCTAAATAGCATGAACAAAACCAACAGCCTAGAGAAAACTACAGAACAAAAATTACCACAGCAAAATGAAATAGACTAACTAGTATAAATTTCAAACATTATTATTAAGAAGTATACAGTCAGTAATAAAATAAGAACATTTAAAAGAAAATATGAATACAACTGAAAGTTCAGATACAGAAACTGAAATCAAATGTAATCAAATGTAAATAAGCAAGGCAAAGGTTTTCTTTTTATAAATCAAATTTTGATTAATCCTCATTAAAGTTACAGAAGTCATTCACTCAAGATCAGTGAGAGATTTTATTTTGATTTATGATTAGCATTAATGACACAGACGGCAGCAATTTATTAGGCTGCTGTCATTGTAAGACTGCATGGATGCAGATCTTTGACATAATTTTGTGTGTATTTGCCCGTTTAAGCACAAGAAGATGCGAATGGGAACTCAATTCAGTATTTGAGTATTATATGAGAGGTGGCTTTTTGTGTGCATGTTTTGAATTTTTATACAGCACAAATTGAGTTATCTTTCACATCTTCTTGCACTTCAGCTTTCACATTAAAATGTGCACACATTAATTAATAAGTGGAATTGAAATGTGTATCTTATTGAATCCATGATTCTTGAAAATGAGAACTTAATTCAGTATTTGAGTATTATATGAGAGGTGGCTTTTTGTGTGCATGTTTTGAATTTTTATGCAGCACGAATTGAGTTCTCTTATTGAAGCCATGATTCTTGAAAATGTGGAAACAGTTCTAAAATGGAACCAGTTCTTGATGCCCAACTGCATTTACCATTGTGCACAATTTGCAATCTGATACATTTGAACATATGCATCACATATGTAAAATTCATATGTAAGGCTTTAAAAAAATCTTACTAACCCTAAACCTTTAAACTATACTATATGTGGACTTTCTTTCAGAAAAAGTAAACTTGTTCACTAGCTCACCTGGTAGTGCACTTGCTATGCGGAAAGCTCAGGTACGAGTCATGTGAAATAAGAGTCACAACACTTGATAAAATAGCACAAAACCTTGAAGCTAAAGCTAAAATGGCACGGTTGCTTCAGCAATTTGCTTTTGTTAATAATATTGGTTAGGTTCAAGGTATGGTTTAGTGTAAGTTATTTTCAGTCGCGATAGAACAGTTACCCTTTAGCGCCACTCATCGGCAGAGGTGGGTAGTAACGAGTTACATTTACTTCGTTACATTTACTTGAGTAAATATTTTGGGTAACTAATACTTTTAGAGTATATTTAAAAATGGGTACTTTTACTCTTACTCAAGTACATTTGTAGTGAAAAAACGGTACTTTTACTTCGTTACTGTGGGCGACGCTCCTCTCGTTACTTTATCTTAATGCAGTACAAGTTAAAAATCCTTCAATTTATTCCAAGCGCGCCGTCTACTTTTTTATTATGAGCGATGCCCGTTCGCGAATGATTCATTCTTTTGAGTCAATTCTGTTCGAAGGCTTGATCAAACCAGTTGGCAGACCAGTGAATCGGTTCGCGAATCAGTTTGAATGATTCGTTCAGTTCCCTGCCGCGCGCGCTGAGTCGTCTGAAGCGGTTCTCACTCAGAGTTGTAGAAGTGCGTTGAAGACGTGGCTTTGGATCAACAGTCAGCTGAAAGCAAAGGCTATGGTTTGCTAGCTATGAAGACCTTTATTAGATGAACACCGCGTGTGCTGTCGGTTCCACAGGTATAGATTCGATTACAGTATACGATACCACTATGACATTACCAGTTTGTTGTACATGTACCTTATACATTAAATACAATGTATAATTTATCCATTAAATAAGATGTCAGAGAGTATGAAATAAACACCCGCCAAACCCGTGTTAGTTCCAGGAGGAATGCCTTGCCTGGAGACAATTAATATTGATATTTTCACAATATTTACGCTTTCAGAAATAAAGGCTACATTTGTTTACATTTTGCAGAACAGACGGAAGAAGTGCATTTGTTTCGTTATGTTCAGATGTTCTGTAGCAGTCATGTGAGGAGTTTTCACTCTTCTCCGTGTCAGAGGTTATATACATATATACATTTATTATACATAATTAATATACTTTAAAATAATTTTATTTAACTCAGTGATGCAAATCTGAATTTTTATCAGCTGTTACTCCAGTTTTCAGAGTCATATGATCCTTCAGAAATCATTCAAATATATTGATTTATTACCAGTGTTGTTGAAAAAAAAAAAAAAAAAAACAGCATATGCTGGTTAGGTATGTTTTGAAGCTGGGATGCTGGTTTATGCTGATCATGTGCTGGTCTTGAGCTGGTCGGACCATCTTAGGACCAGCAAAGGACCAGCTTAAATCAGCTCAAACCAGCATCCCATGCTTCAAAACATACCATACCAGCATATGCTGTTTTTTTCAAAAGGGAACAGTTTTGCTGCTTAATATTTTTTGGAACCTGTGACATTTTGTTCAGGGTTCTTTTATGAATAGAAAGCTAAAAAAGAACAGCATTGATAATAAATCAGGCTGATAAGTATTCTGATTTGCATCACTGAAATAAATTACATAAAAAAAAAAACATATGTATGCATGTATGTATATAAAATTTTATCTAAATATCTATATATCTAAATAAAAGTATACTATATGCAGTATATGATCCAAAGTAACTAGTAACTAACTACTTGAGTAGTTTTTTTATCCGGTACTTTTTTACTCTTACTCAAGTAACTATTCAGACTATTACTTTTACTTGAGTACAGTTTTTGGGTACTCTACCCACCTCTGCTCATCGGACATTATATTTCCAAACTTCCATGATGCATACAACAATCAACATAATAAAAAAGTTGCCAGATTCACGTTCATCTGAAAAAAACAACAAAAAAACTGAACACTCTTTTAGTGCCACTCACTGCACATTTCACTTTGAAAGAAGAAAGAAGCAACGCAATCATTTTGCAGAATGTCACAACAGCCTCTTTTTCCAGTGAGCCTGGGTTGCATAAATGCCTGAACGGTGTGGGTTTGAACATCCCTGCACTACATAATTCCACTCTTATCAACATGAAAAAGCTTTTCAGAGAAAACAAATGTGAAACGTGACTAACCACTAGTTATTTTGTTCATTGTCATCATTGTCAAAAGCTTCACCACGGTTCCATTTCAGCCTTCAGGGATGTTTCTATTTCACGTGTGTGTGCTTGTGCTCGAGATGTCAGTCAAAGTGAGGAGGAATTGCAGAGTGTATGATACCTGACCCTATGGAATATTGATGAGTCTGAGGAGAAATAAAAGAGAATAAAAGAAAAAGTAATGACAGAGTCCGGGTGGGTGAGCAAGAGCAGTCTGCCTCTGTGGTGCCACTGACTCAAATCAGAGTTTACACAGGGACTCTAGAGACTGCAGACTTAAGACCGGTCTTAATCCATCCATCAAAGCCTCTCTCTCATTACGCTCCACAATTACCGGGACTATGAAGGGCTTGTCTGTTAAAATCTAACTTCAAACAGTCTTTTTTGTATTTAAGCGCTTAGGCCCTCTTTCTTTACCCTTCATCTCTGGCCTCATATTCAGGATTTCAAATGTGATTATATCTGCTCAAACACCGTAACTAGAGCTGTATTGTTTAGAGAGAGTGTTTACATCGGTGGCAAGTGACTTAACGACGATACAAAATGAGGTTGGATTTTATAAATAATAAAAACCACACAATGGCCCGTCGCCCTAAGCCTCCTCTGGGTCCTTGCTTTGGTGACTGAATGCCGCATAGGCTGTTTGGTAGCAGAAGGCCATTTCAAGTCGGCAAGACTGCAGGTGTGCCAATTGATTGATGCAGGACTACTGTATTATTTGAGGAACATGGAAATACAAAATGGACATCCATTCTTTGAAATAAAATAAAAGGTTTTAAAGCATGACGCTACAGGGAAACCTATTTAAAGGGTTAGTTCAACCAAAAATGAAAAGTCTATTATCATTTACTTACAAGAACATCCAGCCATTCATCTTGCTAACACAAACAAAGTTATTTTTAATATTCTCACATTATTTTTGTCTATCGGTAGAAAGTTCATGCAACTAAAAATTTCAAGCTTCAGAAAGGTCATAAAGACATAAGTTCATTATGTAATCAATTTGAATCGAGTGGCTCAAATCAAGTTTTCTGAAGAGACACGATCACTTTATATGGTGAACAGATTTAATCTAGGCCAGTTGTCACATATAAACATTGATCAATGCACACATATGAAGCTCATCAAATAAGGATGCATGAACCAATGAGGTTATTGTATATATTGTAAATATTATGTATATTTTCGGGCTGTCAATTTAATGCGGTAATTTAATTAATTTATGATTAACAATTAATTATATATATATATAGGCTTTTTATGAAAATCTAACTAGGATTATTTCATATCTTAAAATACATCCAGTATATTTAAGATACAGTAAATATCTTCCAGGTCATATTTGAATAATTTTCTTTTACATTTTTTAATTTAATTTTGGAAACGTTTCATCAGACGTGCACTCCTTAATGTCTTTCCCTATACACTTGTATTGTACCGTACTATACTACATTATTTTGCTAATGTTTACAAACTAGAAGATCAAAAAAAAAAAAAAAAAAATTTTCTTTGATAATCGATATGTCACAATCGCTGTTAATGCAGCTTGTCTGTTTGTACATAGTATTAAATTTAAAAGTGTTTGAGTGGCAGGATTGTAACTGTGGTTGCACAATAATGTGGCAATGTGTTTATGGAGGTTTTCAGTCATCCGTAACACAGTTGAGGTAAAACTCATTAAGAATTCAGGACTTGCTGAAGATGTTTTGCTGCTCATCCAGGTAAAAATCGGTGGAAAGCTTTTTTTCTCACATTTGTATTTTAGAGAGGTGCAAGAATAATAGATTTGTACACTTCATTCAGACAAATGTGTGTGTATTATTTATTTTTAAGTCTTTTATTTGATCAAAAATACAGTAAAATAGTAATATTATTACATCTAACGCAATATTATTACCATAAAAAAATAAAAAAATGTGATGCAAAGCTGAATTTTCATCAGTCATTACTCCAGTCTTCAGTGTCACATGATCCATCAGAAATCATTCTAATAGGCTAATTTACGGCTCAAAAAGCATTTCATATTTCATATTATTATTATTATTATTAGTTGAAAATGACTGTGCCGCACAATGAAGTGTGGATAGTGTGGACGCATTTTTGTCAGGGTTCTTGATGAATAGAAAGATTGCAGAACAAAACAGAACTATTTTGTAAAATGAAAAAATGCCTTTATTGTCATTTTTGATAGTATTTAATTTGTCCTTGTTGAATTAAAATGTATAATTAATAAAAATAATTATTCATAAAGAAAGAAAGACAAAAATGGCTGACCCAGACTTTTGAACAGTAGTGTACATGTCTGCATTGTCTGTTAATATAATACTATAACTATACTATAGGCAGCGGCATGACGCAGTTTCAGGTAGACATGACTGACATTTAAATCTGTCTACAGAGTATTGCTAAACCTCTTGTGAACATTTAAAGTGGATTTATTCTGTTTTCCGATGAAAACAAATCCACAACTCAAGCTGGACCTTTATTGCAAAGCTTGAAGCTAAAATGTGCATGGCAGTTGGTCAATACATTTCTCTTGTTTTAATTGTTTATTTATTTATCGGCTCTACTGAAGAAATGTGTATTGGCGTTAGCCTAGAGGGAAGTACAGTGCTGAGATCCTTGAGTAAATTGTGTGTCTGGTTACCATGGCGGCACCATGAAAATGAGTGTTGCTTTGCGCTGTGAATCTATAATGACGGAGAGTTCCAGTCTGGAGATTATAAAAGAGATTTGTGAGTGCCGTGGCCAAAATATACACTGCTTTGACATCTGCACCTCAGGTTTTGTAAAGCGCCCCTTTTTCATGTCACGGAATTCATTTCATATTGCAGAGTGTTGTTAAGATTAATGTTTGATGACTCTTGACTTTATTGGACAGACGTGGGATGCGTGTATGCGGTTTTGAATGCAGAGAGGAGGTCTTTTGCATGGCTGCCTTTAAATATGCAAGACCCCTGAGACGTTGTTTGTTGTTTCAACTCCTGTTCTATTTTCATCATGAATAATTATGTTTTTTTTCTCAGCCAAAACAGCATGGCAGTTTTTCAGGTGTAGATTATGGCCCAGTGCCTTAAACGAACCTGTGAACTGAAGCAAAAATGTGAAACCACACAGGCTACAATTTAAAACTTACATTTAATATTCCAAATGTGCAAAAATAAAATAAAATCATTTTAGTTTAATGTAATTTAATTTATTATTGTTGTTTTGTTATTATTATTATTGTTGTTGTTGTTGTTAAATATTATTGATAATTATTTACAAAGACTAATCGAGTTGCATGCAAGTTAGAGTCCATATATGCTCAATTTAATTACCTTTAATTGATTGCATAATTTAAATTAATTCAAAATTGCTATGATTAGCATATATATATATATATATATATATATATATATATATATATACACACACACACACACACACACACAGATATATATATATATATATTTTTTTAAATAATATAAATAAAATAACAATTTAAAATAATTAAAAACATAAAAACATTAAATGTTACATTTAGTTATATTCCAAGCACACAGAAATCACATTAAACTACATTTTAATAATACTAACAACAACAAAAATAATTAATAATAAAATTAATAAAATTATTATTATTAATAACAATACAATATTATTTAAAATGTAAAATAACTAAACATAAAAACATTAAATGTTACATTAAATTATATTTCAAGTATACAGTCACATTAAACTATATAAAAATTAAATTTGATTCTACTAATTTTGTTTAAAACATCTGTTTTTGTATAATAATAATGATGATGATGATGATGATGATGATACGATTAATACTACTACTACAACTACTACTACTAATAATTATGATTATTATTATTTTTGTTGTTGTTTATAAAACTGATCAAATTAAAAAGTATCAAAAAGTAATCTCAAGTCATTAAATTAATTATTAAACTGCATCAAAGGAACTGTCTCCCTCAGACTCTTTCACAATGCGACAGTAATTTCAAATGCGCTGAAATGATGAACATTTCTGATACGATTTTGCAATTAGCAACCTATTCAACCTCCGTGTGGCTCAGACAACGAGGTTCAACAAAACTTTGGGAAGACGGCAATGCCAGTGGCCAGCTAATACAGTTCAGCACCTGTACTCTCTCATTAAGCATGAAAATAAAGGCCTATCTCACTGTCTGCCAAAGCCAAATGCTTTCAGACTGAGCCGTGTGACACACCTGCACTCTGCCTGACAACAACAATTAGCCGTCCACACTGCAGCGCAATCCAACCCTCTGCTGAATCTGTTTAATTAGTGTCATTCAAGGGCTGCTTTGTTAAAGTCACTTTTTGAGATTGCATGTGGAGGAAATGGCTTTTGCATATGTATTACTGTCCTATCCCAGAATTAAAATCTATTATGTTCTTATAACTATGCTTTTTTTTTTTTTTTTTTCCCATATGCTCAAGCCTGGAAAGCAAACCTAGAATATTTATCAGGATATGGAGATGGACTTAGATTAATGTGTCTGGAAATGGCAGAAAGTGCTTCTCTGATTGCATATTTGCGAGTTGCAAGCAAATAACTAATTCAGCCAGCTGTTGTTGTCAAAAGTATTAGTCAAATTTATGGATAGCCATTACATTTACTAGCCTGACATCCTGGCATTTTCTCCATTAGTATTTCCTTTTGTGAAAATTGATTCACTCTGGTTCCTCTACTCACTTGGATGTTTATTGTAACCCTTTACTTTAACTAATTATTACTTCATGTACAATATTTTCAAATAAGAAACAAATACAAATATATAGTATATAGTATACACAGTATAACTGGTAGAAAACAATACTAGGGTGTTGTAAGTGGTTGCTAGGGCATTGCTATGCAGTTGCTAGGGTGTTTTAAGTGTTTTTACCAAGTGTATTCTGAGTTGTTGTGACTTACTGCTCAAGAAAGTCTCTGTGATTTTCTTGTCATTATTTATGGCTTGGGTCCCTCTTCCAATGTAAGTCTATGGGATTTTGTTTCATATTCAGTTGCAAAAAGAAAAGTAATAACATACCTTTCCTCAATTCAAACCCCTAAACCTAAGTTTCAGCAAATAGCAACATCTCAGCAAACATCACAAATAATGAATTAATGATAGGTTGTATTTATTAATATTACTTAATGCATTTGCTAACTTGAACCCACAATGAGCACGATTGGTTTACATCATTAGTTGGTTCATTTTAATTGTTACATATACTAATGCATTTCTTAACATTAATAGCTTATTTATTTTTTTTTTTTTTACAACACTTTAAACATTAAGAATCTTAGTTTATGTTCTTTTATACATGTACATTACTTAACATTCAAAGTCTGCTCATTCATACTGTGTGTTAACATTACTTAAAGCATTAGTCTTCATGAAATAACATTGAACAGCACTTTATTAGTTACTTAAAAGCAATAGAGTTTTTTTGTGAACCTCATTGTAAAAACCATTTCAACATCAGTTAATGTGTTTCTACTTATTGTGGGCTCCCTACTAACGTGATTTATCTTTATTATGTAATTTATTATGCACTTTGTGAACCCTCTTGTATAATTGTGGCATATTTTAACATTACATGATGTTTTACTAATTTTGCAGGCTCTTTACTAACATTATTTAACAGGTAAAGAGCATTATTAGGGGTATTGCTGTTGTTCATTGTTGATGTTAACTAATGAATTAACTGATGCTAAGAAATTCAGCTATTAATGTTAAGAAAAACATTAGTATATTATGTACAAATTAGCATTATCCATAATTAGGTAATGCTGTACATGCAGTCTTGTTCATTGTTATTTAACAATTCCAATCTTAAAGAGTTAGTTAGTTCACCCAAAAATGAAAATACTGTCATTAATTACTCACCCTCATGTCATGAGGGCCACGTTCATCTTTGGAACACAAATTAAGACATTTCTGATGAAATCCGAGAGCTTTCTGACCCTGCATAGACAGCAATGCAACTGACATGTTTAAGGCCCAAAAAGGTAGTAAGGACATCATTAAAATAGTCCATGAACCATCAGCAGTTCAACATGAATTTTATGAAGCTACGAGAATATTGTGCGCAAAGAAAACAAAAATAACGACTTGTATTCAACAATTTTTTCTCTTCCTTGTCAGTGTTTGACGCACATTCACGACAGTACCACAGTGTCCTTACTACCTATAACAATAATATTTATTATTATTTACAGTTATTTACAAATGTTACATATAGTTACATGGAAGTTTTGGTAATTAATAATTAATTTTAATTTAAAATCGCTACCCAACTCAACACTAAACATAAAATGTTATAATACATTCCAAATATACAAAAATATAATAAAACTACATTAAAATCTGTTAAATGAAAATACATATTTACATAATTACAGGTCTACTTGCTTACAAGTGCTACTAGGAGACCTGTAGAGGAATTATGGTGCAATGCCAGTAGAAAAAACACAATACAGTCGCTAATTATGCATGTGCCAACACTTTTATCCAAAAATGCGATAAAACTAATTTTTCCTTTCCCACTAAGCAACAAGAAAACACTTCAGCTGCTAGTGAAAGCCACAGAGACAGGAAGGTTTTAGTTTGCCCTTGACATTGCATAAACCTCCATGTGAATTATGAATGGCCTATTTATGACACCTGGTGGCCTGCTGCCATTCTTAAGCCAGCAACTGAATCACACATACAAGTTATTTTTTATTTATTTGCTTTTGCTTCTTTATTCGACAAAGATGTATTTCTATGATCAAATGTTATTGTTTTAAAATAAATAACATGCTGATTTCAAGCTAAAATCATGGTTAAATCACTATAGGGGAGGGAGATTTATATGAAGTATATTGTGAAGTGTGGAGTGTCTCTGTTCTGTGGCACCTCCTCTTATTGCGACTGATGTGTTTCTCTGTTGGCTTTTAGGTGGATTAGTGAGATGCCCGCCACTCATCCTCGCCTTGTGCTTTCAGACTGAATCTCCTCCTTCTGGGTTATTCTTTCAGCACAAAGTGGATCCATGATTGGATATTGCACGCTTTTCTGTGGCAAACTGATCTTCTCTAAAAGTCTCCAGAAAAGAAAGTCTCTTTTTTTTTTGGTGCACTTACTGGTACATATTCCATCACAAGAAAAATTTTGAAACTCAGATGAATTCACCAGTTGCACTTTAAACTGATTCATATGTACAGTGATATATGTAAGTACTGTATAATAAATAACAAACTACAGAATGATATAATGCAAAAAAAGACTCTCCCTAAGTTCTTTAGTGAATTGAAATGTGCTGCAGTCTGCATGAGCATGTGGTGAGAAAGCATTAATAACCTTTTAATAAAATTAGAACGGTGAAAGGTCAGCTCCAGAATCGGAAGAAGTAAATGAGAATCGCTGCACTGAATTATTCTCCCAGATAAGCCATTCACCACAATTATACTGACACAGGGTAGAATCCTGGAGTTGTTGGACAATTAAATACATTTCATGCATAAAGTTGAGATTTAAATTCAGTTTAAAAGCATTTCCTCCATTAACTGGGCCACAGACATCTCTTTGGGCTCTTCGTCTCAGAACTCGGAGTGGCAGAAAGCCATATGGGTTCTGCTGTCAACCGCAAAACTTCAATCAAAGGTAGTCTGCTGGGGAAGGAACTAAATATGGAAGGGAAGATTACATGGGAGGTTTGTTTATAGACTTTTGAAAAGGTATGTTTCTTTTTCCAAAATGTACATAAGGCTGCCATGAATGAACTTCCTTAATGTGGAATAGATGGTGTTCATGGTACAGCTATATTGGTGTCCTACATGGACAAGCCAGTCAAGTTAACATGAAATGGTGTTTACAACCAAATGTACTTCTGAAATCTGATGTATATCCAAGTCAAACAGGATATTTATTGGGGAAAAAATTTGAGTGGAAATATGTTGAGCAGACACGCACACACACACACACACACACACACACACACACACGCGTTTGTTTTTGTGAAAAGTGGGGACATCCCATAGGCGTAATGGTTTTTATACTGTACAAACTGTATGTGCTATTGCCCTACACCAACCCTACACCTAACCCTACCCCTTACAGGAAACTTCAGATTTTCAATACACTCCATTCTGTGTGATTTATAAGCGTTTTGAAAAGTGGAGACATGGGGTAATGTCCTGAAAAGTCACTTGTCATTATACAAATTTATGTCCTCATTTGTCACAAAAATGCGTGCACACACACACACACACACAATAAATAGCATTTGAAAATGTATTAAAATATAAAAGTTATTTTAAATTGTAAAAGCATTTCACAATTTTACTGTTTTTTACTGTATTTTTGACCAAATAAATGCAGCCTTGGAGAGCAAAAGACATCTTTCAAAGACATTAAAAATCCTTACCAACCCCAAACTTGTTGGTGGCATATCATTATTTCTGATAAACTGCACATAATAGAACCAAGATCGTCTATTAGACAGTAAATAGGGTTAATTTCTGTTTTTATGGTGACTTTAATTCACACTAATAGGATTATTGATCGCAGACATTCTGTGTGATCAATCATCAGAATGGACCGTGATACTCACATGCATATATGTATAACACTAATTTGCTCATTAAGCTGGTGATAAATATAAATATATTGAGGAGCAAAATACCATTTCATTGAATGATGAAACTGAATCTCGTCCAAATCAAACCTGCCACGTTATGATGTAAAACAGTATCTTGAGGCTGCTTGATATTGACTGGCTGATTGTGATGGGAATGAGAATAGAAGAGCTCCCTCAACAGACACATGCAAACACATCCAAACAGACATTAGCACACTAGCACGAGTGTAAACGTGTGTAAACTAAACGTGAGCGGCGAGGGCCAGAGTCTCCCAAAACTACCATCTCTGATAAGGCTGAAGAGAATCTCATTACAAGAGATACACACACCGCAAACGCTTCCCATCAGTTGTAATTATCATTGGTATACTCAGTGCAAGCGCTGGCAAGATCAATCCAATCACGCCACTGCAGCGTGACTGAAATTGAATTGTATCGTATTTAAATGATCAGACTGATACCAACTGCATCAAACTGAAAATGCAGAGTTGGGTGAAGTTATCCTCACAAAGCCGTTTAGAGTGGGCTGGAATCATACCTCCGTCTTGTTCCTCCGAAATAATGGAGGCAGTGCCATGTACACATCATAAAGCCGGCGCAGCTCTGTGTTTGTGTTTCAGGAGACTGCACTGCCCTTGAGCCCCGGGTACAGATGATGCTGACACCCACTGTAATGAGAAATAGAAGACGCCATTAATTGCCTGGCATGCGTTGTGAAGCGGTCGAAAAAGCCATTCAATCTCCAGGCATCTCTCACAGCAATATCTATGCATAAGTATAGAAGGGAATCATTATTTTTCAATAGTCTTCCCTAATTGCAGCTTTGATCAATACAATTTCACACGGCCGTATGGAACTGCGGAGGACTTTCTATGGCTTTATTGCATCACTGCCCGCATTAGTGCTGACCACAGGGGGTTTCTGTGCCAATAGTGTTTGACAAAACATATCATTTGAATTGAACTAAGTGCTATATTGAGGCTGGATTAGATGGGAAGAGAAATATCATGATGCTATCATCTTGCAATTCAGAAGATTCATGACTGAGATGCTGTTTAAAGGGGTCTTCAAGTCATCTTGGTACACCGGCTTAAAATAATCTGTGATTCTTTCACTTTTTATGTGCTGAGTTTAGGGGGGAAATGCAAAATAAATTAAATATGGTAGTAAATGTTAAACAGAAATAAATGGCTTAGTAATCATAGTAGCAGTCCTTTTTCATCAGGATCATAATCACATAAACAATAGGCCTACTGTCATTATTTTTAATTTTAGATTTGCATTTAAACATATATCACAATAAGGCAGTTAAGCTTAATTGGAGTGCCACATAACAATATGGGTTAAATATGATGAACCTCCACAAACTGTGATCCCTCAGATTTTCATGCAGAAGTTTCTTTAAAAAATAAAATAAAATAAAATAAATAAATAAATAAATAATAATAATAATAATAATAATAGTATAAATATAAGTATAATTTAAAAATAAATAAATACATAAATCTTTATATTAGTTATATATATATATATACTTCACTTGCAGTTAAAAAAGTAACACCTTTTGTACGTTTTATGAATCCATGTGCTTAGAGTCATACAATACTTAAGTCAGAGAATTTAAAGTTTGAAATTGAAAACATTAGATATATTTAGTCCAATTAAACAACTACAGCTGTTTACCATAATGTTATTTTCAAACATTGAACAAATGTTCCTGAGATTTTCTATATTTAACCCACATAGCATGTTCTGTATCTTCTGTGTTTAATTATTATTATATTTCTTCCAAGAAGGCACATGCACAGATAGAACTCAACTGCTGCTAGCATCTCTGCTTTTTTTTTTTCTTTATTAATTTTATATTTTTAATTTTTATTTAAATTCTAAGTTCATCGCCCTGCGGAGCAGCATCCACGTCCATCCACTGCCTTCATTTGTGACAGCCAGGTAGCACTAGTGTTTATCCTAAGCTTCACCATTGTTTGTCACTGCTGTGAAATTAAACCACCATTAAAACATTTCAGTAGAGCCAGAAAACTTAGGCAGTAGCCCTTCATTAAGCTTTACAACAAGCAAGCTAGTCTGGCATTGGCATATGTTGAATATTGGCATAAAATAATGTTGAAAATGGCAACAAAATTTAAATTTTGAAAAAAGTTTTCTTTTAAATTTGTATTATTATATATATATATATATATATATATATATATATATACGGTATATATATATATATATATATTTTTTTTTTTTACAACATAGGGTGCAAAAATCCAAATATTGAGAAAATTGCCTTTAAAGTTGTCCAAATGAATTCTTAGCAATGCATATTACTAATCAAAAATTACGTTTTGATATATTTACAGTAGTAAATTTAAAAAATATCTTCATGGACTATGATCTTTACTTAATATACTAATGATTTTTGGCATAAAAGAAAAATCAATAATTTTGACCTATACAGTGTATTTAAGACTGGATTTGTGGTCCAGGGTCACATATATTTAATATATTTTTTCCCACAATATAGGGTGCTTGTGAATATTCAAAATATCAGCAACACTTTAGCACTTTTGTACAGGGACCAATTCTCACTATGAACTAGTTGCTTATCAGCATGCATATTATTAACATATTGGTTTAAATATTATTTATAAAGCACATATTCTGCATGACCATATTCTACATCCCTAATCCTACTCAAAGCATAAATTTAACAACCACCTTACTAACTATTAAGCAGCAAATTAGGAGTTTGTTGAGACAAAAGTCACAGTTAATGGTTTGTTAATGGCGAGAATTGGACCTTAAAATAAAGTGTGACCCTTGCTTTGTTCATGGATGAGTCAGCTGTTTTAAACAAATCAACATTTCATATATTTAAAACAGTAATCTCATAACATTATTTATAGATTTGTAATGACAACGTAAATGCATTCATTCCATCTCAGAGCTGCATTAAGACGTCTATGTCAGGGATCCCCAACCTTTTTTACACCGCGGACCGGTGGGGGGGTTGATGTTGTTGTTGTGGATAGGGTCTTTAAAACAGCTCTATTCATTTATACTGTTATCAGCACATGTTGAAGTAGAGTCGTCTCTTGTCTCTGGGAGAATATGCGCTGTTAATGCAGCGTTAGAAAACTCTAACTCTAGTTTTTTTTTTTACTTTCACTTTCTGTATGACTGAAGTTAAGACGTTCACCGGCATAACTATTGCGCAAAGTTTGCACGTTGCTTGTGTGATATCCATTGGCTCACCTTCATGGTTTAAATCTACATGAATACATGAAAGAGGAATCAATTCGGTATGCCGCAGTGTCTGAAACACGTCTCTTGTGCGCGCTTCGGGTGTGTGCGAGTACAGCGCGCAAGTAACGAATTGAGTTCTGTTTCGTTTCTTCTTATGGTTTTAAATAGATTGAAAGTGTAAATTGGCAAATTAATCTGCGAATCACATGCCGAACGGTGGGGTCTGGACCTGGTCCGTATATCACGGATCAACTGCGATCCGTTTAAGCCCTATGACAGATCAGAGCAATCTTTTATTTACTAATTTAACCATCGTCAAATTGCTACTCAATATCAATCGCATACAACGAAAATAAAGAGTAATTAGAAAAATCATTTACGCACAATAAATAACAGAGCGTCATATCTATACACATTTTCCCCAGAACTTTCTCGCGACCCGGTAGGAATTCTTCCACGGCCCGGTAGTGGGTCGCGACCCGGTGGTTGGGGACCTCTGGTCTATGTAATCTAAAGTGTAATCTAAAGTGCATCTAAATGCCACTTTAGAAGCTTCTGTGGCACATATGAAGTGCAAAGATGAATTTTGATAATACTAATTTCATTTAATTGGTAACAGCCCTACAATGTTAATTCATGTAAGTGATTAAAAGTTCTAGTATGTAACTATTTATTTAATTATAATTACAAGAAGGGTACTCTTTTTTTTTTTTTTTTATTATTTGTTTTTTGCTAGAACACCTGCCCCAAATAATGTCTGTTGATGGCCTTGCTTCCAATCCTCCAATGGCTTTCAGCCATGATAGGAACAGAGAATTAATGCATCAAGTAAAGATCACAGGTGTGCTGCCATTTTTCCAGGTTTCCTCAAGAACTGCTGTGTTGTTGGTAACTGCATTGCTGCATTTCACAGATGGTAAGAAATCCAGTGAAAATGTTATTAACAGATATTCTCCTCTCCAGGGGAGGCATTCATACGGTTAATACTGAACAACACACACTCTCTCCCCAATGCCAAACACATAAAGAGAGTCTTCAAACTGTGGCCCCTTGGCCCTGAATTAAATCAGACACTTGTGTGAAGAATTTACCATTATACCTCTGAATCTGAAGGGCGGAAGAGAGAAAGAGATGTAGAAATCCAAGAGAGGGAGAAATGGAAGGCCCCTGCCCTTTTTCAAAATTATTCGAAAGTGCCCCTCTCAGACAAATAGCAACGATATTGTAGTCAATAAAACAAAATGCATTTGAATTATAATTAACATGACAATTTTTACATATCTGTCAATCTGAGGAGTTGCTATGGGTTGTGTGCGTTTTGCCTGACTGACTGATATTCCACAGTCTGTTCAGAAACCTATAGGCTCTCAAATATAGTTATTTCAGTGAGTGGGTCACGGAAGGAAAACAAATAAAATAAACCAAACAATATTTAAAAAAAATATATAAAAATCATCAATAATCAAAGCTACTGTGTCAGTTTAATTACAAATCCATATATTAGGCTATATATTTTGGAATATTAGTACATAATTAATCAATGCCCGTTTATCATGTAGGCTATAATACACCAACCAATCATGATCTGGCACATGTTCAAATTTCATTGGACAATAATGTGAAGTGGAGCAGTCATTTTCCGTTCTTATTCATAAATCGGTTGAAAATTGCATGGGACAGATAAGCTTATTTGTGGAGCCATCTGGATCTGCAGTTTGTCTCATTTTATAAATCAAATTACGTCGCTGAGAAAATGGATGCTAAATGACTACAGAAGCACTGCACAAAACTGTGCAGCGCCAAAAGTCGCAATAATGGAAGGCTATTCAATTCACTTATATTTATGTAGGATATACACTGTTTACTATTTCATGAAACTCTCATAGTTATTTAAGCACAAGTGCCACCTACAGGCCTATTATGTGAAGTGTAGGCTGGCGAAATGGTGACATGAAAGGACTTTATTATATGACCATTTTGATAATTATGCAGCATTATGAAAGTGTCTTATGCTCATCAAGCTTGCATTTACATGATCAAAAATACAGAAAAACTATTGTGAAATATTATTACAATTTAAAATAATGCTTATCTATTTTAATATACTTTAAAATATAATTTATTTCTGTGATGCAAAGCTGGATTTTCAGCATCATTACCCCAGTCTTCAGTGCTTGATCCTTCAGAAATCATTCTAATATGCTGATTTATTAGCAATATTGGAAACAGCTGTGCTGCTTATTTATTTATTATTATTATTATCATTATTATTTTTGGAACCTGTGATCCTTTTTTGGGGTTCATTGATAAATAAAAAATAAAAAGAACAGTATTTATTCAAAACAGAGATGTTTTCTAACAATATCAATCTTTAATATCATTGTTTCTATCAATTTAGAAATCTAGAAATTTAGATATCAAATCTTTGCTGAATGAAAAAAATAATTTCTTTAAAAAAAAAATAAATAAATAAATAAATACTGGCCTCAAGCTTTTCAACATATATTGTTACAAAAGTTACATTTTAAATAAATGCTGTGATTTTTTCTCTCTTATTTATTATTTTTTTCTTTTATTAATCAAAGAATCCTGAAAATAGTATCACAGGTTTCCAACATTGATAATAAATCAGAATTGCATAAAATGTATTTCAAAGTATATTAAAATTTTAGTAATGTATCCAAACTAATGACCTATAACGTTTGACCTTTTTTTTTTTTTTTTTTACATTGCCCTTATTTTACATTTGAGCCCCTGCCCCTGGGGAACTCTGTGCACGTCCCTGTTGAGGACACAAGGCTTATGATTTTAAAGCACTTCACATGCACCTGTTCGTGAAAGAGACACATAAATGTTCCTTTTAAATACTTCAGTTGATGCACTACTAATAAGTATGCTTAAGCATTACGTTTACATGTTGTTACATGTTATTTCAGTGATAAACTGATCAATTGTGTTCCTTTTTTGAAAGCCGTTTTTTTCTTGATCAGCGGAGCATACAGATAAAAGGTTTTGCCGATCCAGGATATTTTATTTGCCAGAGTCGGTCAGTGTTTTGGATGACTGCAAACACAATCAGTCAAGAAACTGCTTTCAAGCGAGGCTGCAGGAAACAGCAGTGCAAATGGTACATCGCCACAAATCAATCAACTTTAGATAAATATGTGTGTGTAAATTGCAGATTTCATGATGTTCCTATTTAAAATTCATTGCAAGATGTAGCTATTTTTGGCTGATGAGTGGAAATTATTAATATGCTGCAAACTGGTTTATGCCCACAAATGTTTCAAAAGAGCACATTCCCTTTACTCCCTTATGTACTTACTTTTGTTTAGATTAGAAACATTATCATCAGCAAAGTGGAAAATTGTGTCTTTGGCTTCACAACATGTTTTTATGGTTAAAAAAAAAACAAAAAAAGGTAAATATAAATAAGCATGCAAGTAAATAAATACATTAGTTATGCATCTAATATTTAACATTTATTTACTACTCTATGGTAAACTTTTATAATATAATGTAATTGTTACCGGTTGTGGTTGTAGATAAAAGGGCTTGACGAAGGAGTCATGAAACGGACATCTTTTAATAAGCTTCAACACACATATTCCATTATACAACATTTAGCTCAGACGGCGGGCGACCAGGAGGCCCATGTAGGACCGGGACAAGGGAGGCCTCCAGGGTGGATCCGGGGACTCTGTGGCCTTGGTCCTTGGCTCGGCCACACAGGCACTGACTATATGGCCCCCACCCAAAATTTTCTTGGGGAAGTCCACCCTAGGGGGGCGTTCTTGAGTAGCGGACTCTTGGGGGCGCTCTGGAAGCGAGGATCTGGACGGGACCAGCGGGGATGACGAAGAGCTGGACGGGACCAGCGGGGACGTATGAGGGCTCTTGCAAGGAGCAGGCACTGGCGGGCACTTGAGATTCTCTGGCGGGCTTGCCGTACTCTCAGACGACGGGCTTGCCACACTCTCAGACGGCGGGCTTGCGAGAGCCACGGACGGCTACGTTAGTTTCCCCGCAAACAGCGGGCTTGGGAGAGCCACGGACAGCGGCTGGTTTGCGTGAGCCGAGGATGGCGGCTGGTGAGGGGGAGCCGCGGACGGCGGGCTAGTTCCGGCTTGGGCCCGGACACTTCCCAGACACAACGAAAAATAGTCCCGTGGTGTCTGGGAGGTCCATGGGATGGTGGAGATTGGCTCCGAGCCGGAAAAGGTGGATGATGCCCACATCGTCCAGCGGCATCTTCCTGGCCAACTGACAGAATCCGCTGCGGCTGCCATACTTAGACTAAATATAAACGCCCCTCATCTGATTGCAATCCAATGACAGAGACCACATTTTGAAAGACAATACAGTTAACTTAGCCTATAGGATGTATTTTGAATGTCCGGTAGTCCTCAAATAACATTTTAGTCCCGTCTCGTCTTGTTAATGAAGACGCGGCATAAATTTCGTCATAGTTTTTATCATCAGATATTAATTTTAGCTAGTCAACGTCTCCTCTTAGTCACAGAAAAAAGGAGAAAAAAGTCTCCTCTTCGTCAACGAAATGAACACTGCTCTGCCGCATACTCGTAGAAAGGGAGATCCCGCTGGATGAGGGCGAGGAGGCAGGCGGCGGACTCCATAGTTTCAATTAGGTCTGAGCTTCTGTTACCGGTTGTGGTTGTAGATAAAAGGGCTTGACGAAGGAGTCATGAAACGGACATCTTTTAATAAGCTTCAACACACATATTCCATTATACAACATTTACCTCAGACCAGGACTATAAAGGAAAAGGAACAAAGGAGCAAACAAGATAATAAATGCAAATCAGGTGGGGATAATAAACGATGATTAACTAATGACAAAGACCGGAACACAACCAAATAAGGGCAAACAGGAAACTAGAAGGGACAAACACGTAATATAATATAATATACCACCTTACAGTAATGTTTAATGGTACTGCAGAAACATGAATATAAAATGGTACAAAAATATTCAAATTAAGCAAATTATTCAGTTTAAGCATTTAATAGTTAATGTTTATTTACTATATAATAGGTTATAATATAATATAATATCAACTTAAAGGACTGCTTAAATATAAATAATACAAAATATTTAAAGTTTAATAAAATTTACATATTTTAAAAAGCTTTATAAAAAAATAAAATCATTATATTACTATATTAATATGATGTAATATTGCCTTATTATATGTATATATATACACACACATATATATATATATATATATTTAAAAACATAAAATCTGTCTAATTGCTGACTTTACTGCAACACTAACCTCTGCAGCTTCTCATTCTCATTAAAAAGACACAAGGACACTCTTAGTTTTCTAGTTAGCACTGGATTAACATATTTTATTATACCGGACACACTTGCTTTAGTTTCTGAGGCCATCGGATAACTGGTAGGTTTTTATGTCTAAATATTAGCTTAATTGTGTCTGTTGTAGAATTTAAAAAAATCACCATAAAGCTTTTATTGTTTCAATCAGACTTTCATGATGTTCCCATTTGACTCTTCCACTGAAAACCACTCTAATGTTGCTCATAACTGCAGCTGTTGATGTGGTGCTACTGTATAATCTTATTTGTAGCACAAACACATTTAATGCAGTCCACTAAAAAAAGGTTTCAAATAATAAAAAGTAAATATACTGTTCAAAATTAAATCTGAATACTTTCTGGTTGTGAAATATTCGTGGAACATGTTAATGTGATTCTCCACACCTGTGGTTACCAAGATGCCTTTGTGAAATTGAGAGAAACTGACTTCGTATGTCGACTAAAAATCACCTTGACACCAGCTGATTAAAGGTAGCTGCAAAACTGGCTAAGAAATGTGCAATACTGTTAAATGATGTGGCTGTACAGCACCTTTTACTTACATCTACTTACAGCTGTTTCATTTCCAAGCTCATTCATGAGAGCAGGATGCCATCTTGCATATTCAGTCAGAGCAGATGCTCTTTAATTGAATCACATTAGACTTCCTAATGTGACCTTAAATTCTGAATGACGTTTAGATCTAATACTATTATATAAACACTCATTTATTCAGATCTGGATTTCTAGTTAGAAACAGTTCAGTAAAGGACACAGCTGACCTCCTCTTCCTCCCCACTCCTCTCATTCAGTTTTTCAGACAGTCATCGCTTGCAGGTGTATAAAAACTGAAGTTGTCCTACATGACCCATTCACCTTTCCAATCCACACTACAGCAAGTGCCTATAGCTCACTCGCCTCAGTCAGAATATCAGACTCAGCAGATATACTGACATAATCTTATACTTTTATAGGACTAGTTCATTCAAAATGATTTACTCTGGGTTTTTACGTGCTGATTTGGAAGCCGCAATTACAAGAAAGCTGCAAATGTGAGATATAGTCACACTTAGAAGAAATTACGAGATTTAAAGTTAAATTTTGAGATGTAAAGATGCAATTACAAAAAGCCTGGCTGCACCAGTGAGATATAAAATCTGAGTTGCAATACATAAAGTCACATGTGAAAAAGATGGAATTGTGCTATATAAAGTCGCAATTACATGATTTTGTCACATTTCGAGATATGAATTGATGATTACAGCAAAGCTGCAATTGTGAGATGTAGATTCAATTATAGGCCAGATATACTAACATTGTTAGGTTCCAGGCCCCATCATAGCACAGAAACTGCACTTGTTAAAATTACAAATGACTTGCTTCTTACGTCTGACCAAGGCTGCATCTCATTGCTAGTTTTACTTAACTATAGTGCTGTATTCGACACTACGGATCATGACATACTCATAGATCGCTTACAAAACTATACAGGTATTCAAGGGCAGGCTTTAATATTGTTTAGATCCTACCTTTTCGATTGCTATCACTTTGTCTGTTTAAACAGGAAATCATCTCAATTATTGGCAGTAAAGTATGGAGTGCCGCAAGGATCTGTCCTAGGCCCTCTGCTATTTTCAATATACATGTTGCCCTCTTGGTAATATTATTAGAAAATGCAGGATTAGTATCCATTGTTATGCTGATGATAATCAACTATATATTTCAACAAGACCAGATGAAACTTCTAAATTATCTAAGCTAACAGAGTGCGTTAAAAATGTAAAAGACTGGATGACCAATAATTTTCTCCTATTAAATTTGGATAAGACCGATATATTACTTTTTGGACCAAAAAACAGTACACAGAATCTCGTAGATTACAATTTGCATCTAGATGGATGTACTGTTACTTCCTCTGCAGCTATATTAGATTATATTAGATAGCAACTTGTCTTTTGAAAATCATATTTCCCATGTTACAAAAACAGCATTCTTCCATTTTAGAAACATTACCAAGTTACATGCTACCTGTTTCTGATGCAGAAAAGCTAGTTCATGCATCCATGACCTCTAGACTGGACTATTTTAATGCACTGCTAGGTGGTTGTCCTGCATCTTCAATAAACTTTGTACAGGTAGTCCAAAATGCAGCTGTCCTTACCAGGTTAAGAAAATATGATCATATTACCCCAATTTTACATTCTCTGCACTGGCTACCTATTAAGTTCCGTATCAGTTACAAAATATTACTACTTACTTATAAGGCCCTAAATGGTTTAGCTCCTGCGTACCTAACTAGTCTTCTATCACACTACAATCCATCCCACTCTCTAAGGTTGCAAACTCTGGACTCTTGGTAGTTCCTAGGATAGCAAAGTCCACTAAAGGAGGTAGAGCTTTTTCACAATTGGCTCCCAAACTCTGGAATAGCCTTCTTCATAACGTTCGGGGTTCGGACACACTCTGTTTAAATCTAGATTAAAGACACATCTCTTTAGCCAAGCATTCACATAATGTATCTCATAACTTTGTACTTCAGTTACATCTGATCAAATGCACATTTTCATTATTTTGCTTAGGCTGAACACATAATTTTTTGCTTAGAGAAAAATTAGCGTAGCTGCTGTTCCTACTATTACCTTCTCTGTTTCTGCCACAGGATGCAATTAGGAATTACACAAGCTTCAGTCTGGATCCAGCCCTTACAAAGACGTGAGCTGACCGAACACCTGAGAAGAGATGATGCCAACCCCCCCAGAGGACCTCAGATGATGCCAACCCTCATACAATACAAAACTACCAAATTTTGCTATAAGTTTGATCACAACATATAATCATTGCTGTTAATAGTCTTCACCGTCTGTTTGATTACATTACATTAACTAACTTCTTGATTTGTACTGTGCATTTCTGCCATATGGACATAAACTTGAGACACCACTAATAAGCTATTACTAAATGTAATGTAGAAATTTTAATGTTCTGTAAAGCTGCTTTGCATCCTGAAAAGCACAATACAAATAAACCTGAATTGAATTGAAATAAACTGAGTTGCAATCTCTAAAGTTGCATTGTGACATTTAAAATAAAGCCAAAATTGTGCAAAATAAAGTCATATTTACGTAATGTAAGATTGCGGGATATGAATGTGCAATTACAAGAAAACTGAAATGGCAAGATATATTCAAAATGATGAGAAATAGTCAGAATTACAAGATTTAAAGACAAATTGTAATAAACAGTCACAATACAAAAATATAATCTCCAGAAAGTCACATCACAAAATTTAAAGAGACATTGTGTTTGTAACATAAGGGATGTGACAACAGAGGTGAGGATCCAAATGCAGCTTTATTTAATAAAACGTGGTCAGTATTAGTGATGTTCAGTTCTTGAACGAATTGTTCTTTTGAGCCGGTTCTCAGGAAGTATCTGGTCAAGCCGGTTAACAAATCAAACTTTCAAATCGAACTGAATCAAACATACATATTTACATATATAATTATTCAGGTGCATGTGTAATAACTTGCGAAAACTTGATGCTACAACAGCACTTATTCGTCGTCGTCTCGTCTGATACACTCAACCAAGCATTCTAACTACGATCTCGCCCCTCCCCACCCCCCAACCATTCGAATTTATGTAGGCGGGATTTATTTTAATGATATTCTAATGGACCACTTTGTGACATCACTAACACCGGAAAACAACGCTGTAGTCCAAACGAACCGTTCGCTGTAGTTCTTGAAAAGGGATTTTTTTTTAAACAAAATATGTCCCTTTGGAGTGGACTTTGAGATTTGTAACTTTGTAGATCTTTCTTATGCCCAAACATACACAATACACACTGACTACAATTCAAAAAGTGAAAAAGCATAATAGGACCCCTTTAAAATCACATTATAGGATATGTATTTATAATTACAAGAAAACTGGAATTGAAAGACATAGTCGCAATCATGTGATTTGGAGTCAAACATTGACATATCACAATTACAATCTGTAAAAACTGCAGTTGCACGACAAAATCACATTGTGAGATAAAAAGGTAATTAAAAAATAAACAAGGATAAGTGTCATGAAAACACAATACCCACTATCACAAGCATTCCTATCCAGATGTGTTTACATTTCTCAGTGGAGAAAAAAAAAAAACCCTTGAGATTCAAACTCACAGTGTTTCATTTGATTGACGACCCCATAGAGCAGCTGAGCGAGTTATTAAGTAAATTATTCATGTCACTCTTATGTATGGCTGGTTTGATCATTAGACGCACAGGGAGTTTTAGCACATATCAGCCTGTAAGAACATTAAGATGTCACTGGCACAACAAACGCTGTCATGTGCGAGCCAGGTACATCACCTTAAGGTGAAAAATGACATGTCTTGTTTTGATGGTTATGTGTGACGTGTCAACATGCTACGGCATGCAAATTGCATACACAGCCGCCGGAAGCCTTTATGCTGATCAAATGGAATACAAAACAGCTGACTGATGAACTGAACTACAGTCTATAAGACTGCCGCACACTGAAGAAGTCATCTGGATTACCAATTAGTCTGAAATACGGCCTAAACAGCACCTCGTAGAATCTATCAGCATATTTTTTATGAACAGCTTAAGAGACCGAATTGTTTACAAATCACTTGGTCATTGAATATTAAATTAATAGATTGATTTAAATGAGATCAATGCAATATTTTATTGGTATTTCTTTCACACATTTATCTAATTTGACCTTATAATGGCTTAATTCTGATTTATAAAGACCGGCTGGAGTCATCGTGAGAGCACACACAAATCATTTCCTGATAAATGAGATTCCCATTATGTGATTGTGTTGAACTCACTCATGAGGTTCTTTTCCAACCCAATGATTCTTCAGAGGATTTGTAAAGATTTTTATGTCTCTCAAATTCTTGTCTTGGAGAAAGTACTTTCAAACTGTAGCTTATTATTTAAGTATTTAACTATTAGATGTGTGCAGATAAGAAATTATCTGCAAATTAATCTGTATCTGTAGAAACGACAAAATGATCTTTTTCTATGTCTGTATTCAAATAGAATCAGGTATGAGCAGGGTTTAAACTGAAAGTAAGGTTATCATCATGAAATAAAACTAAAACACATTTCAGTAAACAAATAAATAGGGTAAACGTACCTATTAAGCTCACCAAAATCTACATTGAGAAATTTTTAGTGCACAAGATACTGGTTTCAGTACAAAAATTTATGTTAAAATAAAATATTAATCTCTCACACAAAAATATTTAATTTTATTTTAAATGGCAAAAGCATTTCAATTCAATTCAAAAAGTCCGGCTGTGCTTATTGGGTACATTTTTGTACCCTTTAAGCACACCCATGTTCCCATTAAGCTCATATGATGTTTTATAAAAAATTCTTGTTTATTTTAAGGAAAATTTTTAAAGAATAATTGTAAAAATATATTGTTTTGAAGGTACAAAGTCAATCACAAAAAACAGAACACTAAAATCAAGCAATAAAGGCATTCAAGTCGATCAGTTATATATTCGTAATGAAGTGTCATTTAAACACATTGCAACTATAGTCCATGTTCAGCTAATCAACACATATTCAAAAATCAAATAAAACATTTAATTAAACATTAGTGGGGGATGAACACAGAACCTCTTTTTAAATAGATGTCAACTTATCTATAGTCTCTTATGGCTGGAATACACTACATGATTTTTTCCCCGATTTTCCACAGATTTAAAGTCTGGAGAAGTTGATGCTAGTTGCCAAAGATCAGAGCCAGTCTGCAGATTTGAGTTAACAGTATCCATAGAAAATTGATTAACTTAACTTAAAGTGACAACCATCAGTTAATATTTAAAGTCTGTTTATGAAGTATTTACATAGACATTCAATGTGGAAGAGCTTAAAGAGAGCACACTGAGCTTAATGGGAGCAGCAACAATTTTTAATAAATTTCATGTAACATTTATTAAAATGACAGGATTTTGCTAAATAAATAGTCTCTAGGTCATATATTTGTCACGTGTCTGCCCTTCTAAGTTCCTGTTTTCCCTTATTTGGTTTAGTTCCGGTTCTTATTAGCTAATCATCTTTCATTGTCCCCACCTGATTTGCATCATCTTGTTTGCTCTTTTGTTCTCGTCATGTTATAAGTCCTCAGTTTTCCCCTTTTTCTTTGTCTGAGCTTAATGTTAATAAATGGAAAGTGAGTTGATGTTACTTCGTTCTCCTAACCTTCATTTAATCTTACCACAACCACATACCCGTAAAAGTATTAAGTTCATACATATTTTATTATGAACAACTATTATTAACAATATCTATGAAATATCTATGAAATTATACTTTTTCTTATTGATGTCACACTGAAGTGGTGTGATTTTCATAGTAGTGCACCCTTTAAGCTCACCTTACAATAAAATTAAATCTTTAAAAATTACAGCACTGTGAAACGACAGACCATCAAGAAATAAACTGTCAATTTATAATATTATGGATGTAAAAGCACAAGCCAGCAATGCATGTGAAGCAATATATTAGCGTAGCACACGATCTTATACAGCTAGTCACCTAACTGTGTTCTGTAGCATCTATGTTGCTAAAACTATCTTTTGGATCTAATGTCATTATTTCCCACATCCAAGTTCCAGGTTATAATACGTAAAAGTCTGAACATTAATCTCTTAATTTTACAATAAGTAGTGAAATTTACCCAAAATAAAGGCTTAAACATAAAAAAAAATGCACATTTAAAGGGCTCCTCTTTTGGTGAAAGTTTTCAGACAGCTTTCAAAATGGCCGCCAGACAGCGTGCACACATGGAGACTCATATCTCAGCGTGCAATGATCTGATTGACTTGAAATTATAGGAGGTATATAGTAACAAACATGTCAATTGGTTAAGACATCAAGTAGGATAATAAATTATTTTTTCTTTTTATAATCTGATTTCAAAAATGGAAGTGTGCTTAATGGGTACGTGAGCTTAATAGGTATGTTTACCCTAACTGAAATAAAATATGAAAAATGTATTTCAGCTAGCTGCTGATTTTTTTTAAATTTTCATTTAGCTCAGTTGAAGTGCTAAAATAACAAAAAACAAAACAAAACAAAGCTTGCTATAATAATAATAATAATAGAACTTCAATAGTATATTAGTTAATATACTATAAAAAAAAACACAATAGTATATTAATAGTACTAAAACTAAACAAAAAGCCTTGTACATGTAACTCGTTTTTATTTATTTATTTATTTTTTCCATGTCACTTTTCCAATAGCTTTCATTTACCAATTTATCATTGTATAATTCATAAAAGGTTTTATGTATGTATGTATGTATGCATTTATCAATCTGTATGTATTAATTTATCAATTAAAAAAAAAAAAAAAAACAGAAAACAAATTAGGAAATAAAAAGCTCATACTGTACATGCAACAATAACAACAACAACAATAAAACTAATGCAAAATATTAACAAATACTACAATAGTATATTAATGGTACTAAAACTAAACAAAAAAGCCTGTTTTTACCTACCTGATCTCATGGCATAAACGTACCTAGGGGCACTTTTTAGCGAGACACGAAATAGGTACCAATAAGTACATATCACTGCAGTTTATGAAATGAACACTAGAGGCAGTAAAACTCCGACACCTTTTATTCCTTTTCACACAAGAGTTTCGATTAATAAAGCGTAATTTTCGCACAATTACTACAATATTAATATGCTGGGAGATTTGAAAACTGATAGTTTTGAACATTAGCATCACACATATCCAGCTTTATATCTATGGGTTTTCGGTTTGTTCGGTAGCTCACAGAGTATGGAAACGTACTCGAGAGGTGAGGCGCCGGTTCGACAAAACAGTTCAAATCTGTATATAAGGAAGTTCAAATAGCATGGTTGCATCAACAAATGCGTTTTCATATAGGTTTTGCAACACCATCGGGTAGGTTTAGGATTGGGTTTGGTGTAGGGCATATTTCCAACACGATACAGCATTCATTTTTAGCGACAGTCCCCGTATATTTGAATACTGAACTGCTGCAATACGTGCCCGAAGCAATGTAATAAAAACACAGCAATACGAACCTATATTAACATAATAAAAACGTGCCAGGGTTTACTTATTGAACCTGTGTTTTAGCGCCACTCAGTTGACATTTCTCTTTGAAACTTATTTTTTTCATGCAACTTTTCCAATAGCTTTCATTTACCATTTGTTTTCATTGTATAATTCATAAAAGGTGTTTATTTATTCATTCATTCGTTTGTTCATTCATTCATTCAACAACCTTTATGTAAAATAAAGCTAACATAAAACAAATGCTAAATTGTGTGGATTAAGTTTCATCTCAGTGACTTTAAAGTGATTATTTTGAATCTTTTCACCAGAAATATTTGCTCAGATTCATTCGGAAACCGTGAGTCATTTGAATCATTAACTAAATGGATCCATATATATATAAATAACACTTGTTACTGAATGCAGGCACTATAGTCAAAAAGGTTGAATTCTCTGTAGTTACTCCACATACTAACAGTTAGTAGCTCCCTACATTGGAGCTACTTAAGGAAGCAAAATATATACTGTATTTTTAACTGTCTGATGGTAGAATTTATAATTTAATGAGAGCTGGAACAAAACAATGAGGGGTTTACATGGATCTCAAGGGGTTAGCAATAAACTTGAACAAATACATTACACACAACTACAAAAAGAAGAATGCATTTCAACTAATTTACATAACTGAGTCAGAAGAAAATAGCAACGCACAGCAGCACTTTTCAAAAAGTAGACCAGAAGTGCTGCAGGGACATGAATCTGTGACTCATTGTTTGACATGAACATCTATAAACAAACTGATTCACAGTGACTCTCGCTTCCCAAACTCACATACTAGAAAGGCGTATTTTAAGGAGGTATTTGCACTAGGACACTCAAATTTGATATTAACATTGCATTTACACTTGTCCACATAAATATCTACTACTATTCCCATGCTGTAGGCCTATGCAAAAAGAGCTCATGGAGATGCTAATGCTAAGCAGTGAAGTTTCCGCTTTTTCACCCCATATGGCAATTAGTGTTTGAATTTTGCGGTTGCCTGAATGCGAATGAAATCACACTTGTATTACGAATGCAAAACTGACATTTAGAAAAGTCTCCACCACAGTGAACACTCTGCAATATCAGATAAATCAAAATAGCTATATGCTAATATTTGGCTCTTACATGCTGAAAGCTAAAACTGAATGCATAAAGTTTTGTAAAGTGGTACACAAAGGCCATGATTTGTATACAACTGTGCGGCTACTGACCTTTTCAGTGCATACAAACTCCCTCACAGCCTCAGACCAAACATTAGATTCTAGTGAAACTAGAAATGGAGCCAATGAGGCGAGATTTCCTCATTTCTCAAGTTAGATCATCAGGCCAGGAAAGTTAATGCGATCCATAGCATCACCTCACACTTCTCACACTATACAACTTCCATTTGGAGGCTGTGTTTTCACATTAGCGCCGTGAGGACAGCTAGCCTGCACAGACCAATGCTCTGCATTCCCTACATATCAGCTCTGAAGAATTAGTTACACAGAGCATCTTATAAAGGTTTTATGGCTTTCACGAGGATATCAGGATCCATTTTGTTTATACATCATGTGTCTTGGTGCATGAAATTGCTTTTTTCCCCTCATGTTTCCTGTTACAATAAAACATTGAGGTATAGACTCCGCAAGAATATTTTAGCAGGAAGAAATGCCAGGACTCTTGATTATGACTGCAGCTATGAATGACAAAGGGTTCACCTCAGGCCACCGACACCATAAATGACCAAATATGTACTGTAATTTGTTTTGTACACATTACATTGGGGATATCAAATATATCTACGCCACTTAAACTGCTTGAAGCATTTCCCTATTTCAGTTCATTCATAGTGCCTTTCTCAAAAATACATTTTAGGCTCATAACACTCTCTACACAAGTATGTGAACACAAATGGGTCTTTCCTACTATGCAATACATTTTGATTTCTCTATCAAATATAGTGGTAATAAATTAACATTAACACACTTTTTTTTTAAATGCAAATCATATAGGGGCATTTATACAACATTGTTTTCATCTAAGAATGGAAAATGCGTTTTGCCGTTCATTTAAATAACAACAGCATTTTGGGGGCCTGAAAACTTAGAAAACGAATTTTAAAGTGCAAGTTTTTGAAAAGTATACCGATATCATCAAAACGCGAATTTGAGAAAAACAGTGATGTCCGTACTGTTTCTTTAAAAAGTGACATCGCCAACTACTGGTCTGGCCTACATAATACAGCAATTGTAGTTGTATTCAGGAATCCGTGTGAACAGGGATTGTTTTGACAACGTTGCTGTCTGTATGCTTAACTTTCCAAAAATAGAGGAAGCATTGGATTAGAATTTTCAGATTTCTTTTTTGTGGCATTTGATTTTTGTTTAACCCTAAAAGGGGCGACGTATCCTGGGGGCTGTGGGGAGAGGCATTGGAAGTGTAGGTGCCATTTCTTGGTTTCATGTCGAAAGAGTGTTTATTTATGCATGTAATATTTAGATCCGGTGACTTTGTTCATACACTCTTTGTTTAGCTCACAGGTAGCATTTAAAAACATCACGGCCACCTGTTGTGGGAAAATACTCACCCATAATGTATTTCACATATTTCCAATATTTGTAGGGCACTTACATGTTTATAAAGTTGTTGTTAAGCATTAGCTTAAGTTTACGTGAAAATTTTATGAATTGAATTTTGAAATTTTTCATAATCTGCCTGTAAATGTTTGTATCTCAGAGGATGTGTCACCCTTTTAGGTGTATAAAGATATATAGACTGTAGTCTATAGTTTTTTAGAAAGTAAGTTAAATACTTAAAACTCTTAAATGATCATTTAATGTCAATAATTTAATCATTAATATTTTAGTTAGCAATATTGAATTTAGTTTTAGGTCAACAATACATCTATTTTTTCTTTTCTTTTTGGCATATGTATATACATACGTATGTATATATATTGTGACGGGAGGAGCCAACGACAGACACAGTGGGTGTGGCGTCAGGCCTCGGAGAGGCTTTTATTAAACAAAATTGATAAAATAAAGTGTCCAGGGGAAGAAGTGTCCAACAAAACGGGGGGGATCTGGTGTCCTCGTTGTGCTGCGGGGCTCGTGAAGGAGGGCAGTGTTCAAAAGGGGAAGGGTCCAGGGAAGGGGCGGAGTCCGGTGGCCGCACGCGCTCCCGCTCTGGTCCGGTTTACGAGGGGCGGCGGCTTCTTCTGAGCGGCGGCTCTTCCTCTTCTTCCTCGGCCTTTGGCGGGACTTGATCGGCCCGGCATCCTGGCCCGGCGGCCGTAATACGGGTGCGGCGTTCTTCCGGACCGCGGGTTCTGCAGCTCACATCTCCGGTGGCGCGATGTCCCTCTACGCACCCTTCCTGGACCCACGAGGACACCAGCGTGCATGCACGGGGGAAGAGACCGGTCTCTCGAGGAGAGGCGCGCTGGGCATTTAACAGCGGCGGTGATGAGGCTTCATTCAGTCCAGCTGTGCCTCATCACACGCCGCCAGCCCGCGTTGATCCCACGCCCCTCCTCTCATCCACCCACTCCAGTCGGGAGCCTGGTGAAGGGCGGCGAATAAGGGACGGGGTGGTGATGATGATGAGGGGGAGGGCCACCGATCCGTCACATTATCTATGAAACAAGATACTCAACAGGATAAAACACATATGCAAACTTATGTATAAAATTGTACAAAATATATAGTTTGCATGTGTTTTTTTTAAATATTGTATTTCATACATCATGGCCCATATATGCAATCCATTGCAATTCAGTGATTATCGAGAGATATACAAATAAACCGTCCTCAAAAGGTCTATTCAACATTTATTTTTTAACATAAATAAATAAATAAACTTTTTCACATAAAAAAGAAAAAGATAAATGTATAAAACCCAAGCTAGTTCAGCCCAGTACATGTTCATCTTGAATTATTACTAACAATATAAAAGTTATTCTTACATTACAACAATCATGAAAGATTCCACAGCAAAAATACTTTACTTGTTGACCTATAATTGAAATAGAAATAAGGCATGAAATAGACATTCTAACACAATATTACAACAATGTTTACTATAGGTTATTACAGAATAAAATGTTTTTAAAAAGTAGCTAAAATATTGTGGCATGCATTGCCAAACAAGCATTCAAAAATAAATGTCATGTTTTAAAACAAATGTATTATTTGTGTCCTAATAAGATGGATATATATATATATATATATATATATATATATATATATATATATATATATATATATATATATATATATATATATATATATATATATGTATGCATCCATCCTGTAGGACTCAGGGGTCACCAAACTCGATTCTGGAGGGCCAATGTCCTGCAGAGTTTAGCTCCAACTTGCCTCAACACACCTGCCTGGAAGTTTCAAGTATACATAGTATGAGCTTGATTAGCTGGTTCAGGTGTGTTTAATCAGGGTTGGAGCTAAACTCTGCAGGACATTGGCCCTCCAGGACCGTGTCTGGTGACCCCTGCCGTAGGTAATCACAGCGTGCCGATATACAGCCATATCTCATGTCTACTCGTATGATATTGCATTTATACAACAGTTCGACGGCATGAGTGTGTAAATACATAAACAACAACAGAGTGTCTTTAAAAGCTCTCTTCTCTGTGAACTACTTTCTTCCGCCACGGATTCAAATCTAAAGTTGGGCCCTCCTTTATTAATTCCAAAACGTCACTTTAGAACTAGTAATGAAGGAATGTTGAGTTGCTTCATTGAAAGCTTATTGCATTACTGTATTAAAAGCTTGCTGTATTATGTAGAGTATTATGAAAGAGAGATGGACTGCGCAAGTGTGATTACCTGCATCTGATACAGCATTCATTCTTCAGATCGGTCTTGTATTCACAATAAACTTTAGTTTGAATGTCCGCTGAGGAAAGTGTTATCTGTGTCGTACCGTTAATATCCTTTCATCTGTTAAAGGTGATTTTGCTGCTCAGTGCATTTGTTCACCGTGTCAAGCTGTTGTTGAAACTAAAAATAAAGTCTTTACTACTGACTCAGAAAAACAGTCTCTTGTCGCCATCTAATGGCAGAACAATGTAACTATCACTCTACTATTGCACTCTTATCAGCCAATCAGATCTGAGGACCAGAAAGAACTATTGTGTGTGTGTGTGTGTATATATATATATATATATATATATATATATATATATATATATATAGAATGTTGTTTATTTCTGAAGGAGGTCAGTTGAATGAAACTTTGCTTGTTAAAGTTATTTGGTAATCAAGCAAGTTTGAGTGGTGTGTGGGATTTTTCATTTTTTTGGTTTACTTGTCCCAAACATAAAAAGGTAAATTGTTGGTTATCGTTCCTATCGTTATATGCTGGCAGAATAACCTACAATATGCACCAAATACAAAACATTTAGAGCAACTGGGCAGATCATTGAGCAGGTACAGAAGAGAGTACCATTCATTTATGAAAGCTGCCGATACGGAAAAATAATTCTTGGCACCGTGAAAAAAAGCATAATTGCTGCTGAGCACCAGCCCACTTTGAGCAATGCTGTCATGGTAACAGTTTGAAGAAAATCTTGCTGAGCAAGTTAGTTAAAGTCAACATTTTTACAACCAGTTGCACAGATACAGGTGCATCTCAATAAATTAGAATGTCGTGGAAAAGTTAATTAATTTCAGTAATTCAACTCAAATTGTGAAACTCGTGTATTACATAAATTCAGTGCACACAGACTGAAGTAGTTTAAGTCTTTGGTTTTTTTAATTGTGATGATTTTGGCTCACATTTAACAAAAACCCACCAATTCTCAACAAATTAGAATATGGTGACATGCCAACCAGCTAATCAACTCAAAACACCTGCAAAGGTTTCCTGAGCCTTCAAAATGGTCTCTCAGTTTGGTTCACTAGGCTACACAATCATGGGGAAGACTGCTGATCTGACAGTTGTCCAGAAGACAATCATTGACACCCTTCACAAGGAGGGTAAGCCACAAACATTCATTGCCAAAGAAGCTGGCTGTTCACAGAGTGCTGTATCCAAGCATGTTAACAGAAAGTTGAGTGGAAGGAAAAAGTGTGGAAGAAAAAGATGCACAACCAACTGAGAGAACCGCAGCCTTATGAGGATTGTCAAGCAAAATCGATTCAAGAATTTGGGTGAACTTCACAAGGAATGGACTGAGGCAGGGGTCAAGGCATCAAGAGCCACCACACACAGACGTGACGAGGAATTTGGCTACAGTTGTTCTCTCCTGAACCACAGACAACGTCAGAGGCGTCTTACCTGGGCTAAGGAGAAGAAGAACTGGACTGTTGCCTAGTGGTCCAAAGTCCTGTTTTCAGATGAGAGAAAGTTTTGTATTTCATTTGGAAACCAAGGTCCTAGAGTCTGGAGGAAGGGCGAAGAAGCTCATAGCCCAAGTTGCTTGAAGTCCAGTGTTAAGTTTCCACAGTCTGTGATGATTTGGGGTGCAATGTCATCTGCTGGTGTTGGTCCATTGTGTTTTTGAAAACCAAAGTCACTGCACCCATTTACCAAGACATTTTGGAGCACTTCATGCTTCCTTCTGCTGACCAGCTTTTTAAAGATGCTGATTTCATTTTCCAGCAGGATTTGGCACCTGCCCACACTGCCAAAAGCACCAAAAGTTGGTTAAATGACCATGGTGTTGGTGTGCTTGACTGGCCAGCAAACTCACCAGACCTGAACCCCATAGAGAATCTATGGGGTATTGTCGAGAGGAAAATGAGAAACAAGAGACCAAAAAATGCAGATGAGCTGAAGGCCACTGTCAAAGAAACCTGGGCTTCCATACCACCTCAGCAGTGCCACAAACTGATCACCTCCATGCCACGCCGAATTGAGGCAGTAATTAAAGCAAAAGGAGCCCCTATCAAGTATTGAGTACATATACAGTAAAACATACTAAACATACTTTCCAGAAGGCCAACAATTCACTAAAAAAAATTTTTTTATTGGTCTTATGAAGTATTATAATTTGTTGAGATAGTGAATTGGTGGGTTTTTGTTAAATGTGAGCCAAAATCATCACAATTAAAAGAACCAAAGACTTAAACTACTTCAATCTGTGTGCACTGAATTTATGTAATACACGAGTTTCACAATTTGAGTTGAATTACTGAAATAAATTAACTTTTCCACGACATTCTAATTTATTGAGATGTGGCTGTACATGTAACTTCATCACCCCCTTGAGTACTGAGGTTTGATACCACCACAGCAAGTGATGGTGCACGTTAAGTGTGTTCTTTGCTATGCATTTGTGTACTTCTGACTGACTGTAGACTTTTTTTTTTTTTTTGGTCTATTGACACGAGTAACTGCACAAAAGGTAATTTGGAAGTCCAGAATGCACAGGTGAAAGGCAACCAAACATGAGGGCAGAGAGATTAATGAAACTGTGCTTCTGGCTTTGTCACATTAAACAATAGCAGAAAGGCGACACTGTCGCTACCATTCTGTGATGCATTATTTGACATTAAGGCTAATTACACTATACGTACACATTTGTAAGCACTGCTTTATCCTCCTCTTCGATGTCCCTGCGAACCCACAGCATCATTTCCTCAAATAGACAGACTCAAATTGAAATCCAAAGCTCATTTCAGTTCTTATGTGACCCATTATGTTGCTTAGTGCCTGAAATGTGGATGTTTTTATGTTTATGCATGATACATGGAGAGGCTGCCTGTTGTATCAGTGGAGCTTGCAAAACAGTGCGCTCATCTTTGAATTATTTCTCAGTGAAGAAAACATACAGCTTCAATTCACATCCACCACACCACACATCTGCTGAATATCTGCTTTCTGAGACCCCACAAGCTTTGTGTTACTTTTATTTGATTTAGACATATAAGATGCCCTGCTCTGATTATAGATGTTTGAAAAGAAATAGGTAGGGAACTTAAAAAAGCAAAAAAAAAAACAAAAAAAAAAAACAGGTTTCTTCACTTGGGTAAAATAAATTATTTTATGAATTTTTTTTATTATAATGACTGCATTAAATATTTATACAGTACATTATTACATTTTTATTTATGCAATAACAATATAATTTATTATTAATAAATAATATATTGAAATAAAATAATGTTTTATAATAGTAATATTATAGCATGTTATAAAATATAAAAAGCAAAAATATAAACAATATTACATTTAAGAATGTTAATAATATATTATAATTATATTTGGTAATTTAATATAAGCATTGACTTTAAATAGATTATAAATAGTTTTAAATTGATTTTAAATGTTTATTTTAGTAAATAATAAATGGCAATTATTGATAATGATTATACAATTATTAAATTTACAAAATATAAGGTGTAAATTCAAAAATAAAATATTCTATTATAAATTATAAACAATATTGTATTTATTGATATAATGTTAATAATACAATCTTACAAGTTAGGTAATAAATAATAATATAAACGTTTATATAATTACATAATTATATTAATTAAGAGCTAGGATGAAAACTTTTGAACAGATTGAAGATGTGTACATTTTTCTTATTTTAAGAGGTTACAGTAATAATTACATGTTTCACAGAAGACAAAATAAGTTAAATTTACCCTGATCTTCAAATTCAAAAAGTTTTCACCCCCCCATCTCTTAGTGCATTGTTTTTTTTGTTTTTTTTCTTCTGGAGCATCAGTAAGCTTTTGAACCTTCTGTAACAGTTGCATATGAGTCCCTCAGTTGAAAAGATGGATCTCAAAATCATACAGTCATACAGTTGGAAAGTGTTAAAGTACACAACAAAGCTGAAAAACCAGAGCATTTGTGGGACCTGAAGGATTTTTCTGAAGAACGGCAGGCAGTTTAACTGTTCAGGACAAACAAGGGACTCATGAACAACTATCACAAAAAAAAAAAAAAAAAAAGCACACATCTGTGGATCATTCACTCTCATAAATGAAGGTACAAAAGTGTACCTTTTGAAAAGGTACCGCCCCAGTGACAGCTTTTGAACCTTGTGAACACAGTATTGCGAATCAAGCGCATGTAAACTTTCGAATAGGGTCATTTTTATAAATTCAGCTATTATTTTCTCTTGTGGACTATATGAAAACATCTTTTGTGTGTAATATCTTATTCAGGTCAGTACTAAATAAACAATAACATGAATTTTGTATGATCCCTCTTATTTTGGTAAATTAATTAACATTATGCAGATTCTGCAAGTTGTATGTAAACTTCTGACTTCAACTGTACATATTATACAATATAAATACAATATTAAAAAAACATTTTTGTGAGATGATGTTTAAAATAAAAATATTTTAATAATTTAAGCTGTCCAAAATCCTGCTAAAAGAGCTGACATTTTAACATTGAATCCTACAAACAAACAAAAACAGACAAATGAACGATGTCATCATAATGTATTTAAATCATTTTAAGTAAATAAGTAGTAAAGTACATACTTTTTTTTTTTCTAGGATGAAATTCGTTATTTAACACCAGTCCAAAGACAGACTGTATCCCCATTCTTGTTCAAAACTTATTTCTTCTGTAGGAGTTTTATTTGTAAATGACATCTAGTAATTTGTGTTTGCTGGATTTATTTATTCCTCAAAAGAATTAAGGCTCGGGAGATTAATTTGACTACTTTGAAGTCTTGAAGTGCTCCCATACATATTAAACTCGTGTTTACTTCTAAATGCTCATAAATGGCAAAAATCTGTTGAAGATGCACACGCATATCAAGGATATCTGCTTGAATGCGTGCATTTACATGAATCGGTGTAAACGATATCAAAGAGAACACGTTCCCAGGGAAATGTTAGATATTATGACTGCTACTAATTTCCATGGGACAGAATGAGTTACAGAAAGACAATATACAGGGGTGGGCGGGCAGAACACATCTTCAGAGGAGGTAGGATTAAAGTGATGTAGATGAACATCAAAACGTGCTGAGGGACTTGTGTTTTGTGTGGGAACATGAAAAAGAACTTCCTGATAGCGAGGCCTCTTGGCCCATTATGGCATCTCTCTCATAGAATTTTAACGAGCTCTCCAGCAGAGGTTGTTTTTGTCTTACCGCTCTTAGGGACGACTTTAATGTGCTCCCGACTCTGCTGCTAGAGCAGAGACAGCCTCTCTGCTTGAGTTTAACAAACTCGGCTTTACCGAGTGCTCACGTCCATATGCAGCACCGTCACGGAGCCTCTTTTCTAAGGTTACGACATGTTTTCCTTGCTGTCAAAAACTCTCACATGCATTTCCGAGTGATATCCGGGAATATTTTGCATCAGTACTTCTCAACTGATTTCATGCAGGTCCCAGATTATACATTGGGCAACACAGTGCCAAAAATGTTCAGTACATAAAAACAAACAAAAATGACTTTAAAATTGAACTGTGCATGCATTAGCCAAACAATATGATCAGAATTGCAAGATATAATCTCAGAATTGCTAGATATGAGATAAGAGAGAGAAAAAGAGAGATTTAAACATGTTTTTCTATAAGAGATGTGAGATAAAAACTCATAATTGTGATAAAAAAAGTGAGACTTGTGAGATGTAAATGGCAGAATTGCAAGATATAAATGGAGAACTGTAAGATATAAATGCAGAATGTGTGATATAAACTTGCATTTCTGAGAAAAAAAGTGAGATAGAAATTCATAATTGTGAGAAAAGGTTAGAATTGTAAGATATAAACTCTTAATTGTGAGAAAAAGTCAAAATTGTGAAATATAAACTCGTAATTGCGAGAAAAAGTCATAATTGTGAATTTAAATTTTTAAATGCAAGAAAAAGTCAGAATTGTGAGATATAAATTAACAAAACAAATATAAATATTGTTGATGCATTTAGAAAAATATCTTCATTTACACAGAGTTAGCTATACATTGTTAGTTATTTATATTATTTATATACATGAGAGACAAATCCCCTCATTCTGCAGAATACACTTGAGAAGTTTTCATTTTGCAACAATCTATCCTTGTTGCAATGATTTAATATGGTTTGTATTTTCTGTAAAAGTTTTATAATTTTTTTTTTTTTTGTACATGGTTTTTGAGGATGCCACATATTGTAGATTGTCCCTATTAGATCTGCATAATTTGATTAGCTTCTACAAAGCTAGATTGGACACACAGCCTTTAATGTCAACAAAAAAAAGCCAGTTTATTTGGATATTTTGATATGCCAGTTTATTTTGCTATTTATATAGCTTTTTATTATGTGCATTTAGCATTGTTTTATTGTTTTATCCTGTGGTCCACATGGTCCACAGCCAAATCTGAACAGACTTACAGTTTTTTTTTTTTTTGGTAGTGACCCATCACTGTTTTATGACCAAGCTTTTTTTGAGAAGCATATTCGGGCAGATAAATAAAAATAAAAACATTGTCCATTCTCTGTTTTTGGTGATAGTTTCCAATGTGGACCAATGTTTGTGTATTTAATTTAATTGTTACAAAACAGGTTATCAATCACGTCGCGGGAACACGCCTTAGAAAATGTTGAATTACACAAGGTTCTTTATCTCTATGTAAATATTATGCTAATAGAGCTGAGCTAGTAATCTTAGATGCTGTGGTGCCTTTCATAGTCGACAATAGAATGAAAAGGCAAAATGCGTCAGCTGCCTTGTGCTATATGGAGAGCGATAGAACTGTGGCGACACATGATTGATGAGGTAATCCATCTATAGGGTTATCAGTCGAGTGCAGTTGTGTTGCGTCTTTTCATACAAGCAAACCCACCTCATAGATCTTTCTTCCTCTTCCTCTCTTTCATTTTCTGTCTCTTTTAGTTTCCTTGGGCAAATAAACATGGCTGTCCAGATGCCATTATATTTGAAAAGCATTGGAATGCAGTTATCTAAAAAAAGGCCCAATTTATTGATTGTGCCACCCGGTGGGCTGTTTGTGGGTCAGTGCTCATTCAGGGCTCAGCCCAGACCTATAGGGGCATCTTTTTGTAGAAATACTGGAATATTTTACACTTTATAATGAAATATGAAATTGTTACTTTTTTGGTCACTTTGATGACTTTTAAAGTACATTTTTGAAAATGTTTGAAATATTTGGAAATCATACAAATAATGTGCTCAAAACTATTAAAAAGACTTTGAAATCGTATACTTCTTTACTATATAGTAGGCAAAAAAAAAAAAAATCAAAAACTGTGAAAAGTGTATTATGTCCAAATTGACAGTATTCATAAAACAGTAGGCAAAAATTCTGAGGTGTGCATCCAATGGACAAGTTATCCCATGATGCCGCAGGGGAGGACTTTAAATGTCAATCATGTGGCAATAACAACATCAGGACATCAGGATTAAATTCATATCACACACATTAATACTATATACTTTTTTTTTCGCAGTCACAAACTAATTACGTATTCATAAGAAGTACCTCCTCAGAAAATATGTAATTTAAAACACAGCCAAAGTTATAAAAATTATGTAGTAACAGGGTGGATGCATAACATGGAGGCGTGCAAATAAGTAAATAAATAAATAAATAAATAAATACCGCTGTCAAACGATAAATCGCGATTAATCACATCCAAAATAAAAGCTTTTGTTTAAGTAATATATGTGTATATTTATTATGTGTATATATAAATACTAACACGTATGTATATATTTAAGAAAAATATGTTATGTTTATATGTTCAATAATACATTTATATATAATATAAAATATAAGAATATAAATTTATACATGCAAATACATGTAAATATTTTCAAAATACATGATAAATATACACAGTACACATACATATATTATGTAAACAAAAACTTTTATTTTGGATTCGATTAATCGCAATTAATCACTTGACAGCTCAATAAATAAATAAATAAATACTGAACATAGCATATAACAAAGATATAAAAATCAATATATAAGATATAACATAGAAACGGACAAACAGACAGACAGACAGACAGATAGATAGATAGACTTTTGTAGATGCTTAGAATAAAATTGTGATCTCATTCTCCTCAGTCTCTCACTCCTACTTTTTCATCTCACTTACTGTCTCATAAATAAATTAAAGAAAAAAAAATCATTTTGTTAAAAAATTCCTGCGTGAAAGCTTTGGAAGCTCACCGCTAGTGCTGCACATGCTGCTAACCCAAAGAAACTGTAAGACAGTGGCTCACATCTATAAATAAAATGCAAACAAACTGCTAGTATTTCAGGCAAAAACAGAAGCACGAAATTCCAAGCTGTGTGGCTGCCGTCAGGCGAGCATGAGGGTGGATGCTGGATGCCCTGTGGAGTGGAGTAATGTGTTTTCTTCATTCATGGGCACCTCAGGAAAATCATGAGGAGATTACGCTGGTGCAGCGGCTTCCCAAGGATATAAAGTGACCTGGTTATGATGATGTCACCAAGTAACGGCATGCGTGATGGCGGTTTGATGTTTAAGCTCCTGTTAGCGTGGAGCGGGAGGGTGGAGGGTGCTATCGCAGCTTCTTAGCAGGTGCCTGAGGCAGCACCACAGGCTAGAACTCACATAGAATGAATAGTAAACTACTCTGATGTTGTTTGCAATGAAATGCTCGCTGAAACTCAATAAATGATACGCCCTCCTCAGGCTCATTTGCTTGATAAACAGAAGCAAAGAAACAATGACTATATGCTTGTTTATTTATTTATTTATTTTGAATAATTTCCGGTGCAGTCAGAGCTGGAGGGGGGTTACCTGGAAATGTCCTGAATGCTTAAAGCTTGGCTAACAATACAGCTTCCCAAAACTGCCTAAAAACTCAGCTTGCTCTCGACTGTTTGATGTTTGGACTTGCATATCTGTGCTAGTTTTGGCAACTGTGAAACGACAGGAATGTGTCAATGAGATGTGGCTCTATTTATAACATTTTAAATGTACTTGTGTTGTAATCACTGGCTAGAAATGCTGTTGTTTTCTCGACACATCAATGTTAAATTTTGGTGGGCAACACAAAGCAAAGACTTGATTTGTTTTGTTTTGTTGTGCAATGTCATAATATAGACAAGACTTTGAATGCTCAATTTAAAATTGAGTTCAAAATACATGATAAATATACACAGTACACATACATATATTATGTAAACAAAAACTTTTATTTTGGATTCGATTAATCGCAATTAATCACTTGACAGCTCAATAAATAAATAAATACCGCTGTCAAACGATAAATCGCGATTAATCACATCCAAAATAAAAGCTTTTGTTTAAGTAATATATGTGTATATTATTATGTGTATATATAAATACTAACACGTATGTATATATTTAAGAAAAATATGTTATGTTTATATGTTCAATAATACATTTATATATAATATAAAATATAAGAATATAAATTTATACATGCAAATACATGTAAATATTTTCAAAATACATGATAAATATACACAGTACACATACATATATTATGTAAACAAAAACTTTTATTTTGGATTCGATTAATCGCAATTAATCACTTGACAGCTCAATAAATAAATAAATACCGCTGTCAAACGATAAATCGCGATTAATCACATCCAAAATAAAAGCTTTTGTTTAAGTAATATATGTGTATATTATTATGTGTATATATAAATACTAACACGTATGTATATATTTAAGAAAAATATGTTATGTTTATATGTTCAATAATACATTTATATATAATATAAAATATAAGAATATAAATTTATACATGCAAATACATGTAAATATTTTCAAAATACATGATAAATATACACAGTACACATACATATATTATGTAAACAAAAACTTTTATTTTGGATTCGATTAATCGCAATTAATCACTTGACAGCTCAATAAATAAATAAATAAATAAATACCGCTGTCAAACGATAAATCGCGATTAATCACATCCAAAATAAAAGCTTTTGTTTAAGTAATATATGTGTATATTATTATGTGTATATATAAATACTAACACGTATGTATATATTTAAGAAAAATATGTTATGTTTATATGTTCAATAATACATTTATATATAATATAAAATATAAGAATATAAATTTATACATGCAAATACATGTAAATATTTTCAAAATACATGATAAATATACACAGTACACATACATATATTATGTAAACAAAAACTTTTATTTTGGATTCGATTAATCGCAATTAATCACTTGACAGCTCAATAAATAAATAAATAAATAAATAAATACTGAACATAGCATATAACAAAGATATAAAAATCAATATATAAGATATAACATAGAAACGGACAAACAGACAGACAGATAGATAGATAGACTTTTGTAGATGCTTAGAATAAAATTGTGATCTCATTCTCCTCAGTCTCTCACTCCTACTTTTCATCTCACTTACTGTCTCATAAATAAATTAAAGAAAAAAAAATCATTTTGTTAAAAAATTCCTGCGTGAAAGCTTTGGAAGCTCACCGCTAGTGCTGCACATGCTGCTAACCCAAAGAAACTGTAAGACAGTGGCTCACATCTATAAATAAAATGCAAACAAACTGCTAGTATTTCAGGCAAAAACAGAAGCACGAAATTCCAAGCTGTGTGGCTGCCGTCAGGCGAGCATGAGGGTGGATGCTGGATGCCCTGTGGAGTGGAGTAATGTGTTTTCTTCATTCATGGGCACCTCAGGAAAATCATGAGGAGATTACGCTGGTGCAGCGGCTTCCCAAGGATATAAAGTGACCTGGTTATGATGATGTCACCAAGTAACGGCATGCGTGATGGCGGTTTGATGTTTAAGCTCCTGTTAGCGTGGAGCGGGAGGGTGGAGGGTGCTATCGCAGCTTCTTAGCAGGTGCCTGAGGCAGCACCACAGGCTAGAACTCACATAGAATGAATAGTAAACTACTCTGATGTTGTTTGCAATGAAATGCTCGCTGAAACTCAATAAATGATACGCCCTCCTCAGGCTCATTTGCTTGATAAACAGAAGCAAAGAAACAATGACTATATGCTTGTTTATTTATTTATTTTGAATAATTTCCGGTGCAGTCAGAGCTGGAGGGGTTACCTGAAATGTCCTGAATGCTTAAAGCTTGGCTAACAATACAGCTTCCCAAAACTGCCTAAAAACTCAGCTTGCTCTCGACTGTTTGATGTTTGGACTTGCATATCTGTGCTAGTTTTGGCAACTGTGAAACGACAGGAATGTGTCAATGAGATGTGGCTCTATTTATAACATTTTAAATGTACTTGTGTTGTAATCACTGGCTAGAAATGCTGTTGTTTTCTCGACACATCAATGTTAAATTTTGGTGGGCAACACAAAGCAAAGACTTGATTTGTTTTGTTTTGTTGTGCAATGTCATAATATAGACAAGACTTTGAATGCTCAATTTAAAATTGAGTTTAAAATTAAAACATAATATAATACTTAATATATTAGTTTTATTATTATTATTGTTGTTGTTGTTTTTAAATACCACACACACACACACACACCAACAACATACTATATAAACCTACAATAAATAGACCTTATTATGAAAATGTGAAGGTACACTATTATTCTGACTATTTTCTAACAAAGTGGGAATTATGGGGGGTTTGGGGAAGGGGTAAATATCATTATTTAAAATTTTATTATAGATTTGCATCTCAAAAATCATGAAAATGTTAGTGTTCTATTTAAAAAGTCTTTTAGATCAAATATTTTTGACTAATATATTTAGTAAATTATTTTATTTATTTGTTTGTTTGTGTGTGTGTGTGTTCTTTTGAATACAGTAGCTTTCTAGAAATGTTTATTCATTTGTCCATTTTATGAGGTGACAGAGAACAAAACTAAATTTTTCCTTTATTCATATGGCAGCACAAGTATAAGTCATGATAAATTACATAGATAAAGAATCAATTACATATCTAATGTGTATCCTTTGCTCTTCATTTTGTTGCATTAGCCCTAAAAAACGTCCCTTCTTTGTCAGTAAATTAAACAACATCCTTTTTTTCTGACAAAATCAATTGAATATCTTAAAATATATATATATATATATATATATATATATATATATATATATATATACACATACATGTATATTATTATTATGATTATTATTATTATTTTTACTTTATTACATGCTTCTTTTGAATACTTGATTTTGATTGATATTTTCTAATACCGACCATTGTTCATGGACTTGCTGATAGCTGCATTTCAGTCATTGACTGTAGTGAAAATGATTTCTGAGAACTTCAGTATTAATATTACTCGGTTCATCTTCCTGATACACTGTAAGAAAAAAATAAAATAAAATAAAAAATACTGTAGCAAAATGGAAAGGTACTGGTCATTTTCTGCCAGGACATTTTCTGTTAATTTTATGGACAATAGAAAATTCCTTGATATTAACCCAGTACCCAGTACCTTTCTTAGAGTCTACCTTTTAGTACTGTAGTTTAATATAACAATCCAAGCAACATGTTAACATAATTTAAACTCAAATCAATATTCATGTATTGTATCATGTATTAGTTAGCTTGATTTTGTATTTTTTCATCATTACAAACCTAAATTCAATGCAATGTTATACACATAAACTGCCCTTAATGTACTGAAACCTAACAGTTTTTTTTTTTTTTTTTTAATGCTATCAGGGTTTAAACGCAGATTTACAGAGAAAAAAATTATGATCATCAGCCTGCCACTAAGAAACTGTTGGAAATGTCACAATTAATTATGAAAAAAACAAACAAACAAAACAAAAAAAATGTCATTTTGAAGCAGAAAGATTGAAATGTATAAAATATATGAAATATATATATATATATATATATATATATATATATATATATATATTTATATATATCAGTGGCGGCTGCTGGTCTTTCAAAGAGGGGAAGCTCATTTTCGGCCTACATCATAAAAATTGTTATTTATACTTAAATTCTGCCCTATGTTCCTTTTCAAGAAAATGCTCTGTCGTACCAACTAGGCGTCTTTTCCAGTGACACTAGCCTAGCCTACTGTATGAATGAATGAATGAACAAACAATCTAAAAAAAAGATATTAAACTCGATGGAGGAAATGTGGGAATTAGGTTAAACTGAAACAAGGAATGTGGTGTATAATAGGGTTGTCACGATACCATAAAAATGTCTTACGATACTATACCAACTTAATTTATAATTCAATTCTCCAAAATTAATCAAAAATGAATAAATAAATAGATGTAAGTGAAAATAGACAATATTATTCTATGAATACTTAATGTGAATGAATGACTGGCTATTGTTATCCATGAAATGATCTAAACAAAACTCATCTTAGCACTGAATAATGCACAGAAGCTGCATGAAGTGACATTTAGATGTGGCATTTATTCATTTAGACTGTATTTATAATTTCATAAATAATGTTATGAGATTAATGTTTTAAATACTAAATTCTGAATATAGAAATATGTTGGAAAATAATGTAAAATGCCTACTTTTTGACAGGGAACTTAAAAACGGCCAGCAGGTGGCAGAAGTTCGTGATTGAATCACTGAGTCATTCAAATGATTCTTTCAAAACGGCTGAATCCATAGACATATAAATACCTAGACGCCTCATTGGCCGCTTCGGTCCGTTGCTGCGATACGTCAACACGTCCGCCATGTTTGTTAGGGCAAGACTGCCTTAAAAACAAATGGAGGTAAACGGGGGAGCTGCGTTTTTTTCGGGTTAAAAACACGATAACGTTTACATTTATCGACCAATTTCAGTGGTTTGTGATCTACATGGAGTTAAAAATAACTCTGCCTCCAGTTATTCAGTTAGGCTTGGAAAATTAATAATTTTCTTAAGAAATTGTAAAAGCTCACACTCACACTCGTGTTGATTTGGCTGATTTTTTTCGGTTAACAATTCTAATATTGATGTAGTATAACTGTGACATATACATGTAATGTAATTTTAATGTACATTAAATGAAATTAAGTTGTTTCATTGGTTTCTCTGTCTTCAACCCCAACATTTGAGCTTTTCTCGTGCTTCAGGTCAAAACACAGCTCGTTCCCTTTGAAATACTGAGGGGAAAAAAATCGAATTAATACATATTTAAGCACTAATAATTTACCATCATTGAGAAAATTGAATAAAACCAGCAAATACAAATCAAAAAGGGACACACTGGTAGTCTGCTTTTTATTTTCATAGCACACTATACAGATAAAACTCCACAACAAACAATAACAAATGTAACTGATAATCCTTTATGGATCCAGTAAAACTTATAATGGTAAACTAATATGCACTGATGCACAGCAAAAATATAGTAAATGTGATATGTAATATTAAAATGTATACGTAGAACAAGTGGTAGTAAAGTGAATAATATAAAAAGTGAGTATAACAGCACAATAACTGATATAATAGATTTATAATAGCACAAGTTATATGTGTAATACAATAATAAATAAATGAATAACAATACATGAATAATAGCAAGTAGAATATGTAATATCAAGGGTGGAATAATACAGAATAGACAATAATGAAGAATAAATTAATAGTAAATTATAAAGTAAATTAAATAATCGTGAAAAGTACAGTTTTATAATGGTATTTGTGTAATAATTATTAAACAAAGTAAGACACAACTAATGACAAGCAAAAAATTGTGGTCATGAATTCCAAATTGTGTTTAATTAATGAGCTCCTTGAGTATTTTATATATATTTTGTTGTGACGAAAAAACCTGACTAATAAAGACTAATTCTCCACTGCTTCCCTCAAGATTTTCCTATATTTTCTAATAAGGTTTTTCAATGAATGAGTAAAATAATGTAAACAACTTGACAAAGCTTGAAATTTTGCTCTACAATGCAAATTACACACACCCATGCGGAAAACACACATTCTGAAACAGTCCTTTATTTTTCAATATGTTACTACATAGGAGTGTTTGGGGTGTGAGTGTGTGCTGTTTACGTTGTACAACAAAATGTCAAAGTATAGTTATGTTTAACACAGACCAGAATATAACCTCCCCAAAAACCCTTCCTATAAATCAAAATTAATAATCATTACAACATAAAGAGCAATAATAAACAATGATTTTGTCATGATATTGCAGCTTCACTCACTAAGGAGTTCCTGTGTTTCTCATTTCTAGGCTATTTACATTATGCAATTTTTGTGTAAATGCACATACAGTACATGATCAGCATTAAACAGCCTGTGTAAATAATTTAAAATGTAGTCTATAGTATTGTGATTGACTGAAAAATGGTTATTTTTAAATATTTGACAAAAACGACAGAAACATTTAATAAGGTAATTATATTGTTATAAAAGTTACCCTTACAAAGGTTAAAAAATGCTCCTGGAAGTCTGTTCCGGGGAGAGAGAGTGGTTTGAATATGATCAGGGTCATTCTGGCCATTCATTCAGGGCTGTTCTGGGTTTTAACGAGTACAAATACAACATTAGGCTGTGAAGTATAGACTAGTCTCTTGGAAATGTAGAGAACAGGCTTTCCTTAAGGCTTGCTTTGTCCTGTTTGCAGTTGGCTACAAAAAAAAAAAAAAAAAAAAAAAAATATATATATATATATAATCAGTCCACAGTTTTATGATAAGCTATGAAATCCTTATAATCAAGTTATGATAAACTTACTCTTTGTAAACGAATAGTGAAATTAAAGAGAGATACTTTAGCTCCATCCCTGATACTGACCAACCTGATCTCACAGCATTCCGTGTAATGTTCACGGACTTAATTAACCTCCGAATCTGTGGTGGCATCACGGAATCGCCGAAAATATTCCGTGATGGGCTCACAGAAGGCATCAGCCGTGGTCCATGCACGGATTCACTGGTTTCCGTGCGTGGTTCACGGCTGATGCCTGCCACTGACTTACATTCAGTGGTGTAGTGGTGCCTGGAAAAGTGGGTATACTCTTAATATATGCCCCCAATTTTTTTTTTTTTTTCAAATGACCCGGCAAAGGATGAACCGACCTGTGTCATAAACAGTGACATGTAAAACTAGTTTTGCATATTTAGTTCACTATTGTAATATTTGCACACTGTCACTTAACTTCTGCTGCTTGAGTAAGGATCATATGAAAATAATATTATCCACAGAAGAGGTGCAGATTTAGCAATAAATAATTAAAATAAATAAACAAATATAAATAGACTGCAGCAACTGACATTTTGTCAGAACCTCTAGTAAATTGCATGCTATTTTGTTTAGTTGTCTGTTCAGAATTGTGGGAGAATTATGATCTCCATTTGAAACAAACAAAACAATCGTGATTCTCAATCATTTCAGAAGTGAGGGGGACAGAAATGTCAAATATGATAACTTTTTTGTCTAATTGACAGGTTTTATTACAATTATTATTATTCCCTCTTGCTTTTAATTGGCTGAGAAATCAAATACACTGCTTGACTATTATATAGTTATATAATATTATATAATTTATAATATTTTTCCTGTATTTTCCTAATGACAATTTTATGATTTGTTTAGCCTATATACTACATTTTTTCCCCATGTTTATCACAGAATAAGGCAGAATATATATTTTGTAGCCTAGTAGCCTATCTATTGCCAAGTGTAATAAATGCTATCAATTAGCACTGCATTATTCAGAATCAGATGCTTTTTTATTACCTGGAGATGACTTGAAAAACACACATAAACCATATAGTTGCAATCATGTGTTTACATTCTTAACGTTTCTTTTTATTCAGCTTTGCAACAGTAGAGATATCTTTGGCTACAGCGATAGCTGGATTCTTGCACGTCGTGACTCGTAAGTTAGTAGCTACTTCACGAGGCCGATTTGGACTTTCTGCGCGAGAGTGCCATCCGGCTTCGAGTAGCCTATAAATGAAACATACACTGCATGAGAGTGTTTACGTCTCGTTCCTGACCGCATCACTGTCTTTACTGGATGTTTTTAGAGAATATTTGCATTTATTCACATACGATTGTATTAGTTACTCATATGCTGGACTGTCATGATTTGGCTAGTGCAGGACGTGCACCAGGATTTAGAAGTGGGTATACAGAATCTCGGCTGATAAAGAAGTGGGTATACGCCGTATACCTGCGTATACCCTCCACTACACCACTGCTTACATTGGTATCACTTCTGTGAGCCCATCACGGAATTTTTTCTGTGAGCCCATCACGGAATTTTCGGCGATTCCGTGATGCCACCACAGATTCGGAGGTTAATTAAGTCCGTGAACATTACACGGAATTCTGTGAGATCATGTTGCACTGACAGTCAGACACCGTCTTGTCAAAGTGCTCACTGTACATATTGTGCTCATAACACAATTTAGTGTATGATATAAACTACAATACAAGTTAAAACTTAATAAGAATTAATTTAAACTTTGATTTCTTATAAAGTCTCAGCTTTCACTGCTTACTAGCCATATCGCTAGCTATTAATGGTCTGACACTGGTGGCTAATTAAGCGGTCAACATAATGCTAAAAATGACCAAAAAAAAAACATCCAGAAAGAACTGTTCAGTCTTACCTGTGAAACATAATACCCCGAGATCTGTTTTTATTAATGTGCGACGGTCTGTAGATGCCCAAGCTGCCGACGAGTCAGGTATGTTTTCTTCTGTCCCGGTATGAGAGTTATGGAGAGTTGCCCGCACCAATATGGCGGCGCCGTTGACGTGCGGTCGAGCGGCCAATGAGGCGTCTAGGTATTTATTATGTCTATGGCTGAATCCTTCAGGAGCGAATCAAATGACTGTTTTTATGAATGGCTCAGTGAATCAGTGATTCTCCCAAGACAACGCGGATTTGGATTCGAACACAAACGAAACAAAAACGGCACTCTTGCTCGTGTCGTATTGTGTCAGGAGCATTTTTTTTTTTTGCTCGCATATCTTGAAATTTACGAGTTAGCAGCATGTATATTAAAACATAACATTATAAATGAATAAAAAAATATATATAATGATTGATAAGAACCAAGTGCAAAGCCGCTATGGGACTGAGCTCGAATAGCTTCAGCGTCATCGACTTTTTCTAGTACAAAATCACTGTCAATCAAAAGGATACAGACCGTCCAATCATCACGCAGAAGCCCGGAGTCCAGGCCAGCCCACTCCTCCATTCACCCCAGAGACGCTGAGCGTCCGGGGGCGGGACATAATCGCAGCATTTATCCAATGACCGTCTAGTTTCGAGGCACTGAAAAAAACTGTTCAAAGCAGCCCCATTGAAGTCAATGGACGCTCGGCTTCAATGGAGAAATACACTGACGCTACGGGAATGTATGAGAAGGAAACGAGTCAGCCGACCTGCTATATGTAGCTGATTCTGAACGAACTCGTCTTCGAGATGAACATGTTCTAACGCATTTTTAGTCAATAAAATGTTAACACAATAGTACATATTTGACCATTAATTTTTTGACATTATAGGGGAAGCTGAGCTTCCCTTGCAGTCTTAAAGAAATCCCCACTGATATATATATATAATTTATATTTTGGTAAGCTGAAGGCAGTTTAAGTGTATAACATTGAGCTGAATCGATTCAGGTGTTTAATTAATGAAGAAAATGCAAAATTAAGGTTAAAAAATTTATTATGAAGATCCTATTTCATCTGTCTAGCCCTCGTCTAAATTGCATATAAGCTGGCATTTTTCGGAAGACTGCACCGAAACCAAGTTTGAAGTAAAGTTGGGTTTTTGGAAAGCAGGTACTTGAAGAATTACCTGGCAGGCAGAAAAAGGCCATGCACTGGAAATGAAATCTGTTTTCTGAGATCAAAGAAAATATGGCTCAGTGGCCCGTTGCCGCTCCGTGGTCTGCGATGCCTGTTTCATAGGCCATTAGCCAGTCATGGGCAGAAAGGCAGGCGGTCTCCTCCCGCTGCGTGCATTCAGAGCGATGTCATTTTCCTCCACGCGCCGGCGATGGCCCTCTCCACAGTACCGCGGTGACACGGCCTACATCATCCATTTTCACATGCAGAGGAGTAGTTTAACTGCCACGGCCTCGCACGGCATGCATTAGAGACGCACCAGCATACTTATGAGGGCAGGACCAGTGGCTCAGATTCACTCGAGCTCAAAGAAAACTTTTAATGATGGCAGTAAGTAAAAGGGTGGAATTCCCAGAGGGTGAGCACATTAGTTTGTGAAAATGTTGTAGAAGAGACAAAGATGCCCGCGGCAAGCAATGTTGCTGTGATGTTGGTGTCACGCGTTCGGTGGCATCGAGTGTGTGACAAATACAATTTATTTTGTGGAGAAGCAGCTTAAGGGAAGCTCTCACGCTGAGGTCCAAAATCACAATCTGACCCAGAGCGGTGCTGACAAATGCAGTAGTACCTGTGGCAATAAGATGTGCAGCACTCCGGGATCATGTAGTGCTATTAGAACTTCTTAACAGCAAACCACAAATCTGGGTAAATATAATTTAAGATTTGGGGAAACTTTCAGCATTTTTCCACCCAGTGTATCTTATTATTCAGTGATTTCTTGTATGCAGTAGTGTGACATTGATAAATTTTATATATATATATATATATATATATATATATAATTTATCAATTTTTATTTATATATATAATTTATCAATTTATATATTTATATATATATATATATATATAATTTATCAATTTATATAGATATATATCAACCTGTCCTCCAACCAATACGCCCGTATAGGTCGTTTGTCCAAATCCCTGAAATACGACCCATCAGAGCGTATGCTACAATTGCGCCCCTATCGGCAACAGGACATTTTCATATTAATGTTTTGTACTCTTTTATCTGCGTCATAGTTCGGGTTTCGTAGCTAGGTTGGTAGAGCATTGCGTTATATGACAATATGTAATTACGTGATCATGCGATCATGGGTTTGATCCCAGAGAACGCATGTGCTCATAAAATGTGCACTAAAAATCATGATTTTGCATGATTCCTGTAAGGGGTAGGTTTAGGGGTAGGGTTAGGTGTGTTCATTCGTACGAATTAGCCACCTAGTAAAATATGTACGAATACTGTGTGATCGGTGTAAAAAGTCCACATATTGCATTTAAATAAACAAGCATTTTGGTAATGACAGTCATACGTCATTTCATGACGACAGACGCAACACGAGACTGTCATTATTTTTACGCGCTAGAGGGCGCTTAACTTTAAAACGTAAATATAGGTCGTAATAAGGGCTTGCACAAACGACCTATAGTGTCGTTTTTTGTTGGAGGACAGGCTCTTTTATTCAGTGATAATTCTGGGGTGGCACAGCTTTTTCTTAGGGTGGCAGTTGCCACCATAGACATAATAAATACCTAGACGCCTCATTGGCCGCTCGACCGCACGTCAACGGCGCCGCCATATTGGTGCGGGCAACTCTCCATAACTCTCATACCGGGACAGAAGAAAACATACCTGACTCGTCGGCAGCTTGGGCATCTACAGACCGTCGCACATTAATAAAAACAGATATCGGGGTATTATGTTTCACAGGTAAGACTGAACAGTTCTTTCTGGATGTTTTTTTTTTGGTCATTTTTAGCATTATGTTGACCGCTTAATTAGCCACCAGTGTCAGACTATTAGTAGCTAGGGATATGGCTAGTAAGCAGTGAAAGCTGAGACTTTATAAGAAATCAAAGTTTAAATTAATTCTTATTAAGTTTTAACTTGTATTGTAGTTTATATCATACACTAAATTGTGTTATGAGCACAATATGTACAGTGAGCACTTTGACAAGACGGTGTCTGACTGTCAGTGCAACATGATCTCACAGAATTCCGTGTAATGTTCACGGACTTAATTAACCTCCGAATCTGTGGTGGCATCACGGAATCGCCGACAATTCCGTGATGGGCTCACAGAAAAAATTCCGTGATGGGCTCACAGAAGTGATACCAATGTAAGTCAGTGGCAGGCATCAGCCGTGAACCACGCACGGAAACCAGTGAATCCGTGCATGGACCACGGCTGATGCCTTCTGTGAGCCCATCACGGAATATTTTCGGCGATTCCGTGATGCCACCACAGATTCGGGGTTAATTAAGTCCGTGAACATTACACGGAATGCTGTGAGATCAGGTTGGTCAGTATCAGGGATGGAGCTAAAGTATCTCTCTTTAATTTCACTATTCGTTTACAAAGAGTAAGTTTATCATAACTTGATTATAAGGATTTCATAGCTTATCATAAAACTGTGGACTGATTTTATATATATATATATATATATATATATATTTTTTTTTTTGTAGCCAACTGCAAACAGGACAAAGCAAGCCTTAAGGAAAGCTGAGGAAAGCCTGTTCTCTACATTTCCAAGAGACTAGTCTATACTTCACAGCCTAATGTTGTATTTGTACTCGTTAAAACCCAGAACAGCCCTGAATGAATGGCCAGAATGACCCTGATCATATTCAAAGCACTCTCTCTCCCCGGAACAGACTTCCAGGAGCATTTTTTAACCTTTGTAAGGGTAACTTTTATAACAATATAATTACCTTATTAAATGTTTCTGTCGTTTTTGTCAAATATTTAAAAATAACCATTTTTTTCAGTCAATCACAATACTATAGACTGCATTTAAAATTATTTACACAGGCTGTTTAATGCTGATCATGTACTGTATGTGCATTTACACAAAAATTGCATAATGTAAATAGCCTAGAAATGAGAAACACAGGAACTCCTTAGTGAGTGAAGCTGCAATATCATGACAAAATCATTGTTTATTATTGCTCTTTATGTTGTAATGATTATTAATTTTGATTTTTGGGGTGTTATATTCTGGTCTGTGTTAAACATAACTATACTTTGACATTTTGTTGTACAACGTAAACAGCACACACTCACACCCCAAACACTCCTATGTAGTAACATATTGAAAAATAAAGGACTGTTTCAGAATGTGTGTTTTCCGCATGGGTGTGTGTAATTTGCATTGTAGAGCAAAATTTCAAGCTTTGTCAAGTTGTTTACATTATTTTACTCATTCATTGAAAAACCTTATTAGAAAATATAGGAAAATCTTGAGGGAAGCAGTGGAGAATTAGTCTTTATTAGTCAGGTTTTTTCGTCACAACAAAATATATATAAAATACTCAAGGAGCTCATTAATTAAACACAATTTGGAATTCATGACCACAATTTTTTTTGCTTGTCATTAGTTGTGTCTTACTTTGTTTAATAATTATTACACAAATACCATTATAAAACTGTACTTTTCACGATTATTTAATTTACTTTATAATTTACTATTAATTTATTCTTCATTATTGTCTATTCTGTATTATTCCACCCTTGATATTACATATTCTACTTGCTATTATTCATGTATTGTTATTCATTTATTTATTATTGTATTACACATAGAACTTGTGCTATTATAAATCTATTATATCAGTTATTGTGCTGTTATACTCACTTTTTATATTATTCACTTTACTACCACTTGTTCTACGTATACATTTTAATATTACATATCACATTTACTATATTTTTGCTGTGCATCAGTGCATATTAGTTTACCATTATAAGTTTTACTGGATCCATAAAGGATTATCAGTTACATTTGTTATTGTTTGTTGTGGAGTTTTTATCTGTATAGTGTGCTATGAAAATAAAAAGCAGACTACCAGTGTGTCCCTTTTTGATTTGTATTTGCTGGTTTTATTCAATTTTCTCAATGATGGTAAATTATTAGTGCTTAAATATGTATTATTTAGATTTTTTCCCCTCAGTATTTCAAAGGGAACGAGCTGTGTTTTGACCTGAAGCACGAGAAAAGCTCAAATGTTGGGGTTGAAGACAGAGAAACCAATGAAACAACTTAATTTCATTTAATGTACATTAAAATTACATTACATGTATATGTCACAGTTATACTACATCAATATTAGAATTGTTAACCGAAAAAAATCAGCCAAATCAACACGAGTGTGAGTGTGAGCTTTTACAATTTCTTAAGAAAATTATTAATTTTCCAAGCCTAACTGAATAACTGGAGGCAGAGTTATTTTTAACTCCATGTAGATCACAAACCACTGAAATTGGTCGATAAATGTAAACGTTATCGTGTTTTTAACCCGAAAAAAACGCAGCTCCCCCGTTTACCTCCATTTGTTTTTAAGGCAGTCTTGCCCTAACAAACATGGCGGACGTGTTGAGGCGGCCAATGAGGCGTCTAGGTATTTATATGTCTATGGTTGCCACCCCGTGCCACCCCGGTAGATCCGCCCCTGGTAATAATAATAGTAATATTTTTTTTTCTTTCTTTCAAACAGCCATAAGATCAGATGAATGTGTAATATGACACATTTGCTTTGAACTATTTTTATTTTAATATCAGTTTGATTGTTTTGATGGTACCCTTTAGACAGCTGTTGTTAAGTAACTCTGCAACTACATGTCAACTAGCAGTCATTGGAGTATTAGTAGTATGTCTGCTAAATATATGCTAACACTTTATTTTGATGGTTCCCCAACAGACAAACTGACTATAAGTAACTTTGCAAGTACGTCAACAATCTAACCTTACATCTAACATTACATAACCTTACCCTAACCTTAATCTAAGCCCACTAATACTCTAATTTAGTAACTGCAAAGTTGCTTACAGTCAATAGACTAAGGGGGCCATCAAAACAAAATGTAACCTAACATATAAACATTGCATTTTTGTATTTCTGGTAGATTTAATATGGTGTTCATTGTGTTATTAATAATCATAATCTTAAAATTTATAACCACAAATGCAAAAGCATTATAATGTATTATAATTGTTGTTATGATTATTTATAAGACAATGTAACATATTATAAGGTTTTTTATAATGCATTATGCATTCATTATAATGCCTTAAGAATACCCTTATAATGTATTATAAATATGGGCTTCATAGAAAGTTTTATTTTTATTTTTATTTTTTGTACAAAAAAAATAAAAATAATAATAATAATAATAAAACCCCCTAAAAATCAAGACAACGTGGTGCATTTATATACATTGAGGGAAAAAAAAAAAAAAATGGATCCCCTGCTGATTTTGTATGTTTGCCCACTGACAATGATCAGTCTATAATTTTAATGGTAGGTTTATTTGAACAGTGAGAGACAGAATAACAACAAAAAAATCCAGAAAAATGCATTTCAAAAAAGTTATAAATTGATTTGCATTTTAATGAGTGAAATAAGTATTTGATCCCCTATCAATCAGCAAGATTTCTGTCTCCCAGGTGTCTTTTATACAGGTAAGGAGCTGAGATTAGGAGCACACTTTTAAAGGGAGTGCTCCTAATCTCAGTTTGTTACCTGTAGAAAAGACATCTGTCCACAGAAGCAATCAGTCAATCAGATTCCAAACTCTCCACCATGGCCAAGACCAAAGAGCTGTCCAAGGATGTCAGGGACAAGATTGTAGACCTACACAAGGCTGGAATGGGCTACAAGACCATCGCCAAGCAGCTTGGTGAGAAGGTGACAACAGTTGGTGCAATTATTCGCAAATGGAGGAAACACAAAATAACTGTCAGTCTCCCTCGGTCTGGGACTCCATGCAAGATCTCACCTCGTGGAGTTTCAGTGATCATGAGAACGGTGAGGAATCAGCCCAGAACTACACGGGAGGATCTTGTCAATGATCTCAAGCCAGCTGGGACCATAGTCACCAAGAAAACAATTGGTAACACACTACGCCGTGAAGGATTGAAATCCTGCAGCGCCCGCAAGGTCCCCCTGCTCAAGAAAGCACATGTACAGGCCCGTCTGAAGTTTGCCAATGAACATCTGAATGATTCAGAGGAGAACTCGGTGAAAGTGTTGTGGTCAGATGAGACCAAAATCAAGCTCTTTGGCATCAACTCAACTCGCCGTGTTTGGAGGAGGAATGCTGCCTATGACCCAAAGAACACCATCCCCACCGTCAAACATGGAGGTGGAAACATTATGCTTAGTGGTGTTTTTCTGCTAAGGGGACAGGACAACTGCACCGCATCAAAGGGACGATGGACAGAGCCATGTACCGCCAGGGTCAGGGCACTGAAGCCAGCCAGGGCATTGAAAATGGGTCGTGGATGGGTATTCCAGCATGACAATGACCCAAGACACACGGTCAAGGCAACAAAGGAGTGGCTCAAGGAGAAGCACATTAAGGTCCTGGAGTGGCCTAGCCGGTCGCCAGACCTTCATCCCATAGAAAATCTGTGGAGGGAGCTGAAGGTTCGAGTTGCCAAACGTCAGCCTCGAAACCTTAATGACTTGGAGAGGATCTGCAAAGAGGAGTGGGACAAAATCCCTCCTGAGATGTGTGCAAACCTGGTGGCCAACTACAAGAAACTTCTGACCTCTCTGATTGCCAACAAGGGTTTTGCCACCAAGTACTAAGTCATGTTTTGCGAAGGAGTCAAATACTTATTTCACTCATTAAAATGCAAATCAATTTATAACTTTTTTGAAATGTGTTTTTCTGGATTGTTGTTGTTATTCTGTCTCCCAGTGTTTAAATAAACCTACCATTAAAATTATAGACTGATCATTTCTTTGTCAGTGGGCAAACGTACAAAATCAGCAGGGGATTTTTCCCTCACTGTATATTTTTGAATTTTAAATAATACTTTTTTTTGTGTGTGTTATTTTTAATTCGTTTATTCACTAACATTTCTACCATATTAAAAAAATAATAATAAAATAAAAAATAAAAAGATTTGGTAAATCATAATTATGACAGAAACATTTAATTATGAGGTATAAAATCATTATTATGAAATAATATGAAAGTCTAAATTGTCACAATTATTAGACAAAAATCATTATTAAGTCATAATTCTGTCTAAAAAAGTTTTTCAGTTATATCAAAATGTAAAATTATGCAGCTAAAAGTTCATAATTATGACACAACAATTGGAAATTATTATAAAACATCAAAATTATAAGATAAAGTCAATTATATAAATCTATAAAGTCAATTATATAAATAGCTTTTTATCTAATTATGACTAATTATGATACTCAGTATCTTTTTATGTGATCATTGTGATTTACAAAAGCATGATTTTTATTTATTAATTAAATTTGTTTTTAATGTGGCGGAAATGACCTTCCATATTCATATAGGTGCAGAAGCACCTTAAAATGCAATACAAAAACCTCAACAAGCCTCATTAATTAAATAGACATAAAGCAAATTACGAAAAGTGATAACAACAACAATAGTAAACAGGAAGAACACAACCCCCCACCCCCCGCCAAAAAACAAACACCTGCCCTGCACTTAATGCATAATTTATTCATGCATGCCAGGAGCTCACAAATCAGCTAACTGTTTAATATGAAATACTGAATATATTTTCCCAGACATCTCTGTTGGCTACTTAAAACAAGGAGAACATTGTGAGTATAACTTGTGTTTTTATAGTATGGAGACCCAAGGTACTTGTACTTTTATTTGTGATTCAAACAGCCTCATAAACTGGATAAAATATAATTGCATGTTTTACGGTCAACAATTTGAGTACTGCATTAGCTTACTGTTAAATACTTTAAATATTTAAACATTAAGTTTACCTTTTACTTTTAAGTGTGTCGATACAATCTTTATCACTATATCTGGATTTGTGGAAAATTTACATAATTGGCAGATGGACTGGGCTCATGGCCTTAACGATTCATATTAAATTCTGTTTTTGTGTTATTTGTTCCATACATCTGAAATGTGACCTTTAAAACAGAGTAATAAAAATTCCACAGCTTACTGGAGATTATATTGTTAGTACTGTTAAGACCCACATTAATAAGCAACAGGAACAGGAGACTGGAAATGCAATGCGAACATCGTCTTCACACGCGTCTAGAACACATATCAACAAACTTGAGACGCTCTGATGTGACAAGCAATAACTACCGCCATTATGGAGTACATCATAATGCTACAGAATGCTTCTCTCAATCTACCACATTTTATTATGGATATACATATCTCTTTTTTTAATTTAGGTATCTGACAGATCAGGGCAGGAAGGGGTTTTGCAACCTGTCTATGAAACTGAGATAAAAAGCCATACATTTCATCAGCAAACTCTTATCAGGTAATTGTTACTATAAACTTCAATTGATTACATCTGGAGGACAGTTCTCCAGAGACCATCACAAATGTTATCAGATGTTGAGATGATTGGTCCAGTATGAATAAGTCTTCCAGGATGTATATGCTGTATGCATTTAAAGGAACAGTTCACCCAAAAATGCAAATTCTGTCATCATTTACTCACCTTCATGTCATTCCAAACCAGAAAGACTGTTTTTTTGTGTTTTATTTGTTTTTTTTTCAGGAAAACAAATAATTCTACTCCACCAAATATAAAAAGAACATAAAAGTGAATCTTCAAAGTAGTCCATATTCGTGTTCATTCTCTGAATCATGGTGACTGAATCATTGAGCTGAGTGAGTTGAACTCAAGAACCAAATCAGTGAGCAAACCAAAACTGCGAGAAGCGATTCAATGAAAAGATTCATCTCAAAGGAATAATACAAACAAATCAGACTTCCCTACTTTTCTGACAAACTTTCTTGAATATCAGGTGGCTCCAGAAGAATGGCTTCTGAGTCGTATTGATGTGTTTTTTGGTATTTTTGTCCTTTTTGAAGCTTAAAGGGACCGCTCACCCTAAAATTTTAAAAACAGAAAACTTTTTCCCCCTATAAAAACAAACAATTCTGCTCCTTGTCAATTTCCATACTGTCCCAATGGGGTCTGATGCTTATACACGTATAGAAATGGACACAAAAGTAAAAGTAATCATAAAAGTAGTCAATTTTAATAGTGCACAATATAGTCGATAAAAATTTTCTGAAGTCATAAGATGAACAGACCAATTTGTTATTCAAAGATAATCTTCCCCTCCAGTGAGCTGTTAACTCAGCTAATCATTGTGACTGAATCAGTGAACAAACGTTTCTCAGGAACGTTAATAACTCTGTTACTGATCAATACTGATCGATTTTATGATATTTTATGGTGCTTTTGAGTCCTTTTTGAATATTAAAATGACTATTACCGCCTGCTCATCATTTACTCACCACACTGTTTTCCCAAACCTGTATGACTGACATGTGGATGACTTCTGTGGAAAGATGTCTCAGTGTTTTGTTTGGACCCCATTGGCTTTCAATGAATGGACAAACACGTTCTTCAAAACATCTTCTTTTGTGTTTCACAGAAGACAGACAGGTTTGGAACGACCCAAGGGTGAGTAAATGATGACAGAATGCCCATTTTTGGTGAACTAATCCTTTAAGAGGCGCAGAGAATGCTTATCGCAAAAACTGATGAACAGACGGCAATGATGAGCCAGCAAAACCTGTCCTGGCATCACAATGGCCTATGCAGCATAATTCAACCCCATCATCCAGCAGCTCATTAAAATGTGCTTATTGGATGAGGCTGAAATGATCCATTAATATGAGGCGAAGACTTGATAGTAAATTATCCACTGCAGCTCTGTGGCTTTCGTAACACATATGGCACAGCCGCCGCAGTTCACGTCCTCTCCAGGACAGCAGCGCTGCGGCATTTGATGCGTTCATCACTATTCCCGCATGTTTGCAGCAGCTTAGGTGACCTTTAATTAACTGTGACTTTCAACATTGTAACAATTATGCCTCTCGCACGCCTGACTGGCTTCCATTTAGCACAGAGAAGCTTTGTTATGACTGTTTATAATTGAGAATGTGGAGGCTGTTGAGATACTACGGTTATCATTAATTGGGAGAGTGCATGTACGAGGAGTATGTAATTGCCGAAGGATGGTTTACTCTGTATGGTGTGCTCGAGCATCCATGCTGTGATGATTGTGCCATTTCGTGTTCTTTTCGACGTGGAACATTTTGTGTGCTATCGCTACTCAAAGCTCCTCCAGCTGAGTGTGTGAATGACAAGAGATCGCTCTGTGGAGGAATGTGTGTTTCGGTGTTTTTCAGAAAGAGATGTAGAGAGAAAACAGGTGAGGTTGGGTGCATTTGAGAAGGTGATTCTAATATGCAGTTTCCACAGAAAAATGCTGAAGGTTGAAGTTGGACAGCTGGGTGAGTGGATAATGCTAGATTCAAGACATGTCCTCTTCTAAAGGAAACTAGACAGGTTAAAAAAGGTTGTCTACTGGTGGATGGTGGATATTTTCTGAAACTTTGTAAGTTAGAACTTAAATGTGTAAAAATACTTCCATCTCAGCTTATCAAGCAGGGACAAATTGGCTCAACCAATGAAGTGAGTTGGGGGCGGGGCTGTCTGTTTGTCTGAGCAATGAAAGACTGAAAGAACAATAGCTTTGAATCAACTGGTCCCACTGTGATTACATAACTTGTAACTGCACATTCCTATATACTTTTATGTGTGTCACACCATAGGACATTACGTCACACTAAAGGACACAAATGGTAGTTATTAAAGTATTTCCATTTAATTTTGAATATGTCAAATGAGAAAGAAAGTTTAATTTTGATACAAACAATATCAACATGTTTTTTAAACAATATCATTTAAAATAATTTAAATAAAACACAAATAATTTGCATCAACAAAATTCAGTCTCGTAGTTAAGCAGTATGTTACTGGAACTCTTCTAGCCCCCCTGCTGCATGTGCGGCACAGCTAAATATGATTGATATTTATGATACAGCTAAATATTATTGCTATATGATTGGAACTATATTCATTAAGATGTGAATGATTTTTGAAAAACTATATAGCTACTCTTTTTAAGGCATGATTTTGATTCTATTTACTATTTATCTATATTTCCATGTTCTCTCTATTCCACTATTTTTTCTCCCTCAATTCTTTCTGTTTCAAAAACAAAGTATCACAATTTATACTTATTTTCATGACAAGTTTTCTGCAAAAACATCAGAAAATATTTTCATTAATGTAATTATTGCATTTAAGAACACTGAAAATAATCCAATACTAATAATAAAAAAAGAGTTAAACCAATCTTATTTAATTATTTAAAATGCTTTTTAAAGAGACCTTGTCCTCGGGTGTGACATCTTTGTTCTATGGTGTGACAGGACAGGCGTCACACCGGAGGACAAATTCTGTCACACCATAATACGTTTCAGCCTTTTGTGTCAATTAATGACTTTGCTATTCCAAGCTAACCTGTCATTAGCAGTTTGCAAGACACATTTGCATAATTTTCCATGATTATGTAGTTTAACATGCAGTTTTTAATTAAGATATAATTTAGGGGTGTCACACCAAAGGACAACAAAACGTAACACTTTTGTATTAGTTCCAAAAAAGTTAAATATTTGAACAATTCTGAGACAAAAAATGACCATCTGCTCATGTCATGGGCTTGACAGAGGGCTTCAGTAACATGACCATGAATGGGGTCCTTCAACTAATTAAAGTTTTCTCTGGAATTAGCCGATTTAAAATCAGGATATGGTGTCACACCATAGGACATGGTTTTCAGAGACAAAATGTCCCTACACTTTCAGAAATATATGGATGAAAAAAAAAAAAAAGATTGCCATTTACTAAAATAGACACTTGAGGTATTTATTAACATTTTTATGCTTTTCTTAATTTATAAAAGTTGTAATCTATTGAACCATGCTTGAGACAGTCACACCATAGAACAATTTTGACATTTGGCTCAAAAATGAAGAAAAAACAAAACAAAAACAAAAACGAATAACACTGCAACTTTTATAATAACAGTTCCATGTAGGACAAAGAACACTGGAGGTAAGTACACAAGGAAGTAAGTAGCAGGCAAGTCGCTGTGATAGCATAAGGAGTCTACTTCGTATGAACGAGACCATACAATGAGGTGTAGTGAGGTGTGTGCTTATATGCTGGTGTTGATTGGTGATTAGATGAGGTGCAGGTGTGGCAGAACTCGGGTGAGGGGGTGCGCTGTGACTGGCTGGTGACAGAGCCTGGTAGATCCGTAACATTACCCCCCTCTCCACGGCCCGCTCCCGAGGGCCGAGGACCCCGACATCGTGGTGGTCTACCTCTACTCCTGGGTGCTGGACGATCCAGGGGCCGGTTGCACCAGCTGGACGTACACCTGGTCGTACAAAACTCATGATTTGCTCGGACATTATTAGTTTTTAGGATTCATGTATGTTAGTTAATTACTGCAGACGTGAACTGCAATGTTTATGGTCTTTTTTCAGGCAGGATAAGCGATATCAGTCGCGGAGCTCGGTGTTGACTATAACACTCTGTCGACAGTAATTGAACTAATAATAATAAAAAAATTTACATCTTGTAATTATACAGTAAAATATTACATATGATCTGGGATTATTAAAAGAAATGTAGCCTACCATTCCACATCTTGCTTGGAAGGACAGTATGCTTGGAAATATTTCACGTCTTTAATTCCATTGTAGCGTGCCTGCCATTCAATAATGACAGTAAGTTTGTGCTTTGTTGTTTTTAATCAGAGATAAAAGTATCAGCTTTCAAACTCTGTCAGTTTTATCACAAAATACAAACTATAAATGTGGTTTTCCAGCCACAGAAAGACGTCACGTAAAGTCACATTTGGCTACCTCAGGAAAGACATGCATTGTACATATAACCTCGATTGTCAGCTAGAAAAAAATAACTAGAAAGAAGCCTTGTATTGCATTCATTATATTTTACTTAACCTGCCGCCTTCATTTTTAATGTTTGTTTAAAGAAATCTGTCATGGGAACGTGCAGGGAGACTATATAAAAATGCGGACTTGTTAGAAAATGTTTACTCAGTGAAATCATGGCGCGGTGGCTTCACTTGTTATGATGTCTTGAGCAATTCAGTTCTATATTAGTAGTTGTTGCCATTGCAGCGTGAACGTCGTCTCAGCTATATCTATAACTGCGGGAGAATGTGTCAGCGTGGACTCGCATCGTCTACGCCGGGCTTAGCTGCGCCTGATCGTAGTTTTAGTTGGTGCAACAGGTGTAAATATTTATCGTAAAGCTGGACATTGCAAAGTCCAGCGTAGGGCTTACACCCAGCTTTTTTACGTCTAGCTGGTGCAACCGGCCCCAGGTGACTTGAATGGAAGTCTTCGAGTAGGATCTTTCTTCTGGGCCGTACCCTTCCCAGTCGACCAAGTACTCTAGTTGACCGCCACGGCGCCAGGAGTCCAAGATCTCCTTGACCTCATAGATGGCGCCGTCTTCTAGGATCACTGGGAGAGGGGGTTCTTCTCCTGGGCCAGGCTCTGTGGAGGGAGAGACAGGAGAGTGATAAGGTTTGAGCAGAGATACGTGGAACGTGGAGTGAATCTTATACTGAGGGGGGAGTTGAAGCTGGTAGGTAACCGGGTTGATTTGTCTTGTGATGGTGAAGGGGCCAACAAATCTGGGACTCAGTTTTTTGCAGGGTAGGTGCATCCTGATGTCCCTGGTTGAGAGCCAGACTTTCTGTCCGGGTTGATACTGTGGGGCTTCGGATCTGTGAAGGTCGGCCGTCATCTTGCACCTACGCACGCTGAAGCTGGTGGTGAGCAGCGTCCCAGACCCTCTCGCTCTCTTGGAACCAGTAATCCACTGATGGTACATCTGATGGTTCCCCGGACCAGGGGAACAGGGGTGGCTGGTAGCCGAGCACACACTGGAATGGAGTCATTCCGGTAGAGGGTTGGCACAGGGAATTCTGGCCGTACTCGGCCCAGCCAATGAACTGGTTCCAAGAGTCCTGGTGGCCGTGGCAGAAGGTTTGTAGAATCTGCCCAATTTCTTCTATTTTTCGCACGGTCTGCCCGTTCGTTTGGGGGTGGTATCCCAATGACAGGCTGATGGTCACACCTAGGAGATTAAAGAAGGATTTCCACACCTGTGATACGAACTGGGGTCCTCGATCTGAAACTATATCCTCTGGAGTACCATAGTATCGGAAGATGTGGTTAAACATCATTTCTGTGGTTTCCGTCGCCGTGGGGAGACCCTTGAGGGGGAGCAGACGACAAGACTTAGAAAATCGGTCAATGATTACAAGAATACAGGTATTACCGTCTGAGGGAGGCAGATCTGTGATGAAGTCCACTCCTAGGTGTGACCAGGGGCAATTGGGAACGGGCAGTGGCAGGAGCTTACCAGATGGTAAGTGGCGTGGACTTTTAGAGATGGCACAGTCCGCACAACCTTGGACGAACCTTCTCACGTCTCTAGCCATCTGAGGCCACCAGAAGCGATCTTTTAGCAGCGAGAGGGTGTTGTTGGCCCCTGGGTGGCCAGTGCCCAGTGACGAATGAACGGAGTGGATGATCTGTGTTCGTTGAGCCCTGGGTACGTATTGTAAGCCGGGTGGACAGCCCGGCGGGGTGGCCGTGGAAGCATTGGTGGAGGAGCACGGACTGGAATCCCACTGGATGGGACTTACGATGAGCGTATCCGGGATGATCGATTCGGGTTCCTCATTGGTCTCCTCCTCTGAATCATAGAGACGGGATAGGGCGTCTGCCTTAACATTCTTGGGACCTGGACGATAGGAAATGATGAAGTTAAAACGAGTGAAGAAGAGTGCCCATCTAGCCTGGCGGGGATTAAGTCTTTTAGCCTCACGTATATATTGCAGGTTCTTGTGATCAGTGTAAACTGTGAATTTGATGAATAGCACCCTCCAACCAATGCCTCCACTCTTCGAGGGCCAGTTTGATGGCAAGGAGTTCTCGGTTGCCAATATCGTAATTCCTCTCCGCCGGGCTGAGCTTACGTGAAAAGGCACATGGATATAGTTTGGCTGGTGTCCCCTGGTGCTGAGATAATATGGCACCGACTCCTGAAGTAGAGGCATCGACTTCAACGACTAATGGTTTACTGGGATCTGGATGAACAAGGACAGGGGCTTTGGTAAATGCTTCCTTGAGCCTCTCAAAGGCTTCTGATGCGGTTGGAGTCCAGGCAAGTATCTTAGGCTTATTTCGTAGTAGATTGGTCAGGGGGCTAATAATGGTGCTGTAGTTGTGTATGAACCTGAGGTAGAAATTCGAGAATCCCAGAAAGCGTTGGAGTTCCTTAATGGTATTAGGAGTGGGCCAGGTCCTAATAGCTTCCACCTTCCCCTCGCCCATCTGGATGCCACCGCTGTCGATGTTGTATCCAAGGAACTGCACTGAGGACTGGTGGAAGGAACACTTTTCGGCCTTGAGGAACAACTGGAAGTCTCTCAGGCGTTGCAGGACCTCCGCAACGTGGTGGCGATGTTCGGCCATGCTCCGGGAGTAGATGAGGATATCATCAATATAGACCAGCACAAATCTATGGAGAAACTCCCGGAACACCTCGTGCATAAAATCCTGAAATACGGAGGGGGCGTTGACAAGACCATACGGCATGACGAGATATTCGTAGTGGCCAGTAGGGGTCATGAAAGCTGTCTTCCACTCGTCCCCCTCACGTATTCGGATGAGGTTGTAAGCGCTGCGGAGGTCCAACTTGGTGAACACGGTGGCTCCGAAGATGTTCCAATGCTGCTGGGATGAGAGGAAGTGGATAACGGAACTTAATCGTTATTTTGTTGAGTGCCCGGTAATCAATGCAAGGTCGTAGGCCCCCGTCCTTCTTGGCAACAAAGAAGAAACTCGAAACAGCAGGGGAAGTCGAGGGTCGGATGTATCCTTGTTGTAAAGCCTCCTCGATATACTCTTCCATGGCCTTCTGTTCGGGAAGTGAAAGTGGATAAAATTTTCCACGGGGCACTGGCTCACCCGGTACCAAGTCTATCGTGCAGTCCCATTGCCGGTGGGGAGGTAATTGAGAGGCCTTCTTCGGGCAAAAAACGTCACTGAAGTGGGAGTAACAGTCTGGGATGGTAACCGATTGCTTCTCTAGTGGACTTTCTATGGACGTGGAATTGAGGGCTACTGTCTTGACATGGAGAGGAGTGGATTGAGGGATATGTGGAAAACAGTCAGGAAAACATTGGTTACCCCACTTCAGGACTTCTCCAGTTCGCCAGGATATGGAGGGTTCGTGTTGAACAAACCAGGGCCACCCTAACACAATGTCCGCTGTGGATCCCTCCAGAACCAGTAACTGTATTTCCTCTTCATGTAGCAACCCAATTTTGAGTTGAACAGGGCCAACACTGTGACAGACACTTTTACGGTTCAGGGGTTTGCCGGTTATCGACTGGACTTGATAACTCGCCTTGGTTGTGATGGTCTTAAGATTGATCTGACGGCTGAGGTTCCCTGAGATGAAGTTACCGGCGGATCCGGTGTCGAGGAGGGCATGGACTGGAAGAGAGAGTTTGGGAGTGATAAGCAGGGCTTCAATTGACAATGGTTTCATGTTTTGGATTGCTGGTTGAATCGCACTCACCAAAACTCATGGTGGATGAACCAGACAGGTGGCACGCAGATGTCCCTCAGCTCCACAATACAGACACAGACCTAGGCGAAATCTTCTGTCGTTCATTGTAGGATAGTCGAGTATTTTCCACTTGCATGGGTTCATGTGCTGGTTCTGGAGGGTCATAGGTTTCTGGGTGACGGAGGAATGGAGTGCAACGGGAGGAGGAATTTTGTTCCTCTATGCAGGATTGCATAAGGGTGGAACATCGTATAGATAGCTGAATGAGGCTCTCTAATCCGCACGAGTCGTCATAAGCCGCTAGTTGCAAACGTAGTCGAAGTTCCAACCCTTGACGATAGGTGGTTAAGAGAGCCCTTTCGTTCCTTCCGCTGGCTGCTGCAAGGGTGCGGAACTGGAGAGCATAATCATGAATAGACATCGATTCTTGACATAGATGGTACAATTTATCACTAATGGAGGTGTCTCCTATAGGTTTGCCGAAAACTTCCTTGAAGTGAGTAACAAAATTAGTAAATGACTGGGTTACAGTACCACCCTGAGCCCAGATGGTTTCTGCCCATTGCAACGCTCTCCCTTGCAGCAGCGAGATAATGAAGGCGATCTTCGCCTTGTAGTCGGGAAACAGATACGGTTGTTTTTCTAGAGCCAAAGAACATTGAAGCAAAAAGCCGTTGCATTCCTCCGCCATACCAGAGAAGGGCGCTGGTTGGGCCATGGGACTGGCGATGACAGTCGGAGAAGAACTGGTTGTACTGATGACGGAAGTGTTGGGAGGAGCGGGTGGTGGTGTTGGGCGAACGGGAGTGAGTACCCGCCTGAGAGAATTTACCAGTTCTTGGAATGGGTCGGGGTTGCTCATGCTGCAATCTTTTAGTGTTGGTCTGGTCTTCTGTTACGGAAGCAGACTGAGACCAGGAGTAAGATGGATCAAAAATGTTTCTTTCAGGATTGAGCAGAGCAATATGGTTTGCAGGTGGTGAGTATGATATCAGGTAGACCAGGTAACTGCTGAAGATCGGTTGATGGGAGATCTTTGTCTTGACAGGAAATCTTCGAATGCGGGCCAGAGCACACCTCACACCGGTGGAGTAAAAGACTTCGGAAGCCGATCACTGGAACAGACAGACTGGGGTACATGGTGGACACACGGCTGGAGATAACACTGGAGGTAAGTACACAAGGAGGTAAGTAGCAGGTACCGAGGTAAGTAGTGGTAGATCCGTAACAGATTTACAGCATTTTAAATAACAACAATATTAATTATATTCATTTTTATCTTGTGGGACAGTGAAAATGCCATGTCATGTCAACACACACAACATAAATATAACACAATAAGTATTAACCAAATAACAAAACATGCTAATGTACGTACAAATTGAGAAAATTAAAAATTAGAAAAATAAATTATAATATAACCATAATAAGGTGTCACACAGAGACTTCTAGGAATGTCCTTTTACTGTTGGTTATGGTAATTTATATGGTAAAACCCTAAATTTGACAGTGTTTTAATAAAATTACATATATTTCTGTGAATAATAGGCCTACTAAACTTTTTGTCTATTTGTGACATGTTTGGCTTGAAAATTTTGCTTTGCTATATTTGTCACGGTGCACACAGCAGGGAGGAACGAGTAACACGCAGACGAGGAGTAACTTAAAAATAATAGTCTTTAATAAATCCAAACAAGGCAAGGCAAGGTTAACACAGACAGGAACACCGGGGGATAACGAGTAGACCAGACGGAAACTACCTAAACAGGCAGGAACTAAATACACATGACAATCACAGATAATTACTAAAACACGGCTGGACAAGACTTAACTAATAAACACACTTAACAAGGACAGGAACATGACCAAATAAGGAAACAAGAGGCAGGAACACATGACACACACTACAGAGGACTGACAATATTACTTTCAAATCTTATTTTGAATCTAATGCAATGACATTCACAGGCCACTGCATATTATCTTGAGGCCACTGTGTATTTTTTGTCAACAGTCCAAAACATCCCAACCTAGAAAAGGGATTGAACATACAGACATTTATCAGGAGAATTCCATCTAAAAATAGATGTAGAACTGCACATAGTTCCTTTCACTTCCAACACCATCCTACAGTAACTACAGTTACCCATTTCATCCATTAAAATCTTCAATTATCACAATTTATTTTTCATTTTTACACATTTTTCATTATCTCAATAAATTCTCTAACATTCCTAACCAAACCATCTTCTCCTATTCTGATCTTTTTTATGTGCTTTTTTTAGAGTCTTATATGCTAATATATTCCTGGTCTGAAACCAATATACTAAAATTTTGCTATTTTTACACATATGTAAGACAGCACTATCAATATTATATTAATTCCCCTAGAACAACTTCAGGAAGCTACTTCCACTTCCAATACTTCTATGCTGTACTTGCTCAATAATTTACTTATTCACTATTCCCTGGATAGGAAATGCCACAAATATGGGTTAGTGAACAAAAATGAGTGAGCGTATTTCGGACATTGCTGCAAATACTATACAGAGAATGTTCAAAAAAAATAATAAAAATAAAAATTGAGGTTGGTAAAAAATGTTAATACTTTGAAAAAAAGACTACATTTATTATCAAAAAGACAGTAAAAATAGAAATATTGTAGAATATTATTACAATTTAACATAACTGTTTCCTTTTGCAGATTAAGGTTGATATTTTAAAATGTTATTTATTCTGAATTTAAGCTGAATTTAATTACTACTCCGGTCTTTAGTGTCACAAGACCAGTCAGAAATCATTCTACTGAAGTTCTAAAGAACAGAATTTATTTAAATATTAAAAAATATGTAAAAATTTAATGAATCCTTGCTAAAAAAAAAAAAAAAACAGACCCCAAACTTTTGAACAGTACTGCATAGTGCATATATGCACAATACAGGGAATAGGGGTTGGTTTTGGGAGACAGCTTTCTAAATTAAATTGAGAATTGGGATTTTCACATTAATGTGTACTTGTGCACTTTGGACTCTGTCTTTTATTATGAATATCTCATTTGTAAAACCAAATTAGTTTTCAAATAGGATCCATCTGGTACAAGCTGTGTCACAGATAGTGTCTCCATCAAAGCAGAAAAAGTATTTTACAAATTTTTTGTTTGTCTGCCCAGGGCAGTGTCCCAGCTGAGGGCTTGCCCGATCCTGCAGCGTGCGTATGTGTTTGTGCCTCTTCTCATCTGTGCTAATGCCATCCAAACCGTCTGCTTCTCATCAAATCTGGCAGAGCTGCCATCTTCAATACAAGCTTTGCGCCTCAGTGTGTCTCTCTGGCTCTTGTGGGCTCAAGTCTCTTTTCTGTACTGGCAGAGTATGAAAACACTCACTACAATTCAGAAGGTCTCACTCAATCTTGGCATAATAGTAAAACCTGGTTTGAATGAAGAGAGAGTTCAGAGAACTCTCACAGTTTCAGCTTGACAAAAACCAATTCCACTGTCACACGATGCATATTTGATCATTTAGAACCGAGATATTAAAATTTCAGGTCTATGTAAAAAACAGTCAATGGGAATTTAAGCATGCAATCACACAAATGAAAATAATAATAATAATAATCTGTTTGAGGTCTCAGATTTAAAATTAATTAAGTTTTTTGCTGGGTTCAAACTGTCCTCAAACAGACTGAATTTTATTACAATGGATATCAGTCATACATAACGGTAACTTCACTAATATCTGCCAGATAGTACAGTTAGAAGAGGAAAGTACAGTGCTAAAAGAATTTGAAAGGAAAATAAGAGGTTAATTTTGAAATTACTATAATTATTTTTAAGTACATCATCAGGGTCCTCAGGGAGTCAATCTCAACAGAACATGAGGGTTAATGAAGTTCATAAATGCTTACAGTATGTTAATTTCTCAGTGGTGCTCTTGCACAATAAGTGGATTTAAAAGTTTAAAATTACAGTGGTAAAAATTAGTACAGCTTGTATTAATCTATTTTTGCTTTGAACTTCCGATATTCTCCATTATCACAAATCTTGCACTAAATTGCTTCTAAATGAAGCACAGTTTGAGGTTTAAAAATGCAGCAAACCACCTCTCACTCCACACCGATCAGTGAAGACACAGTATTTGCATATGCAAATCAAAGATGTTACCACCCATATCAATAAGCACTAATACTGGGGAAAATAATACTTCAAGATTATTAAGAATGAATATGTCTTAATGAATTGATCTTATCGTATTTCTCTACCCATTTCGTGTAATTTAAATGTAATTTTACATCCCGTCTTCACTGCAAGAAAGCAATACGGGACAACAATGCTATAACAATTATAATCAACAAGACCGTCCACACTGCATTATAATTATAATCAGCACGGTCACCTGCAGTGTAGATGGTTGCAGGTGTTTATTTTACAGCATGTTATGGGTCAGTGCTACTTTTAAAGTGATTGTTCACTCAAAACAAAAATTATATCATTATTATATAATTCCAAGCCTCTATGCATTTCTCCCATCCCCCTCCCCCCAGGTAGTTCTTCACGCAAGCTGTTGTATGGCTTTAGAAAACATGGACTATCATGTATTGACTGCAAAAATAACACTATGTTTGGAGCGACATGACAGGATTTTATATTTTAGGTGGACTATCTCTTTAATGGATCAATAAGTAAAGCTCCTGGTGTTTTGGGGATGAACAACTCAGAGTTCCTTGTTCCAAAAGTCCAGTAATGATAGGAGAGTTGGTTGATATTGTTTTTCTTTGGGAAAGACAGTAAAGTTAGGTCAGTCTGTCCCCAAAGCAGATGATTAGTACTGCACTTGTGGTTGTCTAGTGGTGAGCTCTAGGTTGTTAATGTAAACCTTGTGGTTTTGATGTGATCAACTGGGTCAAAGTCAAGCATTTCACAATTATACTGTGTAAGGCTTGGCTTTAGAACTCTCCTGGGAACTGTCATCACAAGCAAGACAGGAAAGTGTCAAAACAACTAATCAAAGTTTGTTTGCCAGCTTGGTATCTTGAAAACGAAACTTAGTTTCCCAGGGGACTGATACAAACTTGACTCCTGGAAGCTGTGTAGGAGCCATTAAGGAAAAATTAGCAAATGCGCAGATGCCTGGGGTCCCAAGACACCCAGGGGCCCCAAGCAGTTAGAAGGTCTCCTCCCACACATAAATGTCGAGAGAGGGCCCAAATACCAAAACTCTTTGACAAAAAAGGCCCTCATCAGTTTCAGTTTTTGTATATATGTTCATGAACTGGGGTCGAATGTGTAATAGAGGGCCCCACCTCTAAGTTGAATAAATCAATATTTTTGTATTATTATTACTTTTTTTAACGAGAATGTGACATTTAAATAATGTATACATTTTTTTCATACATAAATTCCTACAAATTAAATAATAAAGATTTTTTTTTCACATTTAACAACTTTTTTTTTTGCATTACAGTAATCAAAAATGTTATTTAAAAATGATTATTTAATATTATTTAAATTATTTAAATATTAAAATATATTACTATTTTTTTGTCATATTACCGAATGACAACGAGATTAAAGAACGAGAACAAGATTTCTAAGGGCTCCATCTGTGAGAGAGTACAGGGGCCCATGAAATTTCATTACTGCATACATATAATTGAAATATTACAATATATTATTAGTAGTAGTAAATAAGCTTTTTTCACATTTAACTTTTTTTTCTTTTTTTTGCATTACAGACTATTGCTGTTTAAATGTTATTATTTAACATTATTCAAATTATTTAAATATTAAAATATATTCTAATTCTAAGTTCCCCATCTGTGAGAGAGTATAAGGGCCCCTGCACTTCCTATTTTTTTTTTTTCTTCTTCTGTACAATGTAGAAGATGATATTTTGAAGAACGTTGGTAGCCAAAGAGTTTCGGTTCCCATTGACTTCCACTGTATTGACAAAAAATGTCAATAGGAACCAAAAAATTCTTCAAAATATCTTTTTACATTTCTAATTTTTAATTTTTGCATGTATCTTTTTTTTTTTTTTGCATTAAAAATCTTGATTCAACTCGGCTAACATCACAGTTTTTAATCTTTCTTTACCTGGTCACTTACTTTGTCAGGTATTAATTGATTAAATAATCCGATTCTCATAATCTCTAGCATTCAGCACATAACCTGAAGGAGATCTGCCATTACAATTATGAAGCCCAACTGATATTTCAGTGTCCAACATCTCTTTCCCATATTTAATCATCCTCTACACTCTATTCATCTACTGATGCATTATTTATCTTGGTGGGTCAGATTTGTAATTATTTTCAAATTAGTTCAAGATAAACAATTAACTGCTGCCGTGGCCTGATATAGTAGCTAAACTGCACTGGAGGTTTTATCGTTTTTGTCACGGTTCGAGGATAGCGGTGTCTGGCCATGAAGGCCTCCTTTTGTGACTGAGGCCATTCGTCTTTCAATATGACTCCATTCCATTCGGAACGCAGCAGGCTAGAAATTGGTGTAACAATGAGGCCAGAATCGCCAACCTACAAGAATACCCAGCACAGTCTTGAAATTACAAGATTGTATTCAAATACTGCAATGCTTTTCTATTATATAACCCAAATAACCCAAATTATTTGTACAGCTGAAATACACTCTTTTAGAAAAATTGTTCCTTTAGGGGTACAACAGCTCGTCAATGGGGCAGTACCTCAAAGGAACACATTTGCACGTTTTTTGCACCTAAAGGATTCATAATAGTACAATAAGAGTACTTATTACTACCCTAAGGGTACATATTACCACTCTACATTAAACCCTTTAGGGGTAATGAAGGTACAAATGTGTCCCTTTGAGGGTACTGCCCCAGTGACAAGCTGTTATACCCCTAAAGGTACAATTTTTACACATTTAAACTAACAGTGTACAAATAAGGACTGGCTTAAAAAATGTCTTTATTTGAATACTGAATTTTTTATTTTATTTTATTTATTTATTTATTTTGTATTTGCTGAGGAATTGAGTTTTTCATTTCACTATAAAAAGACAAAATTTTCAGGTCAATAAAAAAATAAGCAAAAAAAAACAACAACAACTATATTTTGGATTTTATGTATATTTTAAGACCATTCAGAAATGTTTTCAATGAATAAGTGTTGAATATTATTTCACAGTTAAGTACTGTCGAATCCGGTTCATGGACTTCCATCCAATTGCCACCAGAGGTCGATCTTCCATTATATTGACTCTCACACCACACAGACTGTTACACGTCACCCTGGACTACATTTCCCATGTTCCATTGCACTGATTGGACTCACCTGCAGTCAATCACACACACACACACACACACACACACACACACACACACACACACACACACTATATTACACCCATTCAGACCCTTCTCAAACTGTCGAGTATTGTTTAGCGTTTAGCTGATAGCTACTTTACGGAGCCTGTCCTAGTTTTCCTAGTTTAGTCATAATCTTGCCTTGCCTGTTTTCCCGTGTTCAGATTTTTGCCTGTGTATTTCGGATTACCCTTTCATTTTGCCATTCGGACATGTTTGCCCCTACCTGGACTATTGCTGTGTACTTGGATTATCTCTCTTTGCCTTGCCCTGCTGGATATTGTTCGCTGGAGACTGATCAAGTGTGTTCTTGGATTACTTTTTGTCTTGCCTACGCCATACCTGTTGTTGTGGTCGACCCATGCCAATTTTTTTGACCACGTCCTTTAATAAATAGCTTTGCATATGGATCCGCACGCTTCCTCTGTTTTCTCGTTACAATTTCACTGTATACATAAATACCTTCAATTTAAATAATAAAGCCTTTTTTTCACATTTTCTTTTTACATTACAGTAATACAAATGTGACATGATTTAAATATTAAATTATTATTAGTAATATTATTTACCATATATATATTGCATTACAATAACGAAAATGCGTGATTTCTTAGCTTGACACCTAATTAAAAAAAACAAAAAAAATCTACTTGATTGACTGACTGACTGAGCGATTGATTGATTTGTTGACAGATTGATTGATTGACTGATTGAATGATTGAAAAGTGGCCTGGATGACAGTCACACTTGTTTAGAGAAAAAAAAGGCTCTAAAAATCATGTTCAATTCATATTCGTTTCAAGTCTTCCTGGTGGAAATAACAATGCGGCAAAAAGTGGTGGTGCATCAAAATAGCCTGTAACCAAATGCAAATACTACACACTATCTGTCTAGCATGTTCCACCTCTAAGAGACTAAATACATCTGAACTCAGATCACCTTACTCCCTTAATATTCCCTGCTTCATAGTTAACCCCTCTCATATCCCTCCATTAGCCATGTTACTTTGCTACTATTCTCTTAGCTAATTTGGAACAGGTTGTGTTCTTTCCGGCCCACTCAAAACCAGGCAGAGAGGTGTTAAATATATGTAGAAATCCTCCGTCCTGATAATTGACTCAACAAATGTGCTCTCATCTGAAGCAAGGTGGGTAAATTGCCATCGAAACGACCACCACATCGATGATGCAGGAAAAAACAGGCTGAAAATTTGAAGTGGATTTTCTGAATTCATTTGCATAGGCTTACATTCATCATAGACAGACAGTCATAGATGTATTCATATATATGTGTATATATATATATATATATATATATATATATATATATACTCTATATGAACAAACAAATAAATAAATAAATAATATGACACTCACAATATTTCCTATTCCATATTTTTAAGACAAATGGAAATACTTCTAGATGTAGCCAAAAATTGCACTGCACTGCATCTTATAAATATGTGAAACAGTAGCATGATGCTTGTTATTTAGTGCATTGTTTGGTATTAAAGAGGAAGCCCGCTGATACTGGCAGGCAGTAGATGAGAGGCCAGTTATATTTGAATTATCAGTCTGTAAGATTATAGCCGAGGGAACATATTTTATCTGGGGGGTGCTGGGGGGCGGGGCTTGATGTTGCAGGGCGGGGCCATGGTGGGGCATTTTTGACAAAATCCTAATATGCCAACCGACATATATTTGTGCTTTTGTGCTTTTGTGATTTTAGTTGAAGAATTTTTTTCTTTAATATTTCTATTATTTAAGGGGATTTTACTAAATATGAACATCGCTGATACGCAAAAGTTTTGGTCAGTGCACTTTGGCGAATTCTCTCATCAGAAACAACAAAGTGCAGATGTACATGCCATGTAAATAAGAGATTAATTCATCATACACTGCAGACAACATCACTGATTATAGCTTAGCTTTTTTTAGTGTGCTTACACTCACGCTAGACTGAATTCAGTGATATTCTTTGATAATATGTCCTTTGCTCGCTGTATAATTTGTTTGTTGTTTGAATAATCGTGCTGCGTTATAATTAAACTTAAAATGTCTTTTTATTAAATGTGATCAGGTTAAATACAAATTCTGTCTTATTAAAATATTTTATGTCATAATATGGCAGCCTAATTGCCTAAAACGTTATGATGTGTGTGTAGTTAATAGATATACCCTAGTAGGCTTGTTTGAGCGTGTTTGACCAGAGACTAGAGCGCAATTAAAGAGCTGTGCTTATGTGATTGTCGGTGGCCGTCTTGAGAAGCGAGAAAGCTTCGGAAGAGAGCTCATAAAAAGGACGAGGACATGAATGGTTTTTACAAGTACGAATGTAAAATTAAGGTAATATCGCGTGAATATTTCCCATTAAATTCTGTCAGCGGAAGAAAAATACAACTGCACTAGGCTATATGTTTCTGGTCAGTTTAATAAATAATTAATCCCAAATCTATCACAAAAATTAAGTATCTTGGGGATGATGGGGGGGCACAAGGAAAATCTCAGACCCGGCCCTGCGGCGAGGGGTGCTGCAGCACCCACAGTGCCAGTAATTTGAAGTAAAAAAGCAGCTTATTTTTCCTCACTATTTCCTGCAGAAAATAACTTCATTAAATTGTGATTGTACTGTAAATTGCCCTGTTTTAATTAACATTTTTTCTCCACAGAAGACCTCATAGGACCTGCCATTATGCTAGCAACAGATGTTCTCCAATGTTGCTGTTAAACACAAGTCGGAAGGGTTTAGAGGTTGCGTTGCACATTCACAAATGAGCCAATTTAGCATTAGTATGCCTCTGAAGAGAACCATCCGACTAGAAGCCCACAGCCACGATCCATGCAAATACTGATTCTTTGTTTCACTGGCTGTGTTAGCTAACAGCTAAGCTAATATAATCCTCATATGTTCAGGCAGATGTATGAGACTTTATTTGCAAAAAATCACTAAAAGTGATTTTAACTGTGAACTGTGAATCTAAAAACCTTAAAGAGAGACGCTTTTAGAGTTTTCCATTAGCACTGTAGCTAATTTGCAAATGTTATATCAAACCTTTAGTCTGGCACAAATAAAACATAAACAGTCTCAAAATCAAAACACATCCTAACAGAATGTTAGCGCTCTGCAAGTAACCTTTACCAAATAAGCTAGTATCTGTATGATTTCATGAAACGTGTACCTCTTGAGAGCTTAAAGGAGTCATGTTTTCTATGTCATTCTGTGAAATGTGTTTTACCTCAGTTTGAATGTCATCTCTGAATATTTTTATGCGCTCTAAAGGCCGTATTCCCTCAACAAAGGGCCACACAATGGAGCACAGGTAGATAGAGGTGGGCAACGAGGCAGCGGGAAGCTTATAGAAACATTCTGCCGTTATGCACCGTATATTTTTCATAATGAACCCTACTGTGTGCAGCCATTCCGCCACATTGATTCATTTCAACCACGGGTTCATTCAGATGAACCACACGAGCGCAGTTTTGCATAATCTGCTTTGTGTTTTTTTTTATGTTTTTCACGCCAGGAGATTCCTCTGTGTCAATGATTTAGTTTGATTTCAATTAGTCGCTCATTGTTCCTCTACTTCGCCTGAGATTATGAGCTGAGAGAATCACAGTTGTTCCACTCGAGCTGTACTTTCTGAGGAAATCTTTGCCCGCTGTGCTCAAGTGTGCTCTGGGAGAAGGTACTTCAGGACCTGTAATGTGATGCTAACGGTGCAGGTCTGACTAAAACCTTTGTCTCCTTTCTTAACATTGCAACATGAAGGAATGCTATCGAGCATACAAATGCCCAGCTTTAGAAAACTTCTCAGATTTTGCAAGCCTAAGATAGGGAGTGAGAAGGGGAGAAAACTGTAAATTGGGTTTGAAGAAGAACTAATCGGTGGATTTGACGGTTTGCACGTTTTTTCTTCAAAACTGTTCACAGAGATGGCTATGCCTAGATTTGAATGCATTTTTTTCTACACTATACTATTATTGTTGAATTACTGATTTCAGATTTACCCACATATGTCATCTACTGTTATTACAGTGGGGACTAGTCAGGAGTCTGACTCATGTCCACAGATTAGTTGCTAAAAAAATCTAAGAAAATGTATTTACATCTCTTGACTTGAAAAGCTTTTCAGTTTTTTAATAAAATGCTATTGAACCCAACTCTGGTTCATTTGTGATAATATATTGATTTATGAAGATTATTTTAATATATTTTTAAGTAGATTAATTAGACCACATAGGAAAATCAGCTTGCAAGTTTTTGGCATAGGCACTACTGTTTATTTACTACCGTAATACTTCTACATTAAAAAAAAACAAAACAAAAAAAAAAAAAACACACAAATTAAAGAAAATTGATTGAAACAAATGCTACTCTTTGAGTTTTATATTCATAAAAGAACAGTGAGCACTGAACAGTGAATCAGTGTGTCCACACTTTCTGATCAGGTCTTTTTGATCTTTTTAGCTATTGAAAAGAGTTTTTAACTTAAGCGGTTAAGCTAGTAGGCTAAGGGATAATGTTTCATTTGACCTTTTTTTTTGGGGGGGGGGGGATTCAGTAATATGATTCAGCATGATTTTCAGTATGATGTTATAACTTATTATTTATATAATTTATATATATTTTAGTTTATTCTTTTTTAAATTTTTTTTTTTTTTTTAACAATTTTCTATTACTTATCATGGGCACAAATAAAAGTTGTCTTAGCCATTGGAATTGCATTGAGGTGCAATTCTGTCCATTCCTGCCACTAGTAACAAGTCTGGTTCTCCCAGGCTATATACAGTATGAAGACTATGAGTGGCATGGCTATGATTACCTTCTGCTGTGCAACCAAAGGCATTATGTCCTCTCCTTACATTTTCCAGTGATGGACACAAGGAAAGGAAATGAGAAGGATGTCAGAACAACAGCAGACAGGGCAGTGTTCTGTTCGTGCTTTCCTGCAGCCCAGAACCAATTAATTGCAGCAGTGAGTGAGAGATGGCTAGTGTGGGTTTTGTGACCTTCTGACGTCTGTCTGTACTGCACTCAAATTTCCAAACACTGAGGCACCACCTGAAGCCTTCATCTTTGACCCAGACCCTCCCTGTTGCATTGTCCGCTGACAGATCATTACTCAGTCTACATACATTTACTGGAAGAGCTGATAATGACAAGACTAACTATTGTCATTCATCCAGTCAAGGTCCTTTATGTTGTCCAGGATGTACCAGAACAGAGCAGGATTGGAAACCCCTGATCTAAATTGTGAGATTCTATGGCATTATTATGAAATAAAAATAAAAATGATGACATACTACAATAACTTTCAGTTAAAAAGTAAAAAAATATTGCATACTAAGTCAATAACAGAATTAGGTATAACTTTAATTTGATAGTCCACTTTAGACATTCTAATTATTACAAGTAACTTTGCAACTACATGTCAACTAGCAGTCATTAGATATTCTACTTACTATAGGTAACTTGCAACCTAGGCTCATTGGAAATACGTGCCTCTATATACATATATATGAAATGTACGAATCACTACAGTTTCCAGTTGAAATGAAAACTAGAGGCAGTAAAACTCTGACAACCTTTATTCTTTTTCACACAAAGTATGATTTACAGGTACAGAGTTTTGATGAACAAAGCCTAATTTTCTCACAATTTCTTGCAGAGTATTTTACATCCTGCGAGATTTTAAAACTGGTACTTTTGAAAGTTTTCGTCACATATACAGCTTCATATGCATGAGTTTTCTAATTCAATAGGTTTGCTTGGTAGCTCATGCAGTGGTGTTGCACTTGAGTGATGAAGAGCTCTAGTATGATCCGGTTCGACAAAACAGCTCAAATCCGCATAAGGAAGTTAAAACAGCATGGCTGCATCAACAAGTACGTTTTTATATCATTTTTTGCATTTGTTAACACTATTGGGTAGGTTTAGGGTTGGGTTTGGTGTAGGGGATATTTCCAAAAAGATAGACCATTAACCTTTAGTGACAGGATATTTTAATTCTGAACAGCTGCATTACGTACCTCAAGCAGCGTAATTAAAAATGCACCACAGTCACGTATTGAATGTGAGTTTAAGAGCCACTCTCTGGACATTTCACTTTGAAACTGCTGCTAAATGTGCATTAAGGTACATAATTATGGTACAGAAATGTATCGGTACTTGTCAACTTATTCTGCTAATCCTAACTCAAACCTAACAGTAAACTAATACCCTAATGAAAGTGATAAATGAATGAGACTTAGTTGACACGTATTTGCAAAGTAACTTATAGTTAGTGGAATGTTTAAAGTGGATGATAGAAATAAAGTGTTACCCATAATTATTACATAAAATTCAAAATTATGACATGACTATGACTGAGATGAAGTTCAAATTGAGAGAAAGTCATAATTATAACATGAAAACTTGTAATTGTGACATCAAAAGTCACAATTATGAGATACAACTTTTATTACTTTTTATGTCATACTTTTAACTTTATCTCATAATTATGACTGAGTATGTCAATTTCCATAGTTTATTATTTTCATTATGCACTGTATAAAGATACATCGATTGCATGTAGCTTCTCCTAAGAAATATTTATTTCAGGTAAATCGGTCATTCCACCACTAATTTCACACCCTAATATCATTCCCAACTGGCATGAGTTTCTTGTTCACAAAACAAGATATTTAGCAAAATATCCAAAAAAATAAAAAATAAAATAAAATAAAATAAAAAAATAAAAATAGGAATAGGACTAGAAATGAATTGGAAATGAATAGGAGCTGTACAATCCCTGAAATCATAATGTTATTACTGTGCTGAATAACTGATAACATTTTAAATTATCTCACTGTACAGTATATAACATAGTATACTTTTTTCTGTATTTGTCACTATAATTTTATATGATCATTTATTTTCCTCTGTTCTGCCTCACTGGCTGAAGCTGCGGAGTTTCTATGTCATTTATCAAATTGTTAATAGTCACAAAATGACATCAGCTTGAAGCAGAAGGAAAAAGGTTTGAAGGAAGCTGACACTGGCTCAGCAAATATTCTCAGAGTGTTAAAGGGCTAAAATAATACATGACTCCTCTTCATGATAATATTTTCAGCCACATGATGCTCCAAATGCTATTTAACATAGCAACACATCTTTAAACATTTCATAAAATGAATCCTCTTCAGCTGTGCCTGACAAGGTCAAAGTGATTCACCGAAACTTGGCACAAAAAAAATAAATAAATAATAATAAAAAAAAAAAAACAGGCCAAAGCATCATTGCTTTACTTCTGGCTAAGTCTAACGCAAGAGATGATAAGGAACACTCGGCTCCAGTGCTCTCTGACAAAGTTATTTGATGAAGACAGATGGTGGAATTGGCTGCCAGCTTGGTTGCTGAAATCGCATTAAAACCATTTTTTTCCCCCAAGGAATGGATTATGATATATGGGAGTCCAGCCTTGAGACAGTCACCCACTGGACTGACCTTGAACCTCCACATATGGGCCGGAGCTCATTCTCTCTAGCAACAGATCCTCAGAGATCCATTGAGAATTACTGTGCTTGTCATTGGTGCTCCACACTATTGTCCTCTCCTTGAGACAACAATGAGGAATGGATGTTAAAGCTTTAGTTCACATAAAAATGAAAAATCTGCCATTTACTTAGTCATACCATTTCAGACCACCAGGATATTGTTGTTTTTCAGTGGAACACAAAAAGAGAAGTTACAAAGAATTTGTACAGAGCTCCATATAACTGGACAGCAAATAACATGCAAAGGCTGATTTGCATGTGCAGCAGTGAGAAAAAGACAATGTGAGGTTCACCACTGTATGGAAGACCATTGTCACCTCAGATTAAAAAAAAAAAAAAAAAAAAAAAAAATAAAATAAAATAAAATAAAAAATAAAAATAGGAATAGGACTAGAAATGAATTGGAAATGAATAGGAGCTGTACAATCCCTGAAATCATAATGTTATTACTGTGCTGAATAACTGATAACATTTTAAATTATCTCACTGTACAGTATATAACATAGTATACTTTTTTCTGTATTTGTCACTATAATTTTATATGATCATTTATTTTCCTCTGTTCTGCCTCACTGGCTGAAGCTGCGGAGTTTCTATGTCATTTATCAAATTGTTAATAGTCACAAAATGACATCAGCTTGAAGCAGAAGGAAAAAGGTTTGAAGGAAGCTGACACTGGCTCAGCAAATATTCTCAGAGTGTTAAAGGGCTAAAATAATACATGACTCCTCTTCATGATAATATTTTCAGCCACATGATGCTCCAAATGCTATTTAACATAGCAACACATCTTTAAACATTTCATAAAATGAATCCCTCTTCAGCTGTGCCTGACAAGGTCAAAGTGATTCACCGAAACTTGGCACAAAAAAAAAAAAAAATAATAATAAAAAAAAAAAAAAACAGGCCAAAGCATCATTGCTTTACTTCTGGCTAAGTCTAACGCAAGAGATGATAAGGAACACTCGGCTCCAGTGCTCTCTGACAAAGTTATTTGATGAAGACAGATGGTGGAATTGGCTGCCAGCTTGGTTGCTGAAATCGCATTAAAACCATTTTTTTCCCCCAAGGAATGGATTATGACATATGGGAGTCCAGCCTTGAGACAGTCACCCACTGGACTGACCTTGAACCTCCACATATGGGCCGGAGCTCATTCTCTCTAGCAACAGATCCTCAGAGATCCATTGAGAATTACTGTGCTTGTCATTGGTGCTCCACACTATTGTCCTCTCCTTGAGACAACAATGAGGAATGGATGTTAAAGCTTTAGTTCACATAAAAATGAAAAATCTGCCATTTACTTAGTCATACCATTTCAGACCACCAGGATATTGTTGTTTTTCAGTGGAACACAAAAAGAGAAGTTACAAAGAATTTGTACAGAGCTCCATATAACTGGACAGCAAATAACATGCAAAGGCTGATTTGCATGTGCAGCAGTGAGAAAAAAAAAGACAATGTGAGGTTCACCACTGTATGGAAGACCATTGTCACCTCAGATTAAAAAAAAAAAAAGAAAGAAAGAAGAAAAAAAATAAAATAAAAAAAGGAAACAAAATTTCAAAATGACAAAAAAGTTACATTGTTAGTCATAAAGCTATAATTACCAGACTGCGACATCTAAAGTCACATTGCAATAAAGTCACATAATAAGTTATACACGCAATTAAACAAAGTAGCAGTTGTGTTATTATTGTGTTATTACATAGTAAAAATTATTTAAAAGTCGCAATTGCATTGTAATAAATTTGCAGATTTGAAATTTAAAGTTGCAATTGCAAGATGTAAAGTCACATTGTGACAGTGACAATAATGATTAAATCATAATTATAAAAAACTAACTGTATCACAATTGTGCCATTTAAGTTTACATTGTGATATAGTAAGTCACACTGTGAGATATAAATTCATAGTTTGTACATATATAGATACAAATGTGAAATTTAAAGTCGCAATGGCACATTGTGACAGTAACATTTTAAGTGATAAAGTTGCAAATATGTAAAAGTCACTATTTTACTATGCAAAGATTACATTACGATACATCAAAATTGGGAGATATAAAGTTGCAAATGTCAAATTTAAAGTCACAATTGCAAGACTCAAAGTCACATTATGATATAGTGTCATTGTACGTTATAAATGTTAAATTATGTAAAAGTTGCAATTGTGCCATTTAAAGTTAAATTGCCATATATGACGTTACACAGTGAGATATAAATTCCTAACCGTGAGCTATAAAGTTGCAGATGAGAAATTTAAAGTTGCAATTGCAAGATTTAGAGTCACATTGTGACTTCGTGAAATTACAGTATGTAGTACGGTTTGTGGAATGGAAGGAAGAGGGCGGGGTCAGTTTCTAGGAGGCTCGTGGATTTATTCAATATAAAACAAAAATGAATCGTATAACAGCACGTCGCTCTCTCTGCGCTGGCGAAGCTTTCTTTCTTTCTTTCTTTCCGGTACTCAGTCCGTCTTTGGCCTTTCAGCCTCCGTCCTCCACGAGCTCTCCGTCCGTCTCTCTCACTCTCACACTCCCCAGACGCTCTCTTTTAACCGGTCTCTCCCCGCTCATCACTGCAATCAGACACAGGTGTTATCACTTTGCGCTTGATCCACTTACTCACCGCTCGTCTCCCGAGTCTCTCTCCCGCTGCAGGTCCCGCTAAACCACGCCCCCCGACTCAGGCCGGAGAGCCCTCCGGCCTGCAACCCCCCCATTCCTGGAGAGGAAGTCCGCCACAGCCATCTGCGCCCCCGGCCTGTGGATCACCTTGAATTTAAAAGGCTGTAAAGCTAGATACCAACGGGTGATCCGCGCGTTGGTATCTTTCATGCGGTGGAGCCACTGCAGGGGCGCGTGGTCCGAACAGAGAGTGAATTCCCGCCCCAGGAGATAATAGCGGAGGGTGAGAACGGCCCACCGGATTGCCAAGCACTCCTTCTCAATGGAGTTTTCTACATCAGAGAACTACATCGACGCTTCTGGGTAACGTGTTGCATAATCCACTAGGACTAGTGCAAAGCGATGCCCTCTTGCTGACCGTTCTAATGGCCCGATGAGGTCCATACCAATTCTCTCGAAGGGGACCTGCATGAGAGGGAGAGGGCGCAAAGGCGCTTTTGGGGAGGCCGGGAATTCACTAACTGACATTCACGACAAGCCGCACACCATCTGCGTACATTCTCGTGAATGCCCGGCCAAAAGAATCGGGTCATTAGGCGGTTTAATGTTGCTGCTAATCCCAAATGCCCTGCCATGGGATTACAATGAGCCGCCTGGAAAAGCATTTCCCGACGGCTTTTTGGTATCAACAATTGAGTTGTATCCTGTTTTGTTTGAGTGTCTTGGATCACTCGATACAACCTCTCTTTTATGATAGCAAAATAGGGATAAGAAGGGGTCCGTGCCGGCTGGAGAGGCTGTCCGTCGATGGAACAGACCTGCTCAAACGCATTTTTTAGCGACTCATCCCGAGACTGTTCCAGGGGAAAATCATCACGTTCTGCGAGGGTTGGCCTCACGACCACGCTCGGTTCCCCTGGCTCAACCCCGGCTGGTCCCGGACCAGCCTCTCCCGTCTGCACGGCCGCCTCCCCCCCCCAGCCTTCGTTCTTCCCAAGAGACATCCGCACACAAATACCCCAATAAATGACGAAAAGGTGGCCAATTGGTACCCAAAATCAGCGGATGCCGGAGGTGCGGGTTAACTGCTACCTCGACATTATGCTTTTGTCCCCGAAATTGGATAGCTAGGGTCATTAAAGGATACTTGACCACTTCCCCGTGCACACACCTGACCTGAACCATGCGGCTCTTATCCAATGCCCCGGGCTGAATTAGGCTTTGATGGATCGAGGTTTGGTTACATCCTGAATCCACCAAAGCCCAATAGGTACCCCCCTTAATACTCACAGGTATTTGGTACATGCCAGCCTGATCGGGGCGGCCTGCGGGCGTCCGAACCCGGACCAGCGTCCCCACCTCCATCAGTGGACACCGATCAATGAAGTGCCCTGGGTCCCACAACGCCAACAGGCCGGCCCAGACTTCCCCGCCGCCCTATGGGCAGGAAGTGGGTCAAGAGGTGAGCGGGGAGAGAGCGGTGGCATGGGGCCCGAGGGACCGCTTGGACCAGCTGGTCCCGCCCCCCTGGGCAGAGACCTCAGCTCCGCTGACTCGGTGCCGGACCACCCTCCATCGGGGTTGGGCTTGAGGCGGCAGGTTCACCCGAGACCTAGGGAGAGGGACAGGTTTGGGGTAGGAGGAGAGGGAGAGAGAGAGACAGAAGGCAGGGTTTCGCCGACCCGTGGCACGCCACCATCTGGTCCTCTGCCAGTTGAATGGCCAGGTCTAGCGACGCCGGGCGATGGCACTGGACCCACTGCGCGGTTTTCTTCGACAGCCGAGCCACGAACTGCTCCAGCACCACGCGATCGATAACTTGGTTGACGTTGCCTTCCCCGGCCAACAGCCATCTACGGCACGCGTCCCGGAGCTGTTGAGCCATCAAGAAGGGCCGCCCATTTTCCCCGAGCTCCAGCGACCTGAACCGCTGACGATGCTGCTCGGGGTTTAGGCCGACCCGCTGAAGGATGGCCCGTCGGAGATCATCGTAGACCAGGAGGTTCTGAACCGGCAGTTGTTGGGCAGCCATCTGTGCTTCCCCCGAAAGCAGTGGGATGAGGCGCACCGGCCAGTTCACCTGAGGCCACCCACATGCCTCGGCGGTCCTCTCGAAGAGGTCGATAAAGGCCTCCGGATCGTCCTGTGGCCCCATTTTGGATAACGGCATGTGGGCTGGCAGGGCTGGGGCAGGTGGAGAACCCCCAGCCCGAACCTCCCGGTCCATCCAGCTCCGGAACAGCTCGCGGTCCTCCTGTTGCATCTGGACGAGAGCCCGGAACCGACGTTCCTGGTCCTCCCTCATGTCCAGCAATGCCTGGTGATGTTCCTGGTGGAGCCCAGCGAGTGGATGGCGTCCGCAAATGGCGATCCTGACGGAGAGGACATGCTGGTGGCGGCGTTACGACTTCCTTCCCGGGTTTCGGCACCACTGTAGTACGGTTCGTGGAATGGAAGGAAGAGGGCGGGTCAGTTTCTAGGAGGCTCGTGGATTTATTCAACATAAAACAAAATGAATCATATAACAGCACGCCGCTCTCTGCGCTGGCGAAGCTTTCTTTCTTTCTGTCCGTACTCAGTCCATCTTTGGCCTTTCAGCCTCCGTCCTCCACGAGCTCTCCGTCCGTCTCTCTCACTCTCACACTCCCCAGACGCTCTCTTTAACCGGTCTCCCCGCTCATCACTGCAATCAGACACAGGTGTTATCACTTTGCGCTTGATCCACTTACTCACCGCTGCCTCCCGAGTCTCTCCCGCTGCAGGTCCCGCTAAACCACGCCCCCGACTCAGGCCGGAGAGCCCTCCGCCTGCAACCCCCATTCCTGGAGAGGAAGTCCGCCACAGCCATCTGCGCCCGGCCTGTGGATCACCTTGAATTTAAAAGGCTGTAAAGCTAGATACCAACGGGTGATCCGCGTTGGTATCTTTCATGCGGTGGAGCCACTGCAGGGGCGCGTGGTCCGAACAGAGAGTGAATTCCGGCCCCAGGAGATAATAGCGGAGGGTGAGAACGGCCCACCGGATTGCCAAGCACTCCTTCTCAATGGAGTTTTCTACATCAGAGAACTACATCGACGCTTCTGGGTAACGTGTTGCATAATCCACTAGGACTAGTGCAAAGCGATGCCCTCTTGCTGACCGTTCTAATGGCCCGATGAGGTCCATACCAATTCTCTCGAAGGGGACCTGCATGAGAGGGAGAGGGCGCAAAGGCGCTTTTGGGGAGGCCGGGGAATTCACTAACTGACATTCACGACAAGCCGCACACCATCTGCGTACATTCTCGTGAATGCCCGGCCAAAAGAATCGGGTCATTAGGCGGTTTAATGTTGCTGCTAATCCCAAATGCCCTGCCATGGGATTACAATGAGCCGCCTGGAAAAGCATTTCCCGACGGCTTTTTGGTATCAACAATTGAGTTGTATCCTGTTTTGTTTGAGTGTCTTGGATCACTCGATACAACCTCTCTTTTATGATAGCAAAATAGGGATAAGATGGGGTCCGTGCCGGCTGGAGAGGCTGTCCGTCGATGGAACAGACCTGCTCAAACGCATTTTTTAGCGACTCATCCCGAGACTGTTCCAGGGGAAAATCATCACGTTCTGCGAGGGTTGGCCTCACGACCACGCTCGGTTCCCCTGGCTCAACCCCGGCTGGTCCCGGACCAGCCTCTCCCGTCTGCACGGCCGCCTCCCCCCCCCAGCCTTCGTTCTTCCCAAGAGACATCCGCACACAAATACCCCAATAAATGACGAAAAGGTGGCCAATTGGTACCCAAAATCAGCGGATGCCGGAGGTGCGGGTTAACTGCTACCTCGACATTATGCTTTTGTCCCCGAAATTGGATAGCTAGGGTCATTAAAGGATACTTGACCACTTCCCCGTGCACACACCTGACCTGAACCATGCGGCTCTTATCCAATGCCCCGGGCTGAATTAGGCTTTGATGGATCGAGGTTTGGTTACATCCTGAATCCACCAAAGCCCAATAGGTACCCCCCTTAATACTCACAGGTATTTGGTACATGCCAGCCTGATCGGGGGCGGCCTGCGGGGCGTCCGGAACCCGGACCAGCGTCCCCACCTCCATCAGTGGACACCGATCAATGAAGTGCCCTGGGTCCCCGCAACGCCAACAGGCCGGCCCAGACTTCCCCGCCGCCCTATGGGCAGGAAGTGGGTCAAGAGGTGAGCGGGGAGAGAGCGGTGGCATGGGGCCCGAGGGACCGCTTGGACCAGCTGGTCCCGCCCCCCTGGGCAGAGACCTCAGCTCCGCTGACTCCGGTGCCGGACCACCCCTCCATCGGGGTTGGGCTTGAGGCGGCAGGTTCACCCGAGACCTAGGGAGAGGGACAGGTTTGGGGGTAGGAGGAGAGGGGAGAGAGAGAGAGACAGAAGGCAGGGTTTCGCCGACTCCGTGGCACGCCACCATCTGGTCCTCTGCCAGTTGAATGGCCAGGTCTAGCGACGTCGGGCGATGGCACTGGACCCACTGCGCGGTTTTCTTCGGCAGCCGAGCCACGAACTGCTCCAGCACCACGCGATCGATAACTTGGTTGACGTTGCCTTCCCCGGCCAACAGCCATCTACGGCACGCGTCCCGGAGCTGTTGAGCCATCAAGAAGGGCCGCCCATTTTCCCCGAGCTCCAGCGACCTGAACCGCTGACGATGCTGCTCGGGGTTTAGGCCGACCCGCTGAAGGATGGCCCGTCGGAGATCATCGTAGACCAGGAGGTTCTGAACCGGCAGTTGTTGGGCAGCCATCTGTGCTTCCCCCGAAAGCAGTGGGATGAGGCGCACCGGCCAGTTCACCTGAGGCCACCCACATGCCTCGGCGGTCCTCTCGAAGAGGTCGATAAAGGCCTCCGGATCGTCCTGTGGCCCCATTTTGGATAACGGCATGTGGGCTGGCAGGGCTGGGGCAGGTGGAGAACCCCCAGCCCGAACCTCCCGGTCCATCCAGCTCCGGAACAGCTCGCGGTCCTCCTGTTGCATCTGGACGAGAGCCCGGAACCGACGTTCCTGGTCCTCCCTCATGTCCAGCAATGCCTGGTGATGTTCCTGGTGGAGCCCCGCGAGCGAGTGGATGACGTCCGCAAATGGCGATCCTGACGGAGAGGACATGCTGGTGGCGGCGTTACGACTTCCTTCCCGGGTTTCGGCACCACTGTAGTACGGTTCGTGGAATGGAAGGAAGAGGGCGGGGTCAGTTTCTAGGAGGCTCGTGGATTTATTCAATATAAAACAAAAATGAATCATATAACAGCACGTCGCGCTCTCTGCGCTGGCGAAGCTTTCTTTCTTTCTGTCCGGTACTCAGTCCATCTTTGGCCTTTCAGCCTCCGTCCTCCACGAGCTCTCCGTCCGTCTCTCTCACTCTCACACTCCCCAGACGCTCTCTTTTAACCGGTCTCTCCCCGCTCATCACTGCAATCAGACACAGGTGTTATCACTTTGCGCTTGATCCACTTACTCACTGCTCGTCTCCCGAGTCTCTCTCCCGCTGCAGGTCCCGCTAAACCACGCCCCCACGCCACACAGTATAAGTAGTAAAGTTACAGTTATATAAATGTCGCAACTGTGCCATTTAGTTAAATTGCGAGATATGAAGTTACACAAATTCACAACTGGGAGCTATAAAGCTTCAAATGAGAAATTTAAAGTTGCAACTGCAAGATTTAGAATCACATTGTGACATAGTTACATTATAAGTAATAAAGTGGCAGCTATATAAAAGTCGCAATTGTGCCATTTAAAGTTACATTGTGATATATGAAGTTACACTGTAAGATATAAATTCTTAAAATAAGATATAAATGGAAACTGCAAATGGGAAATGTAAAGATACAATTGTATATGACAACTATATTCACATTGCAATATTAAAACTTAAAGTCACATTTACAAGATTTAAAGTATAGTTGCGTTACAAATTAGAAAGTCGCAGTTATTATAAAAAATTGTTGCAACAGTGACATTTAAAGTAACAATGCTATAGAAATTGATACATTGTGACATAAAATCAATTAGATAAAGCTATAATAACCTTTATATTAACCACTCTCAGGAAGAATATGGGTTCGATACTGGGACAGGTGTTAGAGTACTGGAATGCTGTATTTCTTAAGATAAGCTATGTAGCAGAGTGTATATATTATGCAATAGTAAGGTGTAAAGCAGAGGTGTAAAATACTTGAGTATTTTTACTTGATTACTGTACTTAAGTATTATTTTGGGGGATTTTTACTTTATTCAAGTACAATTTAAACTGACTACTTGTACTTTTACTTGATTACATTTCTGAAGAAAAAACAGTACTTTTTACTCCTTACAATTTTATTTCAACTTAAAAAGTGCATTACATTTTTATGTTATCTTATACACATTAAACATGGGAAACGAAAGCTCAAACGTGCGTGCTTGACATGAGAACCAATGATCATTGTTTTCACGCATCAAGCACACACACACTTCTACTTCAGTTATGACTTTCATCAGGTAAATGTCTGGGTTCAAAAGTTCACCATCAAATCTGAGGAAGCATGTTGAGGTAGCAAAGTTGCATTCTCCCCCCAAAATTTATTCATTATTCTTTGTTTTTATATTATCTGTGTAATACATTGGCTGAATGCACAATATTGAGTGCAAATAAAATCATTGATAATTTAAAAAATGTATATAATTAATATTTTTGTGGGAATTCTTTTTTTTAATTAAATGTTACAAATCTCCAAAAAAGTGTTTAAATGAACATTGTACGTTTACTTAATTGTAATTCATGTTTAGTGACATTCTTACCAGGTAGTGGATAAGTTGTATTAATCATATGTCATTATATGACGCATTGAGTAGGAATTTGGACTCTCAATGTATATTTTCTTAATCTTAATAATTACACGATTTGTTCATTAATTCATATAATTAATCGCAAATAATTATGTAGCAATATTTCCTGAGAAAAAGTCCCCACAAAAAAAATCCCCAAATGAACAACTAAAAGATTAATTATCCTTTTAGACAGTGACATAGACAAAACAAAAAAGTGGCCTTTCAAAACGTTAATATTGTATGTTTTAATTCTATGACTCTCTTCATTAATTCAACCCATTCTTGCATTCTGTCTGGAATATGTTTCTAACCTCTGCATCACATTGTTATTAAAAGTGATATTTCACCCAAAAATTAAGATTCTCATGTCGCCCCAGATGTTTATGATGTTTATGAACACAAGCAAAGATTATTAGTCTGTATAATGCAAGGGGACAGGACCACTTCAGAAACCACACAAAGTGAACACGACGGTCAAGTTTAAAATATTAGTATTTGTCATTTTCATTGCTTCACTTAAGAAGACACTGATTCATTAACAGGGGTTGGATGAGTTATTGTCATATTCACTTTGTGTAGTTTTTGAAGCGTCATTTTTGGACGTCCCATACTTGTTAAATGAAAAAAGATGATTTAGTTTAGATGATTTAGATCTCAGTTTGTGTGTTCATCTAATAAATGAAAGTCATATATATATATATATATATATATATATATATATATTACTGCATGATTTTTACTGTACCACCAATAACCTACTCCTAAATATAATGTAGAAACTTAAATTTTCTGTAAAGCTGCTTTGCAATGATTTGTATCGTGAAAAGTGCTATACAAATAAATTTGAATTGAAAAACCTGTATTTTTCTCCTTTTAACAAAACTTCTGTATGTCTGTCAGAAAAAAAAGTACTTCTACTTTTTTAATACTTGAGTACAATTTAAAGTTGTACTTTTTTACTTTTACTCAAGTATGTTTTTGGCCGGATACTTGTACTTCTAATTGAGTACAATTTTCACTGAGTATCTTTACTTTCACTTGAGTAAAATTTTTGAGTACTTTTTACACCTCTGGTGTAAAGTGCAGGTTGTCATAAACATATGAATGTACAGTTATGGAATGTGTATATCAGAGCATCTGTAATGGTATATTTTCTATAATATCCCTGCACAAACCTCTCTCATGCAGCACTAGCACAAACATGCATGTTTCCCTATGTTGCAATGAAAATGCATAATTCAGTAGAAGCGTTTTCTTCAGCATACAGTGGATAGCACTGTATTATTTCTTTACATATAGGAAAAGAACAAAACAATAAATCAGTCTTCCACAAACATCCAACATGATCTCACAGAATTCCATTTTGATTATTGATGGTTGCAGCCGCATTATATTCCAGTCAATATTTGGCTCCTCTACGAATAGCTCTCACATACAGCTCCCACACATTGGGTTATTATTCATTTACATGAATAATAACAGTGTGATAGGAGGATAGTCTGGCTTGTCTGGAGTGATTAGAGGAAAAGCATAAGGAGGGTTTCATTAGGCTCCAATGATTTTTTCATGGTGTGTATATATAACCTTCACATTAATATTTCACCTGTTTCACCCTGCGCTGGAGGCATTTCGATGTTCGTTTTTCCAAGCCTTTTAATAAAGAGAGGCAGTTCTAGTTCAGGATAATTCATGATACAAAGTAGAAACATCACGGTGCACTGCTATGCCATGCTAGAAGAATGCATTATTGAAGCTCTTAGAAGCTGCTCTGCTATTGATGAATTATGGAGCATGACTAAAACTAGAAATTTGTAACTTTTCACATTTATGATATCTGAAGTTTCAAATGCGATGACTCTCTGTATCATCCTGTGTGGCTTCCTTTTCAAAGAAACGACATTCATTAATGACATTCTGAACTGTTTCTCTCGCGCACAGCGCATATAAAGTTATGCAACTGAGCCAAGTTCAGACTACAAAACAAAGTTTTGTCTTAAAAGGATTTGCTGTTCTTTCATGCTCTAAGTTTGTGACTAATCTGCAACAAAAAGCTCCACAGTGAAGTCAATTTACAATTGCAGCTGCTACAATAAATTTCAAACTGGTTTCTATCTGAATATTTGTCAGGTGTGTTCACTATCCCAACTGGCGAGAAAGCAGTGCTGGGCAAATAAAACTGTGATGCAAGAAGGTTAAAGAGCACATGATATTGCATTAAAACTTTCAATAGTGAACAGCACTTACCAGTTCAAAATGCAATGCACAAGAGGTTAAATTAACAAAACCAAACTATTTTGTTCATTTAACCATGCACAAGAGGTTAAATTAACAAAAAAAATTCCATAATTTCATGAACTTAAATATGATGGTTAATTTGAAATGCTTTCTATGGAGCTTTTGCGATCTCTTGCAAAACTTTTGAGTTCAGTCGCAAACCTTGTGATTGAAATAATATTAGATGGTTGGAAAATCTATATATTTCAGTGCTTCTGCAAGCAAATGTAAGTTTCTCAAGGAAACACAAAAAGTTTACAAGAGAACACAAATATTTTGAGATTTAATGTAAAATTTATTGCTGGAATACAATATTTTTGTGACAGAGAACACAGAAGCATTAAAAATAATTTAGCCTCCCAATAATTGTCACGAATCCGGTCTATGAACTTCCGTTCACTCACCACCAGAGGTCACTCGCTCACCACATGGACTCTTGCACTATACTACCGTTGCACTTCACCAGACTACAGTTCCCATCATCCATTGCACTGACAACACACACAGCTGATTGCACTAATTACACGCTCACACCTGAGAACTATCACACAATCACACACCCTACATAAGCCATGGACTTCCCTTCACAGTTGGCCGAGTATTGATCTGCGTGTATAGCTCTCTTCAAAAGCTAGCTGCCTTACCGTGCCATTCCGTGTTTCTTGTGCAGTTCCAATATTGTCCTGTGTTTATCACTCCCCTAGTGTTAGCTGCGATACAGAGCCTGTTTCTTGTTGTCTAGTCTGTGTTCCCTGTATTTACCCCTGTCTCACCGTTCTGTTTATGCCTCGCCTGGATTATTGCTCTTGTACCTGGATTATCTCTCTGCCTTACCCTTTTGGATATTGTTTGCCAATCGTCGACCCACACTTGTCCTAGGATTACTCTGTGTCTTGCCCATGCCATATCTGTTTGCCGTTGTTTGACCCTGCCTGTGTTATGACCACGTCTCTGTCTAATAAAAGCCTGTAAATGGATCCTCACGTCTCGTTGGTTCCGTTACAATAATTCAGCCTTTTTTTAATCATGTCCTGTTAAGGGCTCTGTAGTGTTCTTGTTTTTCTTTATGTAATCTTAAATAATATTAATAGGAATTAAAAATAAATCATCATTAGATATTGTTTACATAGCTGAAAATGGAAATAAAAACATTTGCTTTTAAACCTTCATTAAAGTGGTCAAAATCCATCCTGGGTAGACGCTGTCACGGATACGCTCATCCACCAATCAGCGATCTCAATCACCGGAGTTCTGATCACACGCTAACCGTCATTCACTAATCACCAGCACCGCAGTATAAGAGCACACAGTTCACACAAACGCATTGTCTGGTCTCCATTGTGGATAAGGACTCAACTCTTATGCCAAGCTACTTACCTGAGCTGCATCTGATCCCTGATACCAGCTCCTGGGAAACACTGTCATCAGATTAAACCTTCATCAGTATCATTGCTCAAAGACTCTATCTGCCACTACTCACTTGCTTCTGCCATACCTTGAAATCTGTTCAATAAACCCATCTGTATGATTCCAACCTGTCTGTGTCTTGAGTCTGACCACACATTACAGGCACTGATAGACATGTGGTCTGCACGCTGACATATAGCCCCATTATGCTTCAGGCGTCCTGAGTTCGAGTCCCGGCTTGTGGACCTTTCCCGATCCTGCCCCCTCTCTCCCATTTTGCTTCCTGTCAATTACAATTAAGGCAAAAGTGCCAAAAATTAATAAAAATCATCCCATTCCACTACCAAATGTGTTTCCAGTTATGTTACTTTGTTATTTACTTTCAACTAACTATCCAAAAAGGCCTTCATGTAAACCCCTCAAACAATCTGACTGAACTCAATCGGATTCAAAAATACCTTGCACGCATGCCATTGCTGGATGTTTTCACTGTATATGTCTTATGAACAAGCGTATGTTTCTTAACTTTTTTTTTTTTTTTTTTGGTCATGGTAGCTCCAGTGACATTATCATGATGGCTTTCTCAGCTTTTTAACATGGACACTAAATGCTAATTTTAGTGCTAATTTAGCTTCTTTGTCATTTCAAAATTTACTAACACAATGTCGTATCTGTTTATATTTAATGGACCTGAGCCAACAATGAACAGTTGTATTTTTATTAACTAATGTTAACAGAATAATGACAAATACTGTATGTACTGCTCATTGTTACTGTTATTTAATGCATTAACTAATGGGACCTTATTGTAATGTTACCCAGTCTGGTTCAGAATAGATATAATGCACATGCAAATTAAAATGTGAATCAGATTGGAAAATTTTCACAATCTGAAATTACATTGGATTCATTCAGACTGACAAAAAAATAATACATGTAAACATTTAATGATCCAGTCATGATCCGATTACAATGCATCTTGGGTGAATTTACTTCTGATATCCTTGTGCAGATCAGGACAGAAACAACTGTCCTTCCTCCATTTTGTTTGTTGACGTATTCAATAATCAACATTCACACTGCTGTGTGCATGAATCTGTGAACAAAATCCATGATTGTAACTACAGTCAGGCAGTATAACTGAACTGTCTGTTATTTGTTATGTACACGACAGAAAACAAAAACAGAGTCTTTAAATGTGACATACTTGAGGCTTGGCTTATTTTATGCATCGAATTGAGTTTAATGGCAAGACAGTGCCTGCAGAAATGTTTCTTAGATCCATGAGAATATGATCAGAATCTGAATGCTGTATAGTTGATATAGTGGTATGTTGAATCTAAGGTGTGTTTTGTACTTGGTATTGCAAGTATTCATGGTACATAGATTTAGTCAGATGTCTTTAAGCCTGGAGCTGTATTTATGAAACATCTCAAAGGATCAGGTTCCTGTTTGAAGCAGCCTCGCACTGAATCACAATATCTAAACTGCTCCAGCAGCAGCTATTCCTCCACAATATGCCTTGTGAGGTTTTCCTCTTTAAACAGTCATGTACAGCTGCTATTTGCTCAAGCAGAACAGAGGAAGCAAGAAGATGGAGGAGATGTGCTCTCAGTGACTTATCGAAGGGGGGAGAAAAAGATGCCCCCTGTTGTTTTTCTCTGTAATTAAAATGTTTATTTCATTCAGGGACCCAGTTTTTTTCCACCAGCCAAACAAACACCTCTCTTCTGCATATGTTTAGAGCTAATAATCTCAAAGCTGAATAATAGATGATGTTTTCTCCCTTGAAATTCTGTGTGTGTGTCAAAAATAACAAAGATAGAATGTTTCTGTGGCTAATTGAGATGGATTGTTGATCTATGGACCAATAAGCATCATACTCAATTAAATATGATTATGATTTCTGTTGGAGCATAGAGCATGCTCTCGTGCCACATTAGAGCGGTTGTGTTAGGAATACAGGTTTGAATATGGCTCGCTTCATACTTCCATCCTATCATTCTGGTCTGTTTTTCACTGTTTTTATATAAAACTGTTACATTTTTGTAGATGTTGGTATCTGCAATTTCATACCGCCTTCTAATCCACAACTGACACCTCAAAAACTAGAAAAGATAATGGGCAATAATAAATAATTTTACAAAATGTGTCATTAAAAATCTTAAATCTTGACAAAGATGACATTTTTAAAAGGAATAGTATGGGTTCAGTACAAGTTAAGCTCATCCGATGCACTTGTACTGTGGCATGATGTTGATAACCATGCAATTAATTTCCAGGTCTCCCACTTTCCCTTTAAAAAGGAATCTAGGTAACATGGAAGTAATGGTTTTAGTGTGAAAGTTTTTTTATTTTTTCCCCCCTGTGTATATATCTAATTTTTATAAAACTGCAAAACCATCAACAGATTAAAAATAGCTTCACAGCTCATATAATACACAAAATAATTAATGCACAGTAAGTGTTTTTATGAAATTATAAGCTTCACACTTCTGCTTTCAAATCCTCCAAAATTGGTCCCATTTACATAAATTGCAAGTGCCTTGCAGTACATGGAAATTATTTGGTAACACTTTACAATAAGGTTGATTAGTTAACATTAGTTAACAATGTTAGTTAACATGAACTAAGAATGAACAATACTTCTACAGCATTTATTAATCTTAGCTAATGTTAATTTCAGCATTTACTAATGCATTATTAAAACTGTGTTTGTTAACATTAGTTAATGCACTGTGAACTAACATGAACTAACAGTAAACAACTGTATTTCTATTAACTAACATTAAAAAAAGATTAATAAATACTGTGGTAACACTTTACTTGAAGGGGTGTGCATAAGACTGACATGACACCTTCGTAATCATGACATGATATGTCATGAATATGAAGGAGATTTTATGCATGTTTATGACAACTGTCATTATGTGTAATTCACTCAGTTATGCCATTTTTTGGCATAGAGATGACATTGTTTGAGATGTCTTTGTTATGACAACTTGACATAAACCAACATCATGACCTGTCAGTGTCTTTAGCATGACAACTTGACATTATCAAGATAACATAACCTGTCATAAATATGACAGATGAGATTAATTATCAATTATCAACTTAAGAAACTACTTACTTTATGGGTTAACATTACATTAAACTGCCATGTGGTTGGTTTTGCCATTGGCTGTCATGAGGCCATTATATTTGTGTCATGAATATTTTTCTGACCACTTTTATTCAGTGGTACAAATTGAATTTGTCATTAAAATATCATTAAGTGTTAATATTCTGTCAAATAATTTTATAACAGTGTCGTGAATATTTTTCTTGACCTCAACTACAGTGGTACAAATTGAATTTGTCATTAAAATGTCACTAAAGTGTCATGAATATATTTTCAATATTTCAAATGTTGTAAAAAAGATGAACAAGTGTTAGAGAAATAAAATCAATCATCCAATAATAATAATAATAATTAAAATTGTTCAAATTATATTTTATTGCATTTGACGATCGATTCACCCAAAATTAAATGAAAACAGTAATGGTGGTTTAAGCTATGCAGCGTTTGGTCCATATCACTGCAAAATCAGTTAATTACAGCATCCTGCACATTTATATTTTCTTGACATGCTTATTTTACTACATCACGGATAAGTCTTACGTTACCTTAAGACACCATCACGGCGTGCACCTATAACCGTTTTATTTTTACACATTCACGTAACCCAACCCAACCCCTGCCCCTAAACCTACCATTTCCCTGATAGCACACGTGCATCTTGGAGACGTTTATTTGACGTCTGCATTTACAGGGCTCTCAAGTTATAGCGAAAGTTTGGAGTGAGATTAGGGGAGGGGCCACGCAAAGGAGAGGAGTCACTCAAAGGGGAGGGGCAAGTCAAAGGGGAGGAGCAACTCAAATATTTGCAGCACCCAAGTTTTTGTTAACGGTTCAATTTTACCTATTGTTCATAGTTATAACATTTGGTAAATCTGATGAAAGACAAATTCATTCTAATAATAAAAAGATTTATGTATTTAAAAATACAAATGTATCAAAAATAAAAATCAATTTTGCCTCAAACGAGCCAACTGAACAGCAGTACTCAATGTACATACTGTATGCATATACATTACAGTACTTATCCTGAGCATGTATGTCAAACTGTGTGTGTGTGTGTGTGAGAGAGAGAGAGACAGAGAGAGAACACATTTCAGCTTGTTTCTTTTTTTCTGTTGTAAATGTTTGTTGCACATTTGATGCCTGATGACAGGGTAGAGGACTCCCACATAAAGCACTGTCATGATAATAGCGTTCCATCCAGAGCCAAACTGTTTCTAGTTTTGGTTTTGTTCAAACCCACCAATGGAAAACACACTGCATCTGAATTTGAATTTGGGGAAGCCTCAGTGCTTTATATGGGAGCCCCCTACCCCTGTCATCAAGACATCAAGATGTGCAACAAACACAACAGAAAAAAAAAAAAAAAAAACATAAGCTGAAATGTGTTCTCTCTCTCTCTCTCTTTCTCTCTCTCACACACACACACACACAGAGCTTGACATACATGTTCAGGACAAGTTCTGTAATTCTACTGTGTGTGTACATTATGTACACTGAGCACTGCTGTTCAGTTGGCATGTTTGGGGCCAAATTTCTTTGTATTTTTGATCCTTTTTTAAATATGTAAAACAATTTATTTTATTTGGATGGATTTGTCTGTGTTTTATCAGATTCACCAACTGTTATAACATCTCTAGTACTTTCCTTTCAGGAAGCCAAAGCTAAGTTAAAGCTTCTGGTTGCAAAGCAGTTGGAGAGTTTTTTATTTATTTATTTTTTTTTTTTTTTTGATTGCATCAATAATACTTTAGCACGAATTTGGCTATATTCCCCAACATCAGCTCTCACTGTTTTTTCACAGCCAAGTGATTTTGTGAGCCTGTCCTCCAACAAAAAACGACCCTATAGGTCGTTTGTGCAAGCCCTTATTACGACCTATATTTACGTTTTAAAGTTAAGCGCCCTCTAGCGCGCGTAAAAATAATGACAGTCTCGTGTTGCGTCTGTCGTCATGAAATGACGCATGACTGTCATTACCAATCAAAATGCTTGTTTATTTAAATGCAATATGTGGACTTTTTACACCGATCTCACAGTATTCGTACATATTTTACTAGGTGGCTAATTCGTACGAATGAACACACCTAACCCTACCCCTAAACCTACCCCTTACAGGAATCATGCAAAATCATGATTTTTAGTGCACATTTTATGAGCACATGCGTTCTCTGGGATCAAACCCATGATCGCATGATCACGTAATTACATATCGTCATATAACGCAATGCTCTACCAACCTAGCTACACGAAACCCGAACTATGACGCAGATAAAAGAGTACAAAACATTAATATGAAAATGTCCTGTTGCCGATAGGGGCGCAATTGTAGCATACGCTCTGATGGGTCGTATTTCAGGGATTTGGACAAACGACCTATATGGGTGTATTGGTTGGAGGACAGGTTGGATTTCGTAGAGGAATCTTAAAATCGAAAAAATAAATGAAGGGGTTACCTACAGCATTCATCGGATCTTTCTCTTCCAATTTACACCAAGTTGCTTAGTAACGAACCCGCTTGAGGCAGAATCGCGTAATTTAATCGGAAACAACAACATCCTAATTTCTGATTGGCTGGTAGGTGGCATTTAACTCTATAACTCAAGAGTCGAGAGAGCTATGAACTCGGCAGAAAATGTACCTCCATATTCCGTCATCTATTAATTGTATATTAATTGTATAGTAATTGTAGCGGCACAAGTTATCCCTTCTCAGCGTGAGAAATACAAAGTGTGGCGTGAGAGCGTGTGAACTGGTTGAAATGCGTGAGTCTCACGCCGAATGCGTGAGACTTGAGAGCCCTGCATTTACATCTGCAAGACGTATTTAAGATGTTTATGATTTAGAATGTATGTAAAACTGACGTCTGTCAGACGTTTGTAGACAGCAGATGCTTTCCAGATCAAGAGATCTTTAACAGACGTCTTGCAGATGTAGGTGTGCTATCTGGGTTGTCAATAAAACACAAGATATAACAGGCAGATACAACTACCGTCATAATTTATTCAAAAAGTATTAATATTCCAAGTCTTCCAAGGCAAAAGGGTTGATTTGTGAGAGGAATAGACGTGATCGCCGTCTCCGTCCACCGTAAAGCTCTACCTGTGTGTTCAGTCTGTGCGCAAATTAAAAAAACGTCGCCAGAAGCCTTACTTCAGCCTTGGTTTTGAAATGCTATTGGCTCTTGAATGTCTCGTGACCGATTGCGTCATTCTACGGGATGGGAGTATGCTTTTGAATGAGATGTGAGCACATTAGCGGAGTGGGATCCTTTTCAGCGATTAAAACCTTAAGGTTTACTCTCTTCTTTGCATAAAGACATCATATGGCTTCAGAAGGACTTGGAATGCAACGCTACTTGTTTGTAATGCTTTTATACTGCTTGTTTACGGTCAGTTTCTGCAATAAATACCTGTGACTGTAGGCTACTTATATTTGCCTGTTAGGTGTTTTATATTGTTCAGAAGTGGGTAGGTTTAGGGTAAGGGTGGGATTAGGTGCTCCAATGAAAGTATAAATTTTTATAAAATTATTTATTTATTTTACAAATGCATGCAAACCATCATAGCGCTTGCATGTTTTGTTGCTTTTGATGGCTTCTATTGTCCTCATTTGTGAGTCGCTTTCGCTTTCATAAAACGAGTATAAAAAGAGTTTTAACACTTAATGACATTTTAATGACATATTCAGTTTGTACCACTGTAGTTGAGGTCAAGAAAAGTATTCATGACACTGTTATAAAATTATTTGACGAGTATTAACACTTAATGACATTTTAATGACAAATTCAATTTGTACCACTGAATAAAAGTGGTCAGAAAAATATTCATGACACAATTATAATGGCCTCATGACAGCCAATGGCAAAACCAACCACATGACAGTTTAATGTAATGTTAACCCATAAAGTAAGTAGTTTCTTAAGTTTGATAATTAATCTGCTGTGTCATGTTTATGACAGGTTATGTTGTCCTGGTAATGTGAAGCTGTCATGACAAAGACATCACAAACAATGTCGTCTTTGCATTAAAAATGACATAACTGAGTGAATTACACGTCATGACAGTTGTCATAAACATGCATACAATCTCCTTCATATTAAGGACATATGTCATGTAGGGCTGGTCCGAATACCATTTTTTTTTTTTAGCTTCGAAGCTTCAGTAGTAATCAACACCGAATATTCGAAGCTTTGGAGGGAGGGGGCTGAACATTTTCTTCTCTCTAATAAAGGCAGGATTCTCTGTGTGTCTATCTGTCTGTTTGCATTTTATTATGTGGAGAACCGTTCATCCAATCGACTTCACGCGTGGTGGCTGAGTGTTGCTGCAGACCCAAGGGAGTGCAGTGTTGCATTTTGGTGCAATATGGACACGCGACACTTTCAGAATTAATAAACTTTTATTAAGAAAATTAACTTAGTTTATTAACTTTGAATTAATAAACTACAGAACCGCGCAAGCCGGAAACAGCGCGCCTTACACAGGCAGGGCTTAAATGCTACAAGAACGGACACTGCACTAGTGATACCAAACACACAGGTCTGTTAAGAGCAATACTTTTAATAAGGCAGCCTAACATTTTTCTAACAAACAAATCACTCCTAAATCAGAAATTAGCAGCACATGTAATCACTGACACCATAAAGGCTTTTTAAAATAAAGTTCAACCAACTGTAATAAATAAAGAATATGGTAGCATACTTTCAATAACAGCAACACACATTTTAATTAACTAACAGTTTAATTTTTTAAAAAAATTTTATGACTGCTGTATTGGCAAGTATTTTCCAAGTAAATTAAGTGCAAGTTTTTATCATGTGTAAAATTACTGATTAACATGGCGGATAAAAGCAGCTTGTTTTTTTTACACCAACGATATACTTACTATAGGCTTAATACAACCCAGATGATTTTTCAGACTTGATGTACTGCTGTGGTAGGCCAGTTTCAAATTGCATATTTGGCACACTGCCTTTGTCTTGTCCTCGCTCAATTTAAAGTGCTCCCACTCAGCTGAGGTCTTCGCCAATTCTGTCTTCTCTTCCAGATGAACTGAATCATGACATTCATGACGTTCACTCATGGGCGATTCAAATTCAAGCGCGAATGAGAACCGTTTTGCGGGGGATGCCAGGGGTTCGAAAAAAGAAAAAAAAAAAAGAATATTCGAATCTCAAAATTGAAAATCGAATGCCAACCCATCGAAAGAATATTCGAATAATCGAATAGTCTGGTCCAGCCCTAGTGTCATGTCATGATTATGAAGGTGTCATGTCAGTCTTATGCACACCCCTTCAAGTAAAGTGTTAACAATACTGTAATAAATTTATTGTTCATTGTTTGTTCATCTTAGTTAATACATTTACTAATGTTAACAAATTACACCTTATTGTAAAGTGTTACCAGTTATTTTTCTGTTAATCTATATTATGCCACAAATGCTGCCGATTGAGCTCCATGTGTATTAAACCTGGAATATTCTTTTGAAAGTTAATGTTGATATAGAAAGGACAAATTAAGGTAAAATACTGAGTAATATCATTACGGTTATTGCACAGTAAAATGTAGTGTCTAATTTCTTGAGAACAGCACAGAGATATGGAAGACTCTTTCTACCTCAAATACATAAATAATCAATCAATCATGCAATTCTAAAATAAAGTTCACACTGTTAAATGTAAAGGTGCAAAAGTTGCAGCTGTCACAATTACAAGAAATAAAGTTGCAATTATTAAAAGTTTGCTCTGAGGCAGAAACATGCTTCCAGTAAGAAAATATACATTTTTACTAAGCAATTCATATTTTAATTGAAACTTGAAGATTCTGTCATTATTTACTCCCTCTCATGACATTTCAAATATGATTTACATTCTTCCACGAAACACAAAATGAGACGTTTTTGCTTTTGGTAAAATAAATTAAAGATGCTTTCTTTCAATACAATACCAGCAGACAGCAGTTGTCAAAAACAAGTCGTTCATTGAAAATTGGACCTTTTATTATTCGAAAAGGTACAATTTTCAAATTTTACATGCATGCCAAGAGTCCTTCTTTTTTTCATGCGTTTGTGATGCTGTATTCCCAAAGTTTCACGCATTATTTAGAGACTATAGGACTCATTGTATCCGGGCAGCAGAAATCTGCCTTGCTTCTGGTTTCTGGTAATCTTCAGTATGGTATAGCATTAGTACAGCTGTCATCTCGCATTCACTCTTCTATCGAGACTAATGACGCATTAGGGAATGTGCTTCAGGGAGCCAGAAACTAAATTCACCATCATCTAAACTAGCAATGAAGTTTTGTAAATTAAATCTCAGTAGAGTGGCAGGCTTTGATGTACGTAATGGAAATATCTATGAATTGAGTAGGGGAGCAAATCATTTCGGCAAAATCAAGCAAGCTTAGTTTTTATCCTCGTATTAGATTGGCATCCTTGGATGCAATTTACCTCTCGCTGAAAACATTCCTGATGCAATAGTTTCTCTACATCTGTCGGTGTGGAAATTAACACTGTGCTTTGACACATTGCTTCTAATTCGGTCTAACCAACCAAATCATCTCAGCACTGAGAAGGAAATTGTTTTTGGATTAAAATTAGAGTACTTGATACCTGTCTGTTTAATTGTTTCTTTGAGAAATGATTAGACTATATTTGCAAAAAGAAGCAAAGACATCTCAAGGAAGGCTTGTGAATCCTTTCTTTTGATCCGAAATGATGCTGCAATGGATTGTGGGTAATGTCAAGGATTTCAAGTGCTTAGTGCTGGAGTAAAAAGTGTTCCCTTTTGGTAAACATCCAGTTTGGCTGCCAATGTGAAGTCGAACACCTGCGGTGAGCCATGACAAATCAGACCAGGAGAATGAGAGGCATCTCAAGCAGAAGCATATGCAGGGCCTTCCAGACAATGTTAGCTCGGCAGGTTAATCCTGTTCATGGGCCTTGTGCTTCTACAACATGGTTTCTGTCTGTGTAAAATTGGCTAATCTTTTATTTACCTGAATATGTAAAGATATTTTGAAATGCTGAACTAAGCTGCGCTTATATAGGCTACGTAGATTGCATTTAGTCATTTCCAAGACACAGTTTTCATTTCATTCATTGCAGCCTCAAGTTATTAGAAACCTGTATGCTGTTGTTTATAATGAGGAACACAAAAGCCAAAATATTTATGACGCTCTTTCTGTACAATAATGGGAGGGGAAAGCACATTACCGTAAAATGAAATTATAAAAACAAATAAATATAAAAATAAATAAATAAAGAACAAAAGGGCAATGATTAAGAAGCAAGCAAGACTATGGCTTTTTGTTTGGGGTGTTGTTTTGGTTCAAAGAGCGTGTTCATACTTGGCAAGTTTAGTTCAATTAAAACTTCTGGTGCGATTGCTCTGTTAGTGTGGTTCATTTAAATAATTTACCCTTCGCAGGGAGTTTGACTGACAGGCGATCTCACTAATCATAATGCAGAATCTGCCATTTTTGTCTGACAAACAAGCCAGACAGTCTGAACAAGCCTGAATTTGAAAAATGGTGTGTATTGATGTATTTCGCAGTTGAAACAAGATTCCTTCTGATGTTCATTCATGTTTATTTTATGTATAAGTAGTATAGAGGAAGAGATGAACGGGTTCACATGCCGCTTGAACTGAGGCTCTACAGAGATCTGTCACGACATATTAAAGAGCCACAAAACAGTATTCATTGTTTGAATTTCTTACAAAATGACAAAGTTTAAAAGCTGAGACTTTGTTTCATAACTAAAGTAACCTGCTCTGTCTTGTCTGTCGGCGCGTTGTCAGTGTTGACTTTGCTCCACAATGTATTTTTCACTGCGTGAGAACATGATGTGTGGCATAAGAGTGGCATGGCTTTTTAGACGTAGCAACAGTAACGAAGGGGGTGGGTCTTTGCAAAGTGTTAATTGTGAATGCTGCCATCCAAACCACGGTGTGCACCAAACAAGCAGACCAAGACCCCTGTAAAGGTGGGTTTTGGTCCACTTCCAAAAGCGAAAAACTGAAATATGAACTCAACACGGACTAAAACCATCTAAACCAATCCAAAACATTATTTTCTCACCTTAGGAGCTTCATAGTATAGCCAATCAGAGTTCGGTATACAGGCATTGGAACCACTGTCTCCATGCAGCAGATCTTTCTTAGTGTGCACAACGGAGAAAAACCTGCCTTTGTTTTGACTCCTTTATACATTTTATAAGCCCTTTGTGGGTTCTTGGTTGGTAAAAATATAATTATATATGTACACACATACAAATAACTCATTATTCAGGATGTTAGGTAAGATCCATTGCAAAATATACACCATAATAGATTTCCAATCAGGTTGTGACTTTATCCTTATGTCTTTTTCTTTGTATCTGGTGTTAAAAAGGACAGTTTGAACAATGAATGAAGAAGGACTGAATGTATAATTTTAGTTTTTTATGGTCTGGATCAGGAGAATCAAGTGTGAACACACCATAAGATGCAATTGTTTACTAATTGTTCTAGCACCTTATGGTACAAATTGTCTTGATATATTCACACTTTGTCTCATTATGTTGTGTCAATTTAAATTTGGCACCACAAGGCCTTAAGGCAACAGCATTTCACCCCATATTTACACGTGTGGCTGCTGTGAAAGTAAAGCTCTATTGAATCCCTTTAAGTAACATCTCTTAGAACTTTTTACTTTTGTCTTCAACTGGTGGAAAGAAATTAAAAGCATAAGGCTTGAAACAACATGAAGGTGAGTAAATAACAACAGATTTTTCATTTTGGATGTGAACTCGAAATGAAAAAAATTGGAAAAGTGTGAGTCATATTGTGCTCTGCTGGCATCAGGATTATTTCTGTCTCACTATATTGTGACAGAATTGGCTGGGACACGATCTTTCTGACAGTTAATGTTGTGAGAGTGCAGAAAATTCCTTGATTAAGAAAAATACAAAGCATGCTTGACATCTCCTGATCATGCTGAACAATTTCATGCAATTTCATTGTGTACGAGTCTTATCAAAGCGCAAACATTCGCCAGTGAAATGGAAGCCTGTGCAAGCAAATGCATGCAAAATAAAATCTTGCCTTGTCACTGAATTACAGTGGTTTTGAGAGCTTTGGCAGACCATAATAATCCAGTCTCCATCTGTACTCGCTGTGATATGCAACATTAATGCAGCGGTAACCTGATCCGAACTGTAAGCAAGCATAATTCAGCCCATCTGGCCATCATTCAGAATGCCTGCCACTGATCCCAAAATAGAAAGACAAAAAATTAAATAAAATAAATCACCCTAAGACCCACAGAGATACCAATATGTGCTCTAATTTGGATGAAAATAAGGCTGGAGGTTCAAGTCAACATGATACAGCGTTTGCATTCTGTATCACTTTAGCATTCTGTTGATGAAACAGGATATTCAACAAGAGAAAAAGTATTGAAAGTAAATTATTTTATCCACTGAGAATTGATTGGATAACTGTATGAATAAATATGCTTTCAGCTTGCACACATGAATGAATTTCAAGGTTACAGGATGAGCTATTGTGGGAATTCCTCCCCTCTTTTCTTTATTCTACTCTTGCTTATTGTTAGTTTCTAACACAAGTCACCATATTCACTATATGTGTGTGTCAGATTGAAAATAGGATGTGATGCAGAAAGCTGTGAGTATTCTTGATTTTTCTTTCTTACTATATGTTTTGATTCCTTATAAGTTATCAGTTAATTCTATTGGATCACTGGATGGTATTTCTTTGTGAATGTACAAGCCAATGCCCGTAATAAACCTTTGAAGAAGTTTGAACATTGTCTCTGTGGTCATCTTTCTTTCCGCAACTATGTGTTCTAGACTGAATGGAATATTTGATGGTGCTGAGAGATAAGAAACATATTAACCATAATCTTCAAAACCATATTCTATCCATGTTACATGCCAGACAGTTGGATAATAATTTGCAACAATTTATTTTTATTTTTTATTATTATTATTTTTTTTTTTAAAGAAAATAAACAGATTCAGTTTTGATTGGTTGACTTGGAAACTGCAGTGTTGCAGTAGGGAATTAAAAATACCAGCTACTTGCATACTACACAATACAGTCTTAAATGCACTCTTAAAAATAAATAACAACATTTGTGAGATTTAGTCAGTCAAAACAGTTTTGAGGTTAACTGATGTAATTTTGTGTCTCTGGAAAATAGTGATCTTTGAAATTATCAAAAAAATAAATAAAATAAAAAGTGTGCTTGTTAATAAGGGATTTGTGGACACTTTTTTTAATTTGTGGAGTAAAAAAAATAAATAATTTTTAAGTAAAAAGACAACGTTAGACCCTTGGTGTGCTTGTCAGAGAGTCACCTCAGTCACCGCAGTCTCCATTAACTACACTCACCAGATCCCAATCCCCGGATTACTAATCACCGCCACCTGTCAACACTCATCAACAGCACTATTATCCCTGCACTCATCCCGTTCACTCACTGTCTGGTCTCAAACTTACCGTGTTGACTAACCTGACCCACTTACCTGTTTGATCTACTTACCAGTTGTTCCTGTGTTCCTCTCCCTGCTCTCCACCACTCCAGCTCTCCACCGTCTCCAAGCGCCGCTGTTCCTCCCGGATCCCCTGGAAATAGGAAAAGGACATTAACCCTCAGTTAAGGCCCCACTGGCATCCCTGTTCCCCACCTGCTTACCTGGACCTTCCCCTCTGCATATTGTCAATAAACCTGTTCACGTTACTGCACTTACCTCTGTGTCCTGTGTCTATCTGCTGACAGAAGACCAGACCAAAACCGACGACCGGAGATGGAGCTCCCGAACCCCGCCACCGCGGATCCCTTTGAAGAACTGGTCAGTGTTCTTCGAACAGCTCTCTCTCCGGTCACACACCCTCGATCTGCCTCTGCCAGTCCCATGGCCATCCCTGCCAACTATTCGGGTGAGGCGGCTGAATGTAGCGGTTTCTTACTCCAGGTTTCTCTTTACATAGAAATGCAACCCCATAATTTAAAATAAAATAAAAGAACGAGCTAAGGTAGCCTTCCTGATCTTCTTGCTCACCGGACGGGCATTGCTCTGGGCACGAGCCATTTGGAACTCACAAACTACTATAATTAACTCTTTCGATGCTTTCTCTTCCCATTTCAAGGAGGTCTTCGGCCTATCCACTGGCTCGGTCTCCATTGCCGACCAACTCATCCGCCTCCGTCAGGCAGATTCTTCCACCAGTGACTATACTCTGCAGTTCCGTACACTGGCGGCCTCGTGTGGATGGAACGAGGCGGCGCTACTCACCGCTTACCGTCAGGGCTTGGACCCACAAATCAGAGCCCAGATGGTGATATATGATGACACCGTTGGTCTGGAGAGCTTTATGCAAAAGGCCGTTAAGATCTCCCAACGTCTTACAGCTTGTCAACCGGAACTAACCGCTCATTCTCCGTCCTCACCAGTTGCCTGTCCTCCGGTACCAGAACCTATGCAAATGGATACCAATCGCCTCTCACGTACTGAGCGTACTCGGCGCATCGCCACGAGGCGGTGCCTCTACTGTGGGGTCTCGGGGCACTTCATTCAGGGGTGCCCCTCTCTCCCCCCATGCCCAGCGGTGAGTACCCTCCAATTAGAGCCTGCTATCTCTACTCTTCCTCTGTTAACGGTACAACTGCTCACCCCACGTCATGTCTTTTCATTTCCTTTCTGGTACTGGAGGGATCCACCGTCTATGTCATCCTGGGACGCCCCTGGCTATCTCAACATTCCCCAGTAGTCAGATGGGAAACCAGCGAGATCCTCTGATGGAGTAAGACCTGCCTCCAAGACTGTCTCTCCAACGTCCCTGTGCCCCTGGATACTAACCCAAAGCTCCAAGTTCATTCCACCCTAGTGGAGAGCCCCGAACCTTGTGTGGTTCCAACGATCCCATCTGACTACATGGCGTTCCAGGATGTATTCAGCAAACAGGCAGCCACAAAGTTACCACCGTATTGGCCATGGGATTGTGCCAATGACCTGCTGCCTGGAGCTATACTCCCCAAAGGTCGAGTATACCCCCTGTCCATCCTGGAGCACAAGGCGATGGAGGAGTACATTAAGGAGGCTCTCCAACAGCAATTCATTCATCCTTCCTCCTCTCCTGCGGCCTCGAGCTTCTTCTTTGTGGGCAAGAAGGACGGAGGCTTGCGGCCCTGCATCGATTACCGGACCCTCAATGATCACACTGTCAAGCTCCCCTATCCTCTTCCCCTGGTCCCAGCCGCCCTCGAGGAACTCCGTGGGGCCCGCATCTTCTCGAAGCTGGACCTGCGGAGCGCCTATAACCTCGTTCGTATCCGGGAGGGCGACGAGTGGAAGACGGCGTTCATTACCCCCTCAGGCCACTACGAATATCGGGTCATGCCGTATGGCCTTTCCAACTCGCCGTCTGTCTTCCAGGGGTTTAGGAACGAGGTGTTCCGGGAGTTCTTCCACCGATTTGTCATCGTGTACATCGACGATATCTTGATCTACTCCCAGAACCTGGCCGAACATCGCCAGCACGTGACGCAGGTCCTACACCAACTCAGGAAACACCACCTCTACCTGAAGCTCGAGAAGTGCAAGTTCCACCGCCCCACGATTCAGTTCCTTGGCTACATCCTCAGTGCGGATGGGATCCAGATGGACCAGGGGAAGGTCCAAGCCATCCGGGACTGGCCCCAGCCTCAATCTGTTAAGGAACTTGAACGATTCCTCGGCTTCGCAAATTTCTACCGGAGGTTCATTCTGAACTTCAGTTTCCTCTCAGCCCCCTCACTTCCATGCTCCGGCAGAAACCCAAGTCTTTGTCCTGGAACTCCGAAGCTCGAGCCACCTACAAGAAGCTCCAGGAGGCATTCTGCACCGCTCCCATCCTCTCACATCCGGATCCCCAACTCCCTTTCATTGTTGAAGTGGATGCCTCTACCACCGGTGTGGGAGCAGTAATGTCTCAATCTCACGGAAAGCCTCCCCGACTCCACCCTTGCGCTTACTTCTCCAGGAAGCTTTCCCCAGCGGAGCGAAATTATGATATTGGTAATCGGGAGCTGCTTGCCATTAAACTGGCACTGGAAGAATGGAGACACTGGCTGGAGGGAGCTCAACACCCCTTTACGGTCATCACTGACCACAAAAGCCTGGAATATCTCCGAAGTGCTAAGAGGTTGAACCCCCGGCAGGCTCGCTGGGCCCTCTTCTTCACCCGGTTCCAGTTTACGATCACGTATCGACCTGGAGATAAGAATGTCAAGGCGGATTCCCTATCGCGCCTCCATGGCCCCAACGAACCTTCAACACCTGAACCCATACTCGCTCCAGCCGTCCTTGTGAGCCCCATTCGGTGGGCCCTGGACGAACAGATTCGCCTCGCTTCCATCACTGAACCCGCTCCGCTGGGAGGCCCAGAGGGTAAGACCTACGTGCCCACCTCCTTGAGAACTACCCTTAATAATAATAATAATAAACTTTATTTTCTATAGCGCTTTTAAATGGAGATCTCAAAGCGCTTTACAACAACAAATAAAACCATACACAATAACAATCAAAAACACGACAAATAAAAACAAAAAATTTTTTAATTAAAAGCTACCCTAAAAAAATGAGTTTTAAGACGAGATTTAAAAGTGCTAAGATTTTTAGCTTGCCTTATCTCAATCGGTAAAAAATTCCACAGTTTTGGAGCTAATGATGAAAAAGCCCTATCGCCCATCAATCTTAAACGGGTTAAAGGAACGGTTAGAAGACCAGTTTCAGAAGAACGAAGGTCACGTGTTGGAATATAAGGAATTAAAAGCTCAGACAAATATTGAGGTGCCAACCCATGTAAAGCCTTGTAAGTAAGCATCAGAATTTTAAAATCAACCCTAAAACTAACAGGAAGCCAATGCAAAGACTCCAAGACTGGTGTAATATGATCTCTCATCCTAGTTCTAGTAAGGATTCTAGCAGCCGAGTTTTGCACGACCTGCAATTTGTTTAGGGTAGCTTTTGACGCCCAGCCAACAAGGCATTACAATAATCGATCCGAGTAAACACAAAAGTGTTAATCAACCTCTCAGCAACAGGAAAAGACAGCATTGGACGTAGTCTGGCAATATTTCTAAGATGAAAAAAAGATGTTTTAACAGTGCTTTGAACATGAGGTTCAAAAGTTAAATTGGAGTCGAAAATAACCCCAAATTCTTTAGTTTTGTTTTAAACTCCATAATTGAACCATCAACGGACAAAGTAATCGACCCAGCTTTACGTAATTGGTGAGGTGAACCAATGAGCATAACCTCAGTTTTTCACTGTTAAGACAAAGAAAATTTTGTGACATCCATTCTTTTATCCTAGAAATACAAGTGGAAAGAAAATCAACAGACACAAAATCGTTAGGTTTAGTGTGCATATAAATCTGAGTATCATCTGCATAAAGGTGAAATTTTAGACCAAGAGATCTCAAAAGCTGACCAAGTGTAAAAATATAGATGTTAAAAAGCAAGGGGCCCAAAATTGATCCCTGAGGAACTCCAGATTGCACAACACCAATTTTAGACCTAAATCCACCCATGGCAACAAATTGCTTACGATCAGAGAGGTAGGACTTAAACCAATTAAGTGCAATACCAGAGACCCCAAAGACAGTTTCTAAACGAGTAATTAAAACCGAATGATCTACAGTGTCAAAAGCGGCACTGAGATCAAGCAGGATCAAGATCGAAAGATAACCAGAATCTGCAGCAATTAACAAATCATTAGTAACCTTGACCAGTGCTGTTTCAGTACTATAAAATTTGGAAGCCAGATTGTAAAGGTTCAAAAAGATTGTTTTCAGTCAAATGAGAAATTAACTGAGAAGCAACCACTCGCTCCAGAATTTTAGCAAGAAAAGGAAGATTAGATATTGGACGAAAATGTAAAAGGTTTACACAGTCAATATTTGTCTTCTTTGGTACTGGGGTAACTGCAGCAATTTTAAAACTTGGCGGGACAACCCCAGTACACAAAGAATCATTTATAATGCTCAAAACAACAGGACACAAGGAAGCAAAACATGACTGAAACAGACTAGTAGGTATGGGGTCAAGCAAAGAAGTGACTGGCTTCATTTGAGAAACCTCCTTTTGAAGAGAATATGAATCAAGTGTACAAAAATTTGAAAAAACAGTACCGGAATACTGAAACCGAAGAGGGCGACAATAAAATAGAGGCACAAATACCCTTGCGTACATTATCAATCTTGGTAGCAAGAGAGTCAAGAAACTTATTACAAAGATGAGTTGAAGCAGTAACATGTAAAGAACTATTACACTTCAGCAATCTGTTAATACAGTTAAACAGTTGTCTCGGGTTTCTCTGGTTGTCATCAATCATCTTAGAAAAATAATCCGATCTAACAGAAACCATTCTAAGCTTATACTCTTGTAAACAATCTTTCCAAGCTTCATAATTAACAGTCAAACCAGAAAGACGCCACTTCCGCTCCATTTTACGACAAGATGTTTTCATCATACGCAAGTCATCATTATACCAAGGAGCAGGACGCACAAAAGAAACAGAACGTGACTTTTGAGGAGCAAAAGTATCAAGGCCAGACAGGAGAACAGAATTTAACATGGAAACCTTTGTCTCTAATGGATCAGACAAAGAAAAACTACTTAATGAGGAATCAATAAAAACAGAAAAATCAGAAAGCTCAATTGATCTCCATTTCCGATATGTCATAATACGAGACGAGGAAATATTAACACCAGGTAAATACAGATCAAAAAAGATTGCCAGATGATCAGACAATCCCAAATCAACAGTAGACAACTGAGACACAAGAGAACCACTTGAAATCACCAGGTCTAAAATATGTCCTTTGTTATGTGTAAAACAGTCAACAAACTGATTCAAGTCAAAGCACTCCAGTAGAGACAAAAAGTCTTTTGTTAATGCAGAATCTTTTTTGTCCATGTGGATGTTAAAATCCCCCTGAATAAGAGTTCTCTCAAATTTGAGGCACAAATAGGACAACAGCTCAGCAAATTCAGGTAAAAAGTCTTTGTTTGCCTTAGGAGGCCGGTAGACTGTAGCTATAGCAGTAGGAGAAGACTCAGAAGTAGTCAAAACGAGGCATTCAAATGAATTAAACAAAGGAGAAGCTACGGGACTTAAACTGTATTGTTGATTATACAACACAATGATACCCCCTTCTGGTATCAGATCCTTCTGGGCTCCCTTCATGCTTCCCCGGGCTCTGGACACCCAGGCAGCCAGCGTACTCTCTCGCTCCTCCAAGCTCGGTACTGGTGGCCCCGGATGGCCCGGGATGTCTCCCAGTACGTTCGAGGATGCTCAGTCTGCGCCATCTCCAAAACTCCCCGTCACTTACCCACCGGAAAGTTAGTACCATTACTCGTTCCACATCGGAGTCGACATTGTCACAGATCTCCGCAAGTCAGAAGGGTATACTTGCATTCTCGTGGCAGTTGACAGGTTCTCCAAAGCCTGCAAGTTAATTCCCCTCCGAGGTCTACCCACTGCACTCGAAACTGCAGAGGCCCTCTTCCACAATCTCTTCCGCACCTTCGGCATCCCGGAGGATGTCGTCTCCGACCGCGGGCCAAGACCTACGCAGATGCCCGTAGGTCTTCCACCCCCGTCTATCGTCCAGGAGATAAGGTCTGGCTCTCCACCCGGGATCTGCGTCTCTGCCTGCCTTGCCGGAAGCTGAGTCCCCGCTATATTGGTCCATTCACCATCGAGAGGCAGATCAATGAGGTCACCTTCCGTCTCCAACTCCCTGCACGGTATCGTATCCATCCATCATTCCATGTGTCACTCCTCAAGCCTGTCTCTCCCTCTGTCACAGATCCTGAAGAGCCCGCAGTACCTCCTCCTCCCGAAATCCTCGAGGAGCCCTTAGTCTACAGGGTGCAGGAAATCTTGGACTCTCGGCGACGGGGCGGTCTGGGAGGGACTGGGAGGGATACGGGCCGGAGGAGAGGTCCTGGGTGGCCCGGGATGACGTACTGGATCCCTCTCTCCTGGTCGAATTTCACCACAACCACCCTGACCGTCCCGCACCCAGAGGCCGTGGCTGACCTCGTCGCCGTAATAGGGCTTCAGGAGCCGCCCCTGGGGGGTACTGTCAGAGAGTCACCTCAGTCACCGCAGTCTCCACTAACTACACTCACCAGATCCCAATCCCCGGATTACTAATCACCGCCACCTGTCAACACTCTATCACAGCACTATATCCCTGCACTCCTCCCGTTCACTCACTGTCTGGTCTCAAACTTACCATGTTGACTAACCTGGCCCACTTACCTGTTTGATCTACTTACCAGTTGTTCCTGTGCTCCTCTCCCTGCTCTCCACCGCTCCAGCTCTCCACCGTCTCCAAGCGCCGCTGTTCCTCCCGGATCCCCTGGAAATAGGAAAAGGACATTAACCCTCAGTTAAAGCCCCACTGGCATCCCTATTCCCCACCTGCTTACCTGGACCTTCCGCTCATCTCTTTACCCCTCTGCATATTGTCAATAAACCTGTTCACGTTACTGCACTTACCTCTGTGTCCTGTGTCTATCTGCTGACAGTGCTTTTGTAATTCATTAAATTATAATTTAATAATTCCTTGAGTTAGCCATATATGTATTATTTATTAAAACCTCATTTATTACTGTTTATTAAAACCTGTAGGCTAATTGTGTGAAATTATTCAACTTTAATTCATGATATTAAAATTATGACAATTTTAATAAAAATGTTGGCAATTAAATATGTATAGAGCAAAATATCTGATTATTGTCAGCAATTACACAGGAGAGGCAGAGGTAAGTAATGCACAACAGCAGGTTTATTGAAAGTAATGGAGTGATCAGTGCAACAGTCCAAAGGTGAGTAATCTGGGAATTGAAAAGGTTCAGGGTTCTTAGCTGTATGGTGACTGGTGTCTTTCTCTTGCAGGTGATCTGGAGGAGAGAAGGAGCGGTGGAGCAGATGGAAACACTGGGAACAGAGCGGTGAAGTATTCTTGAGGTGAGTAAACACAGCTAAGGAGTCAGGTAAGTATTGCATAGCAAACTGTAGACCAGACAATGTGACTGTGGGGAGAGTGCAAGGATATAGGGAGCGTGATGAGCTGTGACAGGTGCTGGACAGCGTTGGGGGCGGTGATTGTGATTCCCTGACAGTACCCCCTCCTCCAGGGGTGGCTCCTGACACCCTACTACGGCGACAGGGATGGCCTCGGTCTCTGGGTACGGGACGACCAGGGTGGCTGTGGTGGAAATCCATGAGCAAGGATGGGTCCAGAACATCACGGGCCACCCAGGATCCTTCCTCTGGCCCATACCCCTCCCAATCTATGAGGTATTCTAAGCGGCCGCCCCGCCGCCGAGAGTCCAATATTTCCTTCACTCAGTAGAAGGTGGGCTTTTCCACTATTTTGGGAGGAGGAGGTACTGCCGGCTCTTCGGGACCTGGGGCAGAGGGAGAGAAGGGTTTGAGTAGTGACAAGTGGAAAGCTAGGTAAATACGGCACCGTGCTGGGAGGTCGAGCTGGAAGGTGACGTTGTTGATCTGCCTCTGGATGGTGAATAGACCTATATTGCGGGAACTCAGCTTCTCGCAGGGCAGGCGGAGATGCAGATCTCTGGTGGTAGACAGGGGCATTGGAACGAACGACGGGAGTCGGCAAAGTCCTTGTGTCTCTGCACTGCCTGCTGGAGATGGACGTGAGCTGAGTCCTAAACTCTTTTGCTCACTCAGGGGAATCAGCCTGCAGGATTTGGAGAACCGATTTACAGCCACTAGGATGCAAGTGTGGCCCTCCGAATTAGGGAGATCAGTGATGAAATCGACCCTTTAGTGTGACCAGGGCCTCCGTGGGACAGGCAATGGGGCGAGTTTTCCTGTGGGGAGCTGTCTAGGGGTCTTGGAAATGACAAAGACTGAGCAGCTGTGGACATACTGGATGACATCCTGGGTCATACTGGGTCACCAGAACAGAGCTTGGAGGAGAGAGAGTTCACTGGCTGCCTGGAAGTCCAGAGCCCGGGGAATCGTGAAGCGAACCCAGAAGGGTTTCCTGCAGAGAAGATGGAACATAGGTTTTTCCTTCTGGGCCTCCCAGCGGAGCAGGCTCAGTTCGAGTGGCAATGCAGATCTGTTCATCGAGGTCCCACTGAATGGGACAGACCATGATGGCTGGAGGGAGGATTGGGCGAGTGGATGTGTGAGAGGGAGTCAGCCTTCACATTCTGTTCACTGGGGCGATAGGTGATAGTAAAATTGAACTTGGTAAAGAAGAGTGCCCACTTCCACTATGAACAGGAGTTATGGATCCAGGTGGGAACAGTGCTGAAGGCTTCCTTGATGTGCTGGAAGGAGGATTGGGCTTTGGGATTCCAGGACAGAGACTTGGGCTTTCTGCGGAGCAAGGAGGTGAGTGGACCTGTGTGAAAACTAAAGTTGTGGATGAATTGTCGGTAGAAATTGGAAAATCAGAGAAACCTTTGCAGCTCTTTGACTGACTGGGGCTGAAGCCACTCACGGATTGCTTGGACCTTCCCCTGATCCATCTGGATACCCTCTGGGCTGATGAAGAAACTGAGGAACTGGACAGTGGTCCGGTGGAACTCGCATTTTTCGAGCTTCAGGTAGAGATGGAATTTCCTGAGCCGCTCAAGGATCTGCGTCATGTGGTGGCGATGTTTTGCCAGGTTCTGGGAGTATATCAGGATGTCTGTGGAGGGTGGGATAAACTGCTGTTGGAGAGGCTCCTGGATGTACTCCTTCATTGTCTTGAGCTCCAGGATGAACAGTGGATACACTCAACCCTTGGGGAGTGTAGCTCCAGGCAGCAGGTCGATGGCACAGTCCCATGGCCGATGTGGGGGAAGACGGGTTGCCGCCTGTTTCCTGTTTAACTCCGTGGGTCCTTCCAGTACCAGAAATTAGATCTTTTCTTGATGAAAACAGCCCACTTGAAGAGTCATTGGGGGAGCTCGATACTTCACCTGCCCATGTCCTAGCGGTTTTCCCTGGATGGTTTCGACTCAGAGCTTCTGGGCTTGCTGTTTGCGGGGCAGATTGAGACATCTTAAGAGTGCTTGGGAGATGAAGTTTCCCGAGGAGCCCGAGTCGACGAGGGCGGGCACTGAAACATGGTAGAGATATCAGGTTCGAACTGGAGTGTACTCTCCGCTGGGTGTGGGGGACGAGAGGGGCAGGTCCTAATATAATGCCCCAATGATCCACAATAAAGGCAAAGACCTGATGCAAAACGGCGGACACGCTCTGTGCGTGAGAGATGGGTAGAGTCCACTTGCATGGGTTCTGGTACTGGAGGACAGGCAGCGGGTGAGGCTGGGGAGTGAGTGAATTCTTCGGGTTAGCAAGCAGAGAGGCGCTGAGAGATCTTCATAACTCATTGCATAAAACTCTCCAACCCAACGGTGTCGTCATAGATGGCCATCTGTGCTCGGATGAGCAGATCTAACCCCTGTCGGTAGGCGGTTAACAGCACGGCCTCGTTCCAACCGCTAGTCGCTGCCAGAGTGAGGAATTGGAGAGTGTAGTCGTTCGTCGATGAAGAACCTTGGCGCAGCTGCACGAGTTGATCGGGAATTGACAACGAGCTGGTGGATATTCCAAAAACCTCATTGAAATGGTTTGTGAAGGTGTAAAAGGAGTTAATTATGATACTTTGCGAGTTCCAGAGGGCTCGCACCCACAACAGCGCTCGTCCCGTTAGAAGAGTGATCAGAAAGGCTACCTTGGACTTCTCGGTAGCGAACTTTTGGGGCTGCATTTCAATAAACAGAGATGGCCATGGGACTGGCAGAGGCAGACGGTGGGATGGTGACCAGAATGAGAGAGGCCCGCATGGCGTTGACCAGCTCCTCCAGAGCATTCGCTGGAGCAGAGGGTCGTGGATCCATCTCCGGTCGGTAAAAGTTGATGGTCTGGTCTTCTGTCAGCGATCACACAGGAGAGACAGAGGTAAGTAATAAACAACAGCAGGTTTATTGAAAGTAATGGCAGGAGTGATCAGTGCAACAGTCCGATGGGGAGTAATCTGGGAATTGAAAGGGTTCAGGGTTCTTAGCTGTATGGTGACTGGTGTCTTTCTCTTGCAGGTGATCCAGAGGAGCAAAGGGACGGTGGAACAGATGGAAACACTGGGAACAGAGCGGTGGAGTATCCTTGAGGTGAGTAAACACAGGTAATGAGTCAGGTAAGTATTGCATAGCAAACTGTAGACCAGACAATGTGACTGTGGGTAGAGTGCAAGGATATAGGGAATTGACAGGTGCTGGCAACAAAAAATCAGGTGATTGGGATCTGGTGAGCATTAGGGGTGGTGACTGTGAATCACTCATTCACTAATCCTATATAGTGTAAGGCAGTTGAGTGCACTATATTAGAAAGGAGTGAACAAAATGAAGTGAACGGATTCGGACGGTGACGTGTACACTGCGCGTGAGACTTGGCAGTTGCAAAAACATCTTAGTCACATATGTACTTTTATATTACATGTACCTCATTTTAGAAAATAATATTAATAGCAATAACACTTAAAAATACTTTATATTGTAATCAGCTTTGTGGTTTCATTGATGGTATATTATTAATTTGTTTTGTAATGCTTATGGTCATAATCATTAAATACTATTAAAATATTGTCAACAAAAATAAACTCACATTAGCACATGTTAATAATTTTATGTATTTATTGTTTGTAGTATCTTGAAACTCTACCGAGCAGCGTTTTTGCACTCAGATAAGATGACAATGGCCGTAGAGCGCCCTCAGGCTACCGTTAATTTGACATCAGGATGAATACGCTACCAACAAACATTTTTAAAAATCCACCAAATTATCATCATTTTTTGTAAATTAAACGGCATCTTTCATTCAAACTCGCTCGCTCCCACTCTCTCTAACAGCTGGTCGGTTCTCTGCATTGGATTGTGGGAAATAGTGCTTCAGCGAGTGTACATCGGTTGTACACTCGAAGTCAGAATGCATTGTGGGTAAAAAGTAGTGAACGAATGTAGGGAATGAAGTCGTTCACTCAGAATTCGGACAGCACTACAAAATGGCTGACACCCGACATAGTGCACAATATAGTGGATAGGGAGCGGTTTCGGACACAGCTCCTGACAATTATAACTCATAGGTTAGTATTAAAAACTAAAACTAATTTGCTAAGAAACAGTTGAGTTTTAAGAATGATATCAAAAGGAATTTACCAGTAGTGATGCAAAACAGCCTCTTTGAATAATTTTACATTTTGTGCTATGATAACTACAGTATTTTAGCCAGAGGTGGGTAGAGTACCCACAATCTGTACTCAAGTAAAAGTAAAAGTATTTGAAGAAATATTTACTCAAGTAAAAGTAAAAGTAATAGTCTGAATAGTTACTTGAGTAAGAATACTCAAGTAGTTAGTTACTAGTTACTTTGGATCATATACTGAATATAGTATTTTTTTATTTAGATACATAGATATTTAGATCAAATTTTATATACATACATACATATACACACACACACATATACACACATATATATATATATATATATATATATATATATATATATATATACACACTGCCGTTCAAAATACTTTTAATGTTTTTTTTTTTTTTTTAAATGTAATTTATTTCAGTGATGCAATTCAGAATTTTTATCAGCCTGATTTATTATCAATGCTGTTCTTTTTTAGCTTTCTATTCATAAAAGAACCCTGAACAAAATGTCACAGGTTCCAAAAAATATTAAGCAGCACAACTGTTCCCTGTTGAAAAAAAACATCATATACTGGTATGGTATGTTTTGAAGCATGGGATGCTGGTTTGAGCTGATTTAAGCTGGTCTTTAGCTGGTTTAAGCTGGTCATGTGCTGGTCCTAAACTGGTCCGACCAGCTCAAGACCAGCACATGACCAGCATAAACCAGCATCCCAGCTTCAAAACATACCTAACCAGCATATGCTGTTTTTTTTGTTTGTTTGTTTTTTTCAACAACACTGGTAATAAATCAATATATTTGAATGATTTCTGAAGGATCATATGACTCTGAAAACTGGAGTAACAGCTGATAAAAATTCTGATTTGCATCACTGAGTTAAATTAAATTATATTTTAAAGTTTAATTATGTATTATAAATGTATATAACCTCTGACACGGAGAAGAGTGAAAACTCCTCACATAACCGCTACAGAACATCTGAACATATCGAAACAAATGCACTTCTTCCGTCTGTTCTACAAAATGTAAACAAATGTAGCCTTCATTTCTGCAAGCGTAAATATTGTGAAAATATCAATATTAATTGTGTCTAGGCAAGGCATTCCTCCTGGAACTAACAGGGTTTGGCGGGTGTTTATTTCATACTCTGTGACAGCTTATTTAATGAATAAATTATACAATGTATTTAATGTGTAAGGTACATGTACAACAAACTGTAATGTCATAGTGGTATCGTGTACTGTAATCGAATCTATACCTGTGGAACCAGCACACGCGGTGTTCATCTAATAAAGATCTTCATAGCAAACCATAGCCTTTGCTTTTAACTGACTGTTGATCCAAAGCCACGCCTTCAACGCTCTTGATGTTACAACGACTCAGCGCGTGCGGCAGGGAACTGAACGAATCATCCAAACTGATTCGCGAATCGATTCACTGGTCTGCCAACTGGTTTGATCAAGGCTTCGAACAGAATCGACTCAAAAGAATGAATCATGCACGAATGGGCATCTCTCATTGCCTAGAAAAAAAGTATAAATTGGAATAAATTGAAGGATTTTTAACTTGAATTGCATTAAGATAAAGTAACGAGAGGAGCGTCGCCCACAGTAACGAAGTAAAAGTACCGTTTTTTTCACTAAAAATGTACTTGAGTAAGAGTAAAAGTAACCATTTTTAAATATACTCTAAAAGTATTAGTTACCCAAAAAATTTACTCAAGTAAATGTAACGAAGTAAATGTAACTCGTTACTACCCACCTCTGATTTTAGCAAATGTTTTTGTAATTTATTTTCTATAATAACACATTGGCTGCTGCATCATCATCCTACACATGCTAATCGTCTGTCTAAATATGTTAAAAATATGTTATACTGTATATACCACATTGCATACTTAAAATATTCAATCAATTAATTAAAATTCAATGTTCAAGCAAGTTGCTATTATTTATAAATAAGAATGAATCAAATGATGTTTTAATGAATTTGAGTGTGAATTATGAACTCAATGGGTGAGTAATAAATACCAAACTTAGCATGACACCAGAAAAGTGGCTCCATAAATAGTACATAAACAGTACTAAATCTTTGATAAATGCAAATGCTATGTAAATCTGTGAAAGGAAGCTCCCGCTCGCTGTTTCTCTCCCTTCCTTCGGTGAGGGCTGAAATACGTCTACAGTCAGGAAAGTGTCACTGCCACCCAGATCTGAACGAGGTCTCCTTGTCTGAGGCCTCTGCAGTTTTTAGTGTCAGAACATGCTGACATTGCATATCGGTGTAAAAGACACACGCTCTGTGACAATACGTCAGAGCAGCTGTCAGAGAGCAGCTAATTTCCCATCTGTATTCATGCCGCCTGTCCAGGTGAGGCATAACTCTGAACATCCTGCACTCTACTCTATTTAATGCCTGTGTTTAACTGCCAGGTAATTTTCTCGAATGACAACAACAAACCAGTGAGGGTAAGTTATCTGCTTGTTTGGAGTCAACAACGCAAGTCAGTAATTTATTCCCAGCACAAACAGAACGCTGTATGATTAACCTGAAAGAATGAAACTGCTAATTATAGAAACAGAAAAAGCTCTCAATCAGAAACTGAAAATGTTTTTATTTTCTCTTTCATGGATAAATTACAGATTAAAAAAAAAAACACAAAAAAAAAGTAACTAGTTTTATTTTTTATTTTTTTTATTTAATTGTTTTATGGTGCTTGTCAATACTGCATGGTTTCTAAGGGGTTTTAGGTGGTTTCCAGGGTGTTGCTATGCAGTTTTATTGTTTTGCTGCAAGTATTTTAGTTTTTTTTTTAGAATTCTAATGCTCATTCATTTAGCTCTAAGTAATCACTGGGGAAAGCAAATTTATGAATAGAGGACTCATATTTCAGCTGGAAACAACAGTTTAAAGTTAAAAACATCTTGATGGATTTGTTTCTTACAAACACACAGCGTTTTACTTCATAAGACATTAATGTACTGGAGTTATTGTGACATTTTTATCAGCTGTTTGGACTCTGATTCTAATGGCACCCATTCACTGAAGAGGATCCATTGGTGAGCAAGTTATGTAATGCTAAATGTCTCCAAATCTGTCTGATGAAGACATCATGGATGGACATTTTTTTTTTTTTAGGCACACTATTCCTTTAACCCTTAGGCTACTATAAGCTAATTTTTTTTTTTTTTTTTTTTTAAACCTTGACCACATCATGCAGACCTCTGGTGAATAATGCCAAATGAGTCTCTGAATCTGCAGTAGTAGGATATGATCCAGTTCCTGCAAAAGGACCCGATTAACTTGTTGGCAGATGTGAGAGGGTCACATCTCCATTCTGGTTTGGTGTGTCAGTCCTGCTCTAATGTGGTCACTCGAGGCCAGCCAGATCTTGGACAGTCATTTGTCCTGCCAGCAGGGATGGGCAGTATTTCAAATACATGTATTTGAAATACAAAATACTATTTTGTTTTTAAATGCCTTATTGCATTTAAATACATTGAATATTAGTATTTTTGTATTTTTCAAAATACATAAGGTACTTCACCAATCAACCTCCTTATTAGACTGCTGATTTCCTGCAGGGATGGGCAGTATTTCAAATACATGTATTTGAAATACTATTTTGTATTTAAATATTTTTTGAAAAAGTCAAATGTATTTTGTATTTAAATACATTTAATCTTAGTATTTTTGTATTTTGAAAATACAAAAATACTAAGATTAAATGTATTCAATTGCAAAAAAGGTATTTAAAAACAAAATAGTATTTTGTATTTCAAATACATGTATTTGAAATACTGCCCATCCCTGCCTGCCAGCAACCTGCTATGCAGTTGAGGCACAGTGGCATGATTCACTCCATATGACTGGCACTGCCTGCAGCACACCAATGGCCCTTTACCTTGCTAAAAAACACATTAGACAAACTAAGTGTGTACTGCCCCTTGTTACTATACAGTTAGTGTTTTTGCTTTATAGCCAAAATCAAAAACAGCCCCAGAATGTTCCTTTAAGGTTAGGGGGTTTGAAAACCCTCTAGCAATGACCGACAAACTTAACAAAATAATGATCACTCACTAGCTTGATATCAGAGAAGAAGCTTCAATCAACTCCACAATATCATCATTGTTCAGGATCCAGATATTACTGCTGGCAAAACGGTATGTTAAGGTCATAAATGTGTTTTTCTTGTGGCTGTTTTTTGAAGTGGATAATGATCCAGTATTCCCAGAAAAGAATCGTTCTAGCAAATGAGAAATGATTCTCCAAACCATCTCACACTGCACAGATTACATCGGTTCCCATCCTGATTTTTAGAGGACATCTGGGTATTCTACAACTGCTAATGCATCATCACAAACAACATCTGAAAATGTCTGTTTTGTGTTAATGAGGATTCTATTTTTTTTTCTTTTTTTTTTCTTTCAGCAATACAAAATAACAGCTTTCCTAAACTACTTCAATCAGTGCTGCATAAATCATCCAGGCTTTATAACTTTCATCAAAATATTTCAGCTTATTGGTTGACAACTGAGTTTTTAGTTTTACTATGTCATGAAGAGATTGTTTTTACTGGACCACCCAGACTTTTTTTTTTTTATAATACATCACCAAAACATCTTACATTAAGGCATGTTCTTGTACAAACATGAATATATATATATATATATATATATATATATATCAAATGTTAGAGCTAAGTGATTGAAGAAACTACAGTACATCAAAACAGTGTCGTGATGTTTTAACTTCATGCACTCTGATAAATGTACTGTTAGAAAAAAATAAAAAATAAAAAAAATTGATGAATTTTATGAGCATCTGCCAAGAAACTTCTCTGTTTATGACCCTTTTAAAGTCTAGATGGTTTTACATCAAAATAAGAACCTAAAAAGTCATTAGATGTGTCACACAAAATGGATAAAGTTATTGAATCACGGTGCAGAAAGCGGCTTCATTCAATAATGTTCATTGTTATTGAATAAAGCAGATATCATCAAGAGTTTCAAGGCATTCCGAGCCACCATTCACAACATAAAAAAGTGAAATGGGTGACAAATGAAATTTGAAAAGCATCATTCACCACATGAAAGAGTAGAAAAAAAGAGTAGAGTTTTATAGTTTATATCTTAACAAAATGGAACATCTTCAGTGTCATTGGTTTCTTCCTTTCCTGTAAAAGAAAGGGACTATGCTCTGAGGAATATTAACAATATGCCAAAGTATATCAACCAATCAGTAGCTGAAGATATGATGAAATCTTTACATTAATTGCATATCACACGAATGTAAAAACCCATACAGGGAAATTAAATGTGCATCGGGGGAGGGCTGCACTGCTAAATATGACAATGTATCTTCATTTTAACTGTATAATTGGCCATAAATCCTTCTGTTGCATTGTGATTTGATTTTGCATAGCAACGTTAATTCCTCCCAACTAGCCTCTGACTGGCTCATATTGCACTTAATGCATTTTGCTTATTGAAAATATATTCACAGGTGGTCACAACAAATTACAAACGGCTGTGCAGAACGCTTATTAAAATCGTTTATGCGAGAAGCATTTTCATATTTTAAAGGGAACAGAAACAATCAAACAGGTACACGGAAAACCATGAACATTTATTATCTGTCAAAAAGATGTTACAGACTGTTTTGGGACACACAGTGCTTTTGGGCTTTTCCTAATATTTAAACCGGAAAATTATATGATGCCATTAATAAACCAGTCTTCCTGTTGGATCAAGTATGTTTAGAACACCAAAGCAATTCCATTATAATAAATGTTAATGGGAACCATATTCAGTTCTTGATTATATGAAACAGTTCTGTGTTTTCTAAACAATGGTATTATGACCATTAAAGTCAACATGGAATTTTTCTAAAGGTATTATTGAGAAAACACATCCATGCATTTTATTTATTTATTTAGCACACTGCTAATATAGCATGCTGGCTTAAGGCCTAATATACTTCACTTAGGGGTAAACAGAAGTTTGAGATACATGGGTATACTGAATATCCAGATGGGATTGATGCTGTTGAGAGTGATTTAGATGGATATGTAAATGTACTGCACACTTTCCTCTCAATAACAAAAACACACAACAAAAATGACAGCATTGAGAAAACTGCTGTTAAGAAAGCATCTAATCATAGTGGTTTGGATATTTTTGCACCAGCTCTGCTTTTCGGCCCTCCTGTCAAGTCACTTCATGTTTATATGGCACTTTAAATAGATTAGCGTTTTCCTGTTGCATTTTATACTTGCTGAAGGTAATGACTGAAAAGTAGTTTGACACATAGTGTGCAGGCATTGTATATAATCAACCAATTGTGCCATGCAAGAAGTTGGAATCTACAGAGAATGTTCGAAGTGATGCAGATACACGTACATATGATGTATGAGGACTGTAGAGAGCACCTCAATAGAAAAACAAAGCCAAAACCCAGACATTTTTGGCAATTTAGAAATCTAAGATAGGACATGTACGGGAAAGAGGACAGATGGTCATCCTACAAATAGACTGTTTTAAAGCATGGGTTTCCAGCCTTGTTTGTGGAAAGCTACCTTCCTGCAGACTTCAGTTCCAGTCCTGCTCCAACACACCAGTCTGTAATTATCAAGTTTCCCTGAATGAATGAATGAATGAATGAGGCATTTATATAGCGCTTTTAATGTGTATTGCAATACACCCAAAGCGCTTTACAATCATGTGGGGGGTCTCTCCTCAACCACCACCAGTGTGCAGCATCCACTTGGATGATGCGACGGCAGCCACAGGACAACGGCGCCAGTGCGCTCACCACACACCAGCTACAGGTGGAGAGGAGAGAGTGTCATAGAGCCAATCAAGTGGATGGGGATTATTGGGAAGCCATGATAGACAAGGGCCAGTGGAGGGAATTTGGCCAGGACACCGGGGTTACACCCCTACTCTTTACGAAGAGTGTCATGGGATTTTTAATGACCACAGAGAATCAGGACCTCGGTTTAACGTCTCATCCGAAAGACTGTGCTTTTTTACAGTATAGTGTCCCCGTCACTATACTGGCATTAGGACCCACACAGACTGCAGGGTGAGCACCCCCTGCTGGCCTCACTAACACCTCTTCCAACAGCAACCTAGTTTTCCCAGGAGGTCTCCCATCCAGGTACTGACCAGGCTCAGCCCTGCTTAGCTTCCATGGGCAACCGATCTTGGGCTGCAGGGTGATATGGCTGTGAAGAAGATGATTAGCTGGTTCAGGTGTGTTTAATTAGGTTTGGAGCTGAACTGTGCATGATGGTAGCTCTTCAGAAGCAAGGTTGAAGATCCCTGTTTCAAAGCAAGTAGTTTTACAGTATAGGAGTGTCCAAAACTGTTCCTGGAGGGCCACTGTCCAGCAAAGTTCAGTTCTGACCCCAATTTAAATCACCTGAACCAGCTAATAAAGGTGTTCAGAGCACTGGAAGACAAGCCTGCTATCTTTTGCCAAAAAAGCTTAACAACTAATGCTAACACCTCCGCTTTGGTGGTACACAGGGAATGAGACCTTCCCTGACCTTGAGACCTTGAATGGATGTCAATGGAGGAGAGGCTTCACTACATTGAATAAACAGCTTTTGTGAGGAAACAGCTTATCATTTAATGAGTCAACTGAATCTATCCTCAGCTGGACCTGACTATTTTTAGAGTTTACACCAAAAAATAAATTTGTGACAGGTGAGATTCAGCTTATGTCATTTCTCATTCATTCATATGGTTTCCGTAAATACCAATTGACTGTCACACAACTTAATTCAATTCAGTGACATCAAGGCTGTAATGTGATTGGTTATCAAGGCACACGTGATGCAAGTTGACAGTGACAATAGGCTTGTTTGAGATGAGCAAAATCTGCGCAGAACCGATCACCGGTGATCACCGCCAGGTGCATGCCGGTTAGAAAAGTGTCTGAGTTACGTCCGCCTTGCTCTGATGTCATGCTGGCGTGTGCCAAAAAACTCTCGCGGCGGCAAGGCGGTTGTGTCGGATTGAGCAGTAGCGCACAGTTTCTCTCCACCGACTGCGCTGATCAAAAGCATGATGGGAAACGACTGATTGACGACACAGCTTAATGCTCATTGGTTCAGACAGCCGTGATGCTGCAAAATGTTTTATTTTTTAAATCTGATTTCATGCTATTATGTATTTAAATTGTGCATGAATATTCCCAAACACTATGACAGTGCGATCTCTGTGTGAGATATGTGATTGTTGATGTTTGAATTAAAATACAAATGGATGATAAATACGTGTTTTGTATGGAATTAAATAGCAAGCACTTTGAGTGTCTTGTTCATCATATTTATATTCATATAAAAGCAACATAACTGAAATTATATCATGTTTATCAGCAGCACAGCATGAGTGAGAATAACGCGATATCTGCCTTTGATCTCATAGGTATCTGTTCCACTTTGAGAGCTCAGAACTGTCCGTCTTGACTGAGTTTATTTCACTCTTCCCCCTACTGCAGCCGCCTACTCTCACCTACACTTCAGGCGAGGCGAGGCGCATCTCAAACAAGCCTACTTTCTCCAACGGTAAGTAATACAGACCCTTGTGTCTCCCAATAATAGGGCAATCTCTGTTCAGACTAACAAGACACATCCAGGCAAGTGTGTGGGAGCTGGTTGGAGCTAAACTCTGCCGGACATTTGCCCTCCATGCAGGAGCAGGGTTGGACACCCCTGCTTTATAGTATTAAACATGAAAAGTCAGTGTCTCTATCAATTAGAATTACAATTTCAGTTTCTACTATAAAGCAGGATTTGGGTGTTTTTACTCATGGATATCTAGCCTTGATGGACTGAACTGAGAATAAATGAACAGTAAAGTTTTTTTTTTTTTTACATCAGAGAAAGCGGAGTCTCAGAGCACACCTACATGTTAGTCACCACAGACCAATGGTAACTTGAAGGTCTTCGTTTGCTTTGGGAAGCTATTTTGAACTCCAGAAACAAACTCCAAATGAATTTAGTTTTGGCCTCATTTTGCATGAAAAGACATCACTTAAGTTTGCTCTTTGATTTCACTTGAAGTGTATTGGGGCCTTCACCCTATGTAGATCACAGCAAACCTGACTGCTTTTGATCAGGTGTTACTAACAGCTCCCTCTTGGGATAATAGATGGGCTCGATTCAACAAGGTCAGGGTTGTCCAATCCTGCTCCTGGAGAGCCAACGTCCTGCAGAGTTTAGCTCTAACCAGCTCCAACACACTTGCCTGGAAGTTTATAGAGAGCCTAAAGACCTTGATTAGCTGGTTCAGGTGTGTTTAATTGGGGTTGGAGCAAAACTCTGAAGGGCAGTAGCCCTTTGGGAACAGGTTTGGACCCTACTGAACAAGTCAGAAAACATTTTTCACTGGCGAAATCATTGTTTTAGTGAAAGGTGAGTAGGAAGTTCTTCATTTCTGTCAGAGAAGCAGCAAGAAAGATTTGTGTTTACGGTAACACTTTAGATTAGGGAATGTATATTCACTAATAACTAAGGGTTTCCCCTCAATAAACTACTAATTTGCTGCTTATTGATAGTAAGTGGTAGTTGTTGTAGCAGTTATGTTTGGGTATTGGGTTGATTTAAGGGATCTAGAATACTGTATTTAGCACTATAGAACTTTAGATTGCTCAAAACTGATGCTAATACTGTAGCTGTAAATCCATTTTATTTAGGCACACAAGAGGGCAAGCTATGATTTTTTTTAATGGAAATGTAAGTTGTTCTACAAACAGAACATTAGCCATGTGCTTTAGCCCTGTGCTCATCAACCATTTAACATTGTGTGCCCTTAAACAGGCAAATTATGTTTCCAAAGTGTTGTTTTGGGTAATAACTTTCCTATGGCCCATTTCAAAGTAATAAACCTGATTTATTAAAGGGCAAAGTGAAAGCAGAACAGTTCTCTGTGGCTAGCCTTGTTCGTTTCCCTTAAGGAAGAATCTATTAAACACTTAGCCTTACCTCGCCCTTCATTTCATTAATAGGAGGCACAGATGCCGGGGTCTGCTCCAGTGAGATAGGATGGGTGGCAGGAATAGCAAAACTACATTAGGGATTACTGGCTTTGAGGAGGTCCACACCACTCAATCTCACATTCTCTCCACGTGGCGAGAGAGAGTGATCAGTGGCACTGCTGTTTTTGCAGAGCCAGCACATTTAAGCTGTTGGTGATTAATCACAGTCTCTATTAAAAAAAAAAAGGAGAGACAGAGAATCAAATCTCAAGGAAGAGAAGTTAAATTATCTCACTGAAGCAGGTTCCACCCTCTCAAGTATCAACTGCCGAGGAAAATATAGCTGCCAGCATTCTGGTCATATTCTGCATTTCATGCATCAGCTCTGTAATTTTGTGTTTTTCAGATTTTTTTTATTTATTTTATTTTTTATTTTTTTGGCTTGTCTCTGCGTATGATATTGTAGGGTTGTCAGTGAGAGAATGTTGGCAAGAAAACAGCCAATGACAACATAAAATAACAATTGTATCTCTAATGGAGAAAATGGTAATGTGAAAGCTCATTCTTTACTCTGTGGAATAGTTTGGTGAACAATTTTCTGTGTTGATGTTCAGTGAGTCCAAAAGTTTGTGATTACTTGGGGAAATGGGTTCAGAGCTCACCAGTGTATACAATTTAAAAAAAAATAAAATAAAAACAAGCATCATCACCACTATATTACAGCGGTTATATCACAGAAATGGATATAAGTTGTATATGGGTCAATTAAAATCATTTTAAAAATCGTTGATTCTATTCATTTCGGTTTTGTGTTGTTTTACAAAAAAATTTAAATAAATAATAATAATAAGAATAATAATTACATGTTATGTGGTTTAACAAACAATCAATCAATCAGTTCTTAAAATAATATATATATATTTTTTTAAATCTTGAATACAGGCGAGTGTCTACATCTATATCATTAAAATATATTTTCAATATATTATAATAAATCTATTTTTTGAATAAGCTTTTTTCAAAGTAAAAAGTTATTTAAAAAATACCACAAATTAAACTTGCGTACACCATGGTGCTGTTAAATGCCTAATTCTGATTGGATGGCGAAAATTCTAAGCTGTTTTTTTTAGGAATTTTCCCACACAGATTTCACAAATCTTTTGAGTTTGTCACATGTTTTAGCCAATTAACTCATTAAATAGCACACCCAGAAAGCTGCTTGGTTTGAAGGATATTAGATGCTTAATTCTGATTGGTTGATGAATTTTCCAAACAGAAAGCTTCTTGGTTTAAAGGCTGTTACATACTTGGTTCTGATTGGTTGACAAATTACCAAATATATGTGCAATAATTTTGGGGGGAATTCATGTGACAGCGATAGATTTCTATGTCTTCACCACATTGATCAACAGAAAGCTGCTTGGTTTAAAGGCAGTTAAATGCTTAATTCTGATTGGTTGATGGGCTTTCCAAACTGTAAGCTGCTTGGTTTAGAAGCTGTTACATGCTTAATTCTGATTGGTTGATGAATATTCTAAGGTGTGCAATTATTTTTGAGGAATTCGTGTGAGGGCGAAAATTTTTGCCACGTTAATGTGCTTGATTACATGCTTGATTTTGATTGTTAAATGAACGTTCTGAGGTGTGCAGCCTATTTACTGGGAATTCATGTGAGGACAAAAGATTTTGCAAAGATTTAAAGTTGATTGCGCATATTCACTGTGTGACCAACAAATAGCCGCTTTGTTTAAAAGTGAACTCTAAAGGAGCTGTGCTTCATACAATGCTACACTATTGATGAAACATACAATATATAGAATGTCACTGTCAATAATGATATTTGGTTTGGCTCATCAAGGTGAGACATTAGTTGTAACTGTAGCTGCAGTATGTCTCTGCTGTCAGATACGAGCACACTCACTTCCTCTGACCTTTTCCCGGAATAGTTTAGCTGACAGGAAGTTCACATGCAACATTTCCACTTCAAACGGATTTATGGCAAAAATTAAATTTTCTGCGTTCATTTTCACAGTGTAACATGGTTTTGACACAGCTCACCTTGCCTGTACTTTTCGATTTAAAACTGTCCATTACAATGTTTCATGCTGGTACTCCATACTTCTGCTAAACCTGATTGCCTAAATAAGACCGCTATTGTGTTTTACTGTTGATGCAGTTTGCTTTTATTATACAAAATTGCTGTATATCTTAATAAAATCAGGACGGCATCGGAACATATTAGCTGTTTGAAGCTCATAGCATTATCATAACAGACCATAGCGTCATTATGCATAATTGTCTGAATTTCCAAGCCTAGAAATGCTTTCTTTAATTCCTAATATGATTTCTCATCTCTGTGGGGGATTACGTTTTAAAGAAATGTCTCCTCTTTTATTGACAGCAGAAATATTTCAGTTGGCTTCAAGGAATTAAGTTATTATGTAGAAGAGATTAGGAATGCAATCATTGTGGGCTTTGAGACAATTTTGCAGTGTTATTGTGAAGTAGCCCGTAGCACATACGCCCTCAAAATGTCTTTTGCACACAGAAAGACATACTAAAAAATACTGTCTGCATGCTAAAAAAGCTAATTAAAAAATGATTATTAAATCATATTACACACAAAAATATGAAACGAGTGCAAACAGCATAATCAGAAAAACAGTGTATACTGTTTGGGATCAGGAATATTTTTAAAAATGTTTTTGAAAGTCTCATATGCTTAGCAAGGGTGCATTTGTTTGATAGAAAATACAACAAAAACAATAATATTGTGAAATATTTATTTACTTACATTTTGAACTGTAATATATTTAAAAATATATTCTGTTGAATTGGTCAAGAGGTTCACTCCTTGAATTTCATACAAGGCCCCAGGTTCAAAACCAGTCCATACAAACTTTTGTAAATAAATCAAGCAGAATTGATGTATATCAGAAACAGGGGCATTTGGTAGGATTTTATTTAGTGATTTTCCTGGAACAGGGAGCGAATGGAGGATGTTGCTCCAGGCAATTATGTTGTCTAGAGCTAAAGATTATACTTCATGTAATGAACTTGAAAGAATGTTTAGTTTGAGCTAGTGGGATGTACATGAAATGGAATGCACTGAAAAACAAATAGCATTTTTCTTTCTTTTTGAATCAAAGGCCTAGCGTGACCCCTGAATAATTAAATCCTTTTGGTCTAATAAATTCTCTCCTCAATTTTTTTCCCCATGTAAGGAGCCTGTCTCTGTTTATTTGCTGTAATAGACTCCAGAAAGATCAAAGGCACAGCAGAATAAGGAGTTGTCAGAGTGTGGCACTCAGAGAAATTATCTCTTCATGGCTGTAGATTATTGGACAAGGCCTTAGGGGACATTAGCTTCATTTGCATCTCTGCCATCTCCAGTTGAGTATGTGCAAGAGCGGGCTTTGAATCGGTCCGGTTGGCAGTGTCTTCTTATCACTCCATAGCTTTGCAGTGGTGCTGAAGCCAGTCTAGAGAATGTGTTCCATATCAAATTCAGTATGCTCAGAGATGAACTGGCTAGAATAGCAAAAAACTGGAAGTTGTGATATGGGGAGACAGCCTTAGGGACTCCTTCTTTATTGATAAGCAACGACTTCTAAGTTTTAAGTCCTGCTGTGAGTTTATGTGTGTGAGGGGGAGAAATGGTTTGTTATGCCATAACTACGGACCATAATATCATAGAACCTTGGCACTGGGTTGTTTAAAATTGGGCCAGTATCTAGAGCACCCTAGAGACCATTCTAGAAAACAACACCGCAAACTGCAAAGCCACAGTGTCATTTAGCCAGGCTAAATGCATGAGGTCTGGTCCACATTATGCCTTATTCTGACCAATTACTGTAGTGTAAACCAAGTTAAGGGAAGGGGTTATCTGACATATATTGTACCACAATAATAGAAGAAATTAAATGATTAAAATAGTTAGAGATGTACTAATTTTAACATGGTCCTATTTTGCTTTTTCACCTTTTCAACTTTAGTTAGTGTGTAATGTTGTTGTTTAAGCATAAAAAGATCTGCATTGTTACAAAGTACACTCTAAAAGAAATTACAACTAATGGCTAGTTCGGACTACAACACGCTTCTTCCTGGTGAGTCCTGGTTGCGCTGCGCAAGAGAAAAAAAAGAAGAAAAAAAAGCTGCTTTAGTAGCGTGTTGTCACCATGTTGAAGAGATGCTGTTTCTTCAACCCCGGTTCCAAAACCCCTTTGTGTTTGCAAAGGTTCTGCACAATCCTTGATTCTCAGGTTCCACTGATGTATCTCAGGATACATCAGTTCCACTGACACATTAAGGATTTATCAGCAATATTTTACTGGTATGCTGTGCCCCAGGAAAAAGGGTCTAGTGTCACCCCTGTAATGTACAACAATGAACTTTCATTCTGAGGTATGCAACAGATTACATTAAACAGTGTTATTAAATTATTAGTGTTTTCAACCCTCTCATGCTGCTCACGTGGCAGTTAAAAATGACTTTTTTTTTGTTTTGTTTGTTTTTCACAATGAGATGTATAATATGTGTGTGTGTGTGTGTATATATATATATATTATTATATTATATTAGATTCTATTATACTATATTCATCTAGTTTCCACTAGATGAAATTCACTTCCTATTAAAGGGATGGTTCATTCAAAATTGAAAATGTGTCATTTAATTACTCACCCTCATGTCGTTCCAAACCCTTATGATCTTCATTCATCCCTTCGTTAAGATATTTTTGATGAAATCCAAGAGCTTTTTGACCCTGCAGGAATGCAACTGCCATGTTTAAGGCCCAGACATCTGAGCACATTGTTAAAATGGTCCACGTGACATCAGTGGTTCAACCTTAATTTTCTGAAGCTGCAAGAATACTATTTCTTTGTGCGCAAAGAAAACAAAAATAATGACTTTATTCAATGATCTCTTCTCTTCCAGGTCAGTCGATGCAATGTGTAGCAGGGACTGACACGGAAGAGAAGAAATTGCAGAATAAAGTCATTATTTACTTATGAGCAATTTACTCTCCCTATAAAGACCTATGCAAAGCATGCTGGGACCTACAAATTCCCTGCCCATTTGCAGTTAATAATCATGCTGCATTAGCTCATTTTAAGTAAATTGAACAACCAGCCTGCTACAAAGTGCCTCAAACAAAACTCACAGTTTCTAAGATGTGATGCCACTAACCTCAAAGACTTTGGCCAATCCAGTCATTAGATCTTCTTTCTCATTATATTAACCTGGCATATTGCAAACATGATTGCATTTCCACACAAGATGATCTCCAGAAATTGTGTAAATCCAGCCAATCAGATTACAGGTTGCTTGATTGAGAAAGTAATATCCAGTTTTATGTGCATTATGCATAAGTCTGCTCTACCAACCACCCACAACACTTTAAAACTGTGTCAGTTCAAATTGCAGGGCATGCGCCTCTTATATTTCCCTCAGAAAATGTACAAATTCATTGCTGTGCCTCAAGTGCTTTTGTTTATCTGAAGATTTGTTTTCACTTTTCCATTCGGTGTTGCCTTCTCTGCCTCTGAGGATTGTTGCACGAGACTTACAGACATTCTGTACATTTTATATTTACCCTGGCATCCTGTACTGCTTGTTTAATCAGCCAATGTCATTTCTTTCTCCTAATCGTATCTTCTCTTGCCACTACCTGTTCTGATGCTGGCGGCCACCATCAGCAGCAACATCGCCTTAGTCTCCAACTGTACTGACACACAAATAGCAAGGCGCTGCTTGTCAGTACTGGCATTCTCATCAGTTTCCCATATTCCCCCTTCTAGTTCAATTCCCATTGGATATGTATCTGTAAATCTGAAACGTCGCCCTCCAATTCCATCACCTCCAGGAGATCTGTTTTCCCTATTTCCGCCTCAGCATCATCTTATCATGGCTCCTGCTCAGATAAGTCTACAATCTGCAATAATGGTTACAACACAACGGAGCATGCTCAACTTGCTTTGCACTTTTGGACTTTTTATCCTTGGAGTGGCAGGCTCATGCGAATAAGGCTAACCGGGTCATGCTTACCGGCAAAAGCTCTTGGCTTCTAACTACTTTTCATAATTCAGCCAATTCCCAATTGATACAATCAAGACCAGCCTTTTCTATTTTTCTTGTTGAATACAATTTCATTCAAAATACAGATGCAAAATGGGTTGAAACAGCGTTTCATTTGATTATAATGATCGCAATTAAGCCAACAGAACACTGGCCTCCAGCAGCTAATGAAACGGCTGCTACAATGCCGCAGGTCCTGAAGAGGTGAGTTGTCTGTGTGAAGGGTTCAGCTCTTGTTTTTCCTGGTGTGACAGAGGTAATCACAGACCTTTTGCTTCATTGTCTTGATGGTATTAAAGTTCAGACCCTGCTGCTGACCAGTAACAATCACAGCTGGTTATTCAGTGGTGTTGTTTCATAAAAGCATATTGATTATACAATCAGTACAAAGCAGTACATGATTTAGATCAGTTACAGATCAGTGAATACACTGAAAATGACTGATGGCTGATACAGAAAGCAGGTCACCTGGTACGGAATAACAAAATCATTAAACCACTTTTGTAATGGATAATCACAACTACCATGTTGTATTAGCATTTTTAAAAAGCCACTCATGTCTATGAACTACAGAAATTTAGGCACAATGTAAAGCATAGTAAAATCACTGTAATGCATGTCCTGGAGTGGTTTATTGCTTTTATTAAGCAGCAGTTGTACTTCTATCATTTGCATCATTTCCAATTATTAGTAATAATTAATATATGATTGAAAAATATGAAACCTGCTCTACTGCAAATGCTAAAACAATATGCAATGAACTTCATGTTTACTTAATTAACATTTATGTTTGAGATTATAATTAATCACACAATAATTATATTGTGCGAAGTCTCTGAAAAATTCTAGTCATCAAAAAGTGATATGTTGCAATAAATGTTTCAAATTAATTCTAAACATGATTTTTATTTTCTTAAAATTACATAATATATTCAAATCTAATTTAAACTGTAATATTTCACAAGGTCATTTTTTTTTAGTGTATTTTTGATTGAATAACTGCTGTTAAATTTATTTCTCTGTAACATCTCCCTAGTTTTGCTTTGTGAAGACATGCATACATGAGGCATGTTATGCTTAATAAATCAAGTGAAGCAGATGCAGCCCCATGAGTTTCCATAATTGATTCTGTTATTTTTCTGTTTATCATTGTGATACTGCTTTGACACATTGTGTATTAGCACTATAGAAATAAAGGTGACTTGACTTGACACGAGACACACTCTGCTTTCACTGTTTGCTTTGAGAATGAAAATAACCCAGTAAAACCACTTGTGCAGTTTGTTTTCCACAAAATAGAAACGGAGCTCATGAGACTAAACAGTAACAGCGGCTGAACAGAAACAGAGAGGCATCATGTCAACAGCCATCGGCTGTTCAAGAAACATTGTGGAAAACAAACATTGAAGGTCCTGGATCATTTGGCTTGGCTTGGCATACAGAAAACAGATGATTTCATGACTTACCTGAACATCAGTCCAGATCTGATCTGAGTGCTGCTGGTCTCCAGCTACAGCTGTCTGGATGCAGTCTGCAGGTTCTCCAGGCCTGTCAGGTGATTGGGCTTGTGGTCTCTGTGTTCTGAGCATTACAGCTGACAGAGTCACTTTACGTCGGCCGACGTTCTAATAAACACACGACAACTCTCCATTTCCGCTGCCTGATTGCTCTGCCAGAGCCAATGGAAAAGACTGTCTGTCATAACAGAGAAACCAAAAAATAATTATATAAATAAATTGTGAGAGTTCTTGTGATTACATTCAATCCTCACACAATAGCATTTGTTCTAATGTAACTCTGGAAAAATAGCTGTTTACCATTCCTGTAGAGTCACTTCCATTAGGACTAATGTCCGGCGGAGTGCTGCAGTTATTTCAGGATAATTATTTTGAATTCCCGTCTGCAGTAAACCCTTGAATTGATTGGTACACCCACACTACAGCACATACCTAGCTGTTCAGATGATTCATAATAGTACACAACACTGGAGCGTGTAATGCTGAGCACAGGAGCACAACTCAAGATTTTCGTATATTTTCTGGCTCAGGAGGAAGGACACATTTATCTATCAGACGGTGATGCTCATCTCCTGTTCTCACAAAGCAGCAGTGGCCTTCATCTTTCAATGGAGAAGGCAAAATGAAAATTAACAGCTGCTTTCTTTTTTTCTCTCAGGCAGTGGAGGTAATCTAATAGTCAATGTGGAAGTTATCTTAAAAAATAAATAAATAGAAATTATTTCTGCAAACGCAGCATTTATTGTCTGCAAAAGTCTTTTAGTTATTTTAACTTCCTTCACATCTACATTGTTAAATGTGAGCCAAAATCATCACAATTAAAAGAACCAAAGACTTAAACTACTTCAGTCTGTGTGCATTGAATTTATTTAATACACGAGTTTCACAATTTGAGTTTAATTACTGAAATAAATTAACTTTTCCACGACATTCTAATTTGAGATGCACCTGTATTATTGGGACATTACTTAATGTTCTTCATGTGAATAGACAGAACATTTTTTTTATTGTAAATGTTTTTAGATTGCATTAAATACCTAACTGGATGAATTTGGTAAATGATATTTCAGCACCCAAAAAAAAAAAAAAAAAAAATACAACTAAAAATGATGAACAATCAATTGAATATAAGTTAAATGAATTATTAAAAATTGTATGTAAAGTATTTAAATTAACATAACTAAGACCATGGCTCCAGAGTTGGGGTGCTGATCAGCTGCTATGAATTGTCATTATTTTTGAACGTTCTCATCGGTTTGTTGGTATGTGCGTAATTGCATGGCCAAGAAAAGCTGTACAAATTGCTCACCCAAGCAGGAAATATGCTGTTGTTGAAATATCTCCCATTACTTAAAATCACATTGTATTTGATGCAAAACTAACTTACTTAATAAAGATGCTAATTTTTACACATATACATTTTCACATTTTAAACTGTACTAAAACTTGCCAGCCCAGAGTTACAGTTGTGTTTTTCTGCACATTTATCTGTTTAAAGCATTTGTTTACTTTATACACTTTTATCGTGCATTGTTTTATGGCATTTAAATATGGTTATTTTTGTTATTTGCAAAAAAAAAAAAAAAAGTTATTTAACTTCTTAGTAAGAGGACAACACTGAAGTTATTTGTGTGTGTGTGTGTAATATACAGTGGAGATTGAAATTAGACAACAACCTACAATTTCCTAAATATCAAGGTCACTGCTTAGTCCTATTTAAATTTACCCTAACATAAGTAAAAGCAGTTTTTTTAAGCATATTTCATGAGTTTAATATATTCTGAAGTACAGTATGAAAAAACGTAAATTAAATATTTGAAAAAGAACACTGATCAAAATTAGAGAACACTTTCAGATACATCCCAGTTATTGGTATTAATCTGGATCGTCTTCCTTAATTATCTGACAAACACTATTTAACTGGCAGCATCTTTACAATTTCCAATGACTTTGCAAGATTGTGAGCTGTTCTAAAGTTGTTTTAGCAGCCATAGCAAGAGAAGTTGGTTGTTCTGAATCGGTGATTTCTAGAATATTGCATCTTTACAATGTCAATAACTCATTCAGGTCCCCCAGAAATGCTGGTCAACCACGAAAGACAAATGTACAAGAGGACAGGATAATGCAGAGAATCTCAGTGGAGAGTCGGTTCAACACTGCAGCTGCAATTGCTCACCAGTTCAGCTATGAGCAGGATAAGGATATGTCTTGGCATAGTGTCTCAACGTTTAAGAGAATTTGGACTGAAAGCCCACTATGCAGTGACCAAACCTCTCATCAGCAGAAAACAATCAAAAGGCTAGACTAACATTTGCTGAGGAGCATGTTATGTGGAGAGAAATTTCACTTAAGTGATGAAAGCCAATTTAACTTATTTGGGTCTGAAGGGAAACATTTTGTTTGACATCAGACTGAGGAAAGACTGAACCCAAAGTGTGTAAATAAGTCAGTGAAAGGTGGAGGAGGAAGTGTCATTGTTTGGGGGATCTTTTCTGCAGCAGAAGTTGGACCTCTTATACAGCTACATGGCAGAGTTAATGCAAGTGTTTATCAGAACCTCCTGTGACAATATATGGTTCCTTCCCTGCGTTCGTTGATTGTTCGTTGCCCAATCAGCCAGCAATTTTCATGCAGGACAATGCCCCATCACACTGCAAAACAGGTAAAGCAGTTCCTTGACGCTGAAAACATTGAAATAATGAAATGGACAGCCCAGAGTCCTCATTGAAAATCTCTGGAAAACCCTTGGTGACAAAGTTAGTGTGAGAGATGTGCAGAAGTCATTCAAAGCAAGGGCCTCTACTCTTCCTACTCATTTCTGACTTCTGTAACCTTCAGAAATTTTAGTGGTAATATTTCTTTGTGCTACAATCAATGCTGTTCTCTAATTTTGATCACTGTGTTTTCCACAAAATAAAGGGTTTTTGTTGAAGTGCCTATTTCATAAAAAACTAAAATTCCTTATAATTTTGAAGGATGAAAATTACATAACTTCTGAAATATCAAGTGTTCATAAATTGTTCTCTAATTTTGGATCTCCACTGTAATTCAATAATTTGATAAGTTTTAGCAATTATAATGATATGAAAATATCACAATATACAAAATATCAATGTACGTGGCTATGGAGAAATAGATTTACTAGCACATTTAGAAGCATTTACTAGCACATTGGTTATCATAGTAACGATTCACCATGTCCAAGACTTTAGCAATGGACGTTGTGCCAATTTTTCATTTATTTATTTATTTTATTTTAGATGGCAGTATCCAAATATTTGTTCTAGACAACAGCAAAAATGTGATGTGTTGTGCTGAACAATGATGAAAAACCCAAAGTCAGACCAGATCCTTTAGGCTTAGATGAACTAAGAAATTTCAAATCACCTGGACTGGTCTTGTGAAAATGGGATTTTGTGATGTTATTTTCCTGTTCAAAAGTCAGATTTTTGGTAATGTGCCTTGCAATGAAACTGGCAAGCCGTAGACGAAAACGTGTTAAAGAATAATTTAGCAGAAATGAGACACTCAAAAACACTGTCATTAAAAAGTCTTAATAAGCTTGTACACAATTATCAACTTCAGAAACAGCATGAAATATACAAAACATATGCATCAAAGAATTTGGTCATTAGAATTAGCAAAAGGTAATAAAACAGAAAACCTTCCGTTCATCATCAAAAGAGCCACTATTAGGCACACTAGAGTGGAGTTGAGTGTGGGAGATAAAGGGCTTCCTCTCCAGCAGCACAGCAGGTGTAATGTGACAGACAACTGATTAATGATGCATAGTTTATTTCGGTGTCCATTAGCTCGGAGGAGAGCAGAAGGTTCAGCCTCTCGTTGTGGGGTGCTGAGACGCCAGAGTGCTGGAAAGAAACACAACTGTGTTAGAAGAACCTGTGTGGCCTTTCACTGCCCTCTGCACCCCTAGGGTATCTTCCTTCACTTCATCAAACACCTTTGGCCCCCTGTGGATGGCCACTCATCTGTTGTCAAATTGAAGCAAAGAAAGTCTAACAGTCTAGGCTATTGCCCACACAGAAGTCTTAGTGGCAATTATGTATAGGCTAGTGGTGGTAGATATCCAAACCAAAATCGTAATTTTATTTCATGATATATATGTATATGTATATGCTGCTAATACGCAGCTTGTTAATAGTGAGAACTGTTCCTTAAATTGTTACCATTTTTATTTTACTTGTGTAAATGTTTTAATAGTATTACTTTGTTCTACATTTTCATTAATATTATTTCATAATTTATCATTCTTGAATTTACACACGCACATCCCTTCACACATCTTGGTAAGCTGATAAATCGAAGTCCAAAGCAATAGGACAATACATGTCCGTCAGTCATTTCATTATTCCTATACCTATAAAAAGAGACATTGAGAAAAGTAATTTCTGCAATAGCTCAATAATGTGACATGTAAAAATGTAGCTGCTGAGTATTTGGCAATAAAAGTGTGTTCTTTCAAAATTAGATTGTACATTTCATAATGTTCAGTATAAGAAAGCTTATATGGCTGTCTTTGTTAAAGATAGTCTGTATTATTATATGGTATTGGACCTCAACTGTAAATTGAGTTATTGTACCAAGTTTTTCTCAAACAGAAAAGACAGAAAACTCATCATATGGACTTTTACATGTTTTTATGTATGTTTGTGTTCATTTATTGATTGATTGATTGACTAATCTTGACAGTGGTGGTTGCCAGCCTCTTTCTTTGTATGAATAGATCAGACTTTTCAGGGTTTATATCTCCTCATTCTTGTCCCAGAAACACAAAAAGAGAAATTCTGCCAAGGTATGTTAGGACTGACAAGTTTGCAAGCATCATAGGCTGGTCTTAGTGGTCTCTCCCCTGCATTCCTTGCAAATACATTGGTCTTTTACATAACGTCTTGGCTAAAGGTCAAAGGAGCATGATTATCATCTGAGTTATGCGAAAGAGCTAACCTATGATATCACATTCATAACCTCCTTTCCTGCTCACTGGTCAGTTCTCCTGCAATCAAAACAACATCTTTGCTGGCAAATGTCTGCATTTCTTCGGCAAGTACTGTTATCAGTACAGGAGTTATTTATGTGAATGCCATTTAAATAATATCAGTGCATTTTTTTTTTTCTTCTGGTGAACGTCTGTGTTTAGATGAATACCAAGAATTTACAAAGTTCCCAGACAGTTTTCTTTTTGACAGGAGATGTATTGTGTTGACTCTTGAGACATGGCTTTTAAACAGGGCATTCACTAAGGAAGCCCTCTTTCATTTAAAAATGCAATTGAATGGAACAGAATGCAGGGGTCTCAAGACATTTGTGACCTTGGACCACAAAACCAGTCTTAAGTCACTGGGGTATATTTGTAGCAATAGCCAAAAATACATTGTATGTGACGATTTTCTCAACATTTATATTTTTTTGCAACCTCATATTCCAGATTTTCAAATAGTTGTATCTCAGACAAATATTGTCCGATCCTAACAAACCATACATCAATGGAAAGCTTATTTATTCAGCTTTCAGATGACGTATAAATCACAATTTCAAAAAATTGACACTTAAGACTGGTTTTGTCATCCAGGGTCACATTTTATTTATTTATTTATTTATTTATTTGTTTGTTGGTTGGTTGGTTGTTTTTTTGTTTGTTTGTTTTAAGGTAAACCAAGGTGACAGGATGATTTTACGTTTAATTGAATTTAAAGGAACCAAATTTAAAGACACAAATGTGAAAACTTTAAAAAGGGTAAAAAATAAACATTCAAATTTACAGCAAAAACTTCAAACAATTTATTGCAAAAAATTTGTTATTTCAGAAATTCCACTCTCAAGGCCTGTTTACACTAATAAGAATGTTCAATAAAATAATAATAATTATTATTATTAGGTTGGCTTGAGAAATCTGATCTGCTATTTAAGCTTCTTATTCTTATGAGACTAAAATTTCGGAACACTCCTCCTCCTAGAGCTTTCAAGCTAGAACCACCAAACTCAGCTCTTCTGTCTGATCTGACTCGGGTTGCTATATCTTTTCAGATTGATCCAACTTATAGTTTTCATAAATTAAAATTCCTAAAAATACCATAGACTACATTGACGGAATGTTCAGATGAGCCAAGACTATTCAAACTCCAACTGTCAAAATTAAAATCTACGGAGCCCCTTAAGGGACATGGTGGTGGAAAAAAATTTGGGGTAGGAGGAAAAAATATTTTTCAAATGTTTGTGTTCTCTCGCAAAACCAATTAAGTTCAGACAAACACTTCCTGTTTACTTTACAGCTTGCAGTGGGTTCATACAGCTCCGTATGTTCACAATGGAGCGGTTCATAGAGTTTTATTTTGAAATTGGACTCAGATGAAGAAATACGTCAGTGCTTAGTTCAAGGCACGGTTTTGGGACATTCTAAAACACTTAATGTTTTAAAAAAGTGACATTGGAGGACCAAATTCGATAATAATAAATACTGATAACCAGGGGAGATTCTAGGATTTTCATTTTAGGGGGGCTCATATAATAATAAAAAATAAATATTTACAAAAAAAATTATTGAAAATTTGTACAAAAAAATTGTAGAACCGTTCTACATAAATTCAATTCAAACAATAAAAAATATTTTTAAAAAATTAATACAAAACACAGACACACACACACAATGTTTCAATCTCTGTCAATCACTCTGATATGCAATTAAATTAGTGCACTGACTGAGTGCTGTCTGTCACTGTCTTTAATCATTTCTATGCATAACTGTATGGTAGTTAATGGCACATGTAATGTAATATTATGTTCTATATTGAAAGCAAAATTTTCAAATGAAAATAGCAATAACGTGATCGTTTTATAAAGTATGTGTTCATATGTGTTAAGGGCTTTCGCTGAAGGAAACAGCTGTGGTGTGACGAGTGGTGAATGCAGCGAAAACTTTACAGTAGATTGGAAACCGATTGCTCTCCCATGACTTTTTGTAAACTGTATTTATGACAAAGAACTGCATAGATGTAGATATTATAACAATCTATCAATAAACACACACTTTGTCCTCTCCTCTGCGCCACCGCAGTCTGTGGATTGAAGAACGCACAGAAAGATGGGGAGGAGCCGAAGTCTGCTGCCGTTTTCATTTGAAATTTAAAGGGGAAGAATCGCAAGATTCTGGGCGTCGCTAGGCCATTTTTAGGGGGGCTTTAGCACCCCTAAATTTCTGCTCAGCCCCCCTAAAAATGGCCTAGCGACGCTGATGCATGCTGATAACCACCGCGAGCTGTAAAGTAAACGGGAAGAGTTTGTTCGAACTCAACTGGTTTTGAGAGAGAACGCAAATATCTTTGCAAGGGAACGCAAAGTTTCTCGAGGGAAGGCAAAAGTTTTGCGAGAGAACGCAAAATATTTAAAAAATATATTTTCCTTCCACCCCGAATTTTTCCCACCACCATGTCCCTTAAGGGGCTCCGTACAAATCTAAACACACTGAAGCCCACTAGACTCAATCAGACTTCCCTTCTATGTATTATTTCTAATCCATTCAATCTCATTCAAACTCATCTAATATTTCTAATTGATCTATCTATCCTAGCAACACGCTAATCATGCTAGAAACATACTAACAAATGCTAGTAGCATGCTAATCATGTTAGAAACATGCTAGCGACATGCTAGTAACCTACTAATCATGCTAGCAACATGTTAATTACTTGCTAATCGTGCTAGAAAAATGCTAGTGAAATGTTAGTAACTTGTTAATAATGCTAGAAACATGATAGTTACTTGCTAATCATGCTAGCAACATGTTAGTAACAAGGTAATCATGCTATAAACATGCTAGTGAAATGCTATTAACTTGCTAATAATGTTCGCAGCATGCTAGTAAACTGCTGTAGCAACTCATGTTATGTGCAGTTTTTACATTATGTGCAGTTATTACATTATGCAGTTGCTACACATGCTAATCATGCTAGATACATGCTAATTATGCTAGAAAAATGCTAGCGACATGCTACTGACTTACTAATCATGCTAGTAACATGTTAGTTACTTGTTAATAATGCTAGAAACATTCTAGTCACTTTCTAATCATGCTAGCAACATGCTAGTCACTTTGCTAGTTATGCTAACAACATGATAGTCACTAGCTAATAATGCTAACAACATGCTAGTTACTTGTTAATCATGCTAGTAACAGGCTAAGCATGCTAGAAACATATTATCAACATCTATCTAATTCTAATCTATCTAAATTTTCAAACTTCAGGCTTTTACAGCTGCTTTAAAATCTCAGGCTAGGTTTGACAAACTTTTTAATCTATTATTATTATTATTATTATTATTAGAATAAACAGATATTACAAACATTTGTATGCCATCATTGTGACAATATGATTACATTTTTAAGTTATTTATTTCTGAATGGAGAGCTACTCTAACCTCTTTTACATCAAATTGCAGAAAAAAACCTGTACAACAAATAAGATTTGTGCTTTCGGTCACATGCACAGAGCCGCTGTTACTACATATAACCATGGCTTGGTGGCACTCACAAACACACTACTTTGATGAGTGACAGTGAATCACAGAGGAAAAATTTGGAACTCTTGTATTTGGTGTTTGGTTGTTTGATAAAAGACCATATAGCGAACTCACAAATCTGAATGACTATTTGAAAACATACTGTTTGATTTCCTTTCTTCTCCCTGACAAACGGGTGTCAGAAACAGACAGTTGTGCAGCACAGTGTATTTTTGCTTTTCTATAACAGAATGAGTTTGCCTTTGAGTATTCAGCCATCTGCTGTTTTTTTTTTATAGATTGGGCAGAATAGACAAAGCACATGCAAAAATCAGACTGAGTCTGAACAGGACTTCAGAACCCAAAAAATGTTTGTGGGTTTACTGTGCGTACATTAACAATCAAAAACATAACAGTGCAGATAAATTGCATGAAAGTGTCCTGTGTGAACTGTCATGTACCTTATTCTTCTCTTTTCAAATAAAACCTGTGTCTATTTGATGTCAGCGTTTGGCCTGTTTTTGGTTGATGTGAAAACAGCTGACGTCCAACAGGTCCACACCAAAAGTGCCCCTGAAACAGCACTGTCCAATAACAAAGAGAATTCCTGCTTCATGATATCAAAAATGCTGGGACTCAGAAGCTGAAACATAATCTTGTTTCTTTTGGGCAGACAAGATGTATGTAACTCAGCAGGTATCAGTGGCATCTCATCATCTACTGTCTGTCTTCATTAAAGTCTACAAAAACCTTTTGGGGTTTTCAGTTGAAGCTCATTATGATTCAGCAAGTTCATTGGTACAAATCTGTTTTCATTATACTTTTGCTAGCACATGTCACACATGTCTGCACGCCATCCTCAGGCTCATGAACAGCTGGAAACAACTGTGAATCAAAGCTGAGCAGACTCCAGTGCTTAGTCATACGTCCTTGATTTAGAGAGTGTGGCCCGTCTGTCAGTTTGACTGTAGATTGAAGCAGGTAACCTGTGGCTTTGAATACAAATGTAGCCATTGTTGCCAGTTTTGTAAAAAAAAAATCAGATGAACAATGCTACAGATGCTCATGATTGCCTGTGTACTGCACTGACTGCACTACTTGCATTTTTATATTGTGAGACAAGAGCTGTATTTTGAAACTTGGTAAGCTTCCTCCATGGGCATCACAGATATGCACCAGACACTCTTTTAAGATATGTTCTTTTGTTTCAATTTGAAATCATAATGTATCTGTTGTGGAAGAGGAAACCCCATAACGCACTGCAGCAAGCTCAGTGAAATAAATATAATCCAAGATTGCGAATCATAAGAAAAACAGAAATAACTAGTTTATTCAATGCTCGTCCAAGGCTGACACGGAAGAGAAGAAAGTAGTTTCTGGGCCTTGAGCGTGCGTTGTGTTGCTGTCTATGCAGGGTCAGAAAACTTTTTGTTCTGAAGATGAACGAAGGTCTTATAGGTTTGAAACGACATATTTAAAATAGCATTCTTAGTTTTATTTTTTATGTTTTTTTTTGTGTATAACTATTTGTATTTTTTAAGCTATTTTGTTAAAAAAAAAAAAAAAACAAGACGCCATTTTATTCAGATTTTTTTTTTTTTTGATTATTTTAAAATAGTGTAACTAAAATAATCTGTACCTTTTATAAATGCATTTTTTATATGTAATTAAAGTAGTTAAACAGAAATCAACATTCTAGACATCAAGAGCCAATACAAAATGTCAGGGGCGGTTCTAGACCCTTTTTAGGTGGGCTTCAATGTGATAGAAATAACTCTGGTGAGAAGTTTAAGTTCTTTAAACAAAAAATAAATAAAAATTAATTAATTGCAGGGCCAACAGTACTGAGCATGCAACACATAATTGTCTGATACATTTTTGAAACATTTCAAAACTTCTTTTGTAGCAACAAATATTTACATTCACGTTCTTGCGTACCGCAGCACCGGTTCAAGGGTTCATCGTGGTGTGAGTGCTCAGGAGTGACAAGACATGCTGTACTTAAGTTCTGGCAAGTGAATATTCTGATAGAGATAAATGGGTGGAGCGCAGTGCTCTCTCTCGTCGCAGCTCTTATTCACATGGCTCAGGATTCATCCATGCTCATCATTTGTTCTGTTTAGTTTTGGGCAGCTGGGGAATCGATACCTGTGGGCCCGAACAAATCACTCCTGAGCGCATCACCACCAAGGATCATTTAGCACTGTCACATAGGCGTACATGGACACACACAGGCACCGTGAACCGTATCTCCCTGTATGGCTTACACATACCCCTTGTTGAAGAATGTGGGGAGGAAAGCTATCTTTTAGTGACTGTGAAAAGGCTGCGGCTCTTAGCAGGATGAAGCATGGGAATAGCCACAGCATGGTGTTGCAGTAGCAGGCTCGGTCTGAGGTAGAGATTAATAGGAGAAGGATAGAGGAACATTACCAGCAGTCAGGGATAAATGGCTGAAACTTGTATGTGCTGTAAACTTTATTAATCTGTCTCACCTGTGCAAAAAAAACAGTTCCGCGAAGAGCCGTTCATCAGAAGCGAGCCATATCGGGGAGTCAGAGAATTAGCTATGCAGTGTTCCTCTGTTGCAGGGTCAAGTTCTTACTTCCAGAGGGCACGTAATGTGGAGGATCACTTAACGCTCAACAGGGGGGAAGTGCTACCTGTGATGAGAACATGTTCGGGGCAGGCTTGATAAGGCACTTCCTGTGTAATCCACCATAGGAGCTCAGAAACAGTAGGATATTAAGATGAAGAGGTGGAATTAAAATGAATATAACACATTAGTGAGGCACAATAGTTCTTGAAGTGGAAAGGAAAGTAGGGTAATTCCTCTCAAAGCATTTAACATTTGAACCAACTCTTGTTTTAGACATAAACACTTGACTCTTCAATAAGAACCAATGAGGTGACAGTTGGGAAAGGACAATTTGAGGTAGTCATAGGTTAATATGGTAAAACAGCTCAGACTAGCCTAAAATGGTCTGTTGGTGTCCCAGTCCGAACAGCTTTGATAGTTGATAGTTTGATAGTTGGGCCATCATTGAACATTTGTTGGCCCAGTTTCCTGTGTAGGAGCGCAGAGACACTACGATATTGAATTTAAGAAGTGGAATTAGAAAGAATGCAATACATTAATGAGACACAAGAGCATTTGAAGTGGATCTTTAAGGAAGGAAAGAGGGTTAAATCCTCTCAAGAGCATTTAAAATTTGAACCAGCTGTAGTTCTAAAGAGAGATGCTTGACACTCCATTAAGAACAAATGAGGTGACAGTTGGAAAAGGAAACTTTGAGATGGACAACAGGTCAATGCGGTAAAAAGGAGAAAATGTGCAGTCAAATTAGTGAATTTTTGCAGGCAAAAAAGTTCACAGTTTATTTTAAAGAGTTATGAATCACTGCTCACTTTCACTTGGTGAACTTTGCCAAATTCAAATGACAAACCTCAACCCATTGTGAAATCTGTGTCGCAAAATGTTTTGCCCTCCTTTGAAATTCCAGATCGCATGGATTCCTATTGAAATAACTTGATTTCGATCATAACAACACTCTGAAGATTTTAGCATGGTAATGGATTTGACAATGTTAATGTATTTGGTCTTGGCGGAATAGATCTGCTATGCTGCTGAATTGCTGCTGCCGTTGGTTATTGCTGTTGTTGTAGATTACTGCTGCCTCTGCAAAGCAAGTACAGGAACTTGCGACTGCCAATACATACACCGAAACGGTGATGTGAGTATTTAAAACATACTGCCGCTGCACAAATAACATATAATAACCTGTAGCAGATCTATACAGGTGGAGCTGGGGAAGGTGGAGGGTTTCAGAGGAACTTTGAAGGTGCGTTATGAAATGCTCTAGTGAATACTAACCAGCTATTTAAATGTAAAGCAGCAAGCTTGTGCCAAGTGTTTAATTCTGTGAACACATCAGTTTGCATTAATGACCCATCAGCCTGCGCCATCTGTGTTTCATGACAGAACTTGGCATTTCTCTTTCAAAAATTCACCAACGGACCATATATATATATCATCCCATTCTGATCAGGTTCCATAGTTTGAGGATGGTGACACAAGCCAACCAGCCACTGGCCAATGTTTTTACAGTGTGTTCCACACCACTGGCAGTAGTCGGACCACCGTCAGCATCTTTTTGGCCAATTGGACATGTGGAATCATCATCGGAGAGAGGTCATTCTGATTGGCTGTTCAGCTTAGTGAACCAGTCCACTAGAAGAAAAAATTAAAAGTGATGAAAGCAACAAATTGTGAAGTCAACATTTTCATCTTATCTGAGCATTCCAATATGAGAATATTTTCATAATGACATGGCCATCTAGAATAAAGAGAGTCAAAGTCCAACTGCTTCAGGCGTTTGTCTTTTGAAGGGTCAAGTTATTACTTTGTACGTAATGGGGAGGAGCACTTAATGGTTAATAGGGGGGAAGTGCTACCCGTGATGAGAACATGTTCAGGGCAGGCTGGTTAAAGCACATCCTGTGTAATCCCCCATAGGAGCTCAGAGACAGTAGGATATTAAGATGAAGAGGTGGTATTAGAATGAATGCGACACATTAATGAGACACAAGAGCTTTGAGTGGATCTTCAAGGAAGGAAAGTGGGGTAATTCCTCTCAAGAGCATTTGACATTTGAACCAACTCTAGTTCTGGAGAGAGACACTTGACTCTCCAATTGGAATAAATGAGGTGACAGCTGGGAAACATGGTGGTCACAGGTCAATGCTGTAAAAAATGGAAAATATTGCTAAAGAAAACTGCTCAGACTAGTCTAAGATGGTTTGTGGGTGTCCCAGTCCTGGCAGCTTTAAGAGTTTTAAGACTATGACACACCAAGTCAATGTTTGGCCAATGTCAGACAGTCATGGAACATCTGTCAGCCTTTTTAACCAGTTGAGCATGTTGAATTGGCGTTGGAGCGGTTAACTAAAAGGCATTATCCTGACATAATATATGCTAATATACATTGATCCCCGTACTTCTTGGAAAATGGTGTAGGACCCCAGACCACTGCTTCTATTCAATATATCTACAAATGCACTTGAGTTTCATCCACCACTACTCTGAAATTGAGCTTGCGAATGTGCTAGCTACTTTTGTGAGCTAAACTCAATAATTCAACAATTTAATCTTTGTAAAAAAAAAACTATGGAATTGGATCCGGAATCTATTTTTATCTATTTACACATCTCATTTGCTTAATGCCAGTTAATGTTAATAGCAATGCTGTCAATAACTAGCAAAATCCTCATAAAAATACAAACTTTTATTATTATTATTATTTTACTTTTAAACTCATATTAAACTCTTCACTACTCTATATAGAAATGCTATGCCAATGCACCTGTTAAAAGGGCTCTTTCTAATAGTAGTTCAGTTACTTCCCCCCATCAACCTGCCATAATCGCCACCGTTCCAGGACCCCATAATTTACAAATTAAGCACCGGCTAGCTGTCATTCTATGCTGCACTCAATTACTTTGTACAGAGGTGCTGAGGCATGTCACTTACTAATGCTAAGACATGGATGAATGATTCAAAAGAGCTTAACTACTGCTATTTAAAGGAAATATGAGCGTAAAGTACCATGTGTTAACAAGAATATTGAATATTAATTGTGCCTGCAAATTAAGAACCTTGCAGATAATTTTTCACAATACTAAAATGAACTGCAAAATAAGTCTTTATACTTTGGCACTACTGACAAGGAGATAATAGACCAGGCCAGAGACTTAAAGACCTCATGAAATCACATTTTTTTCTGCCATGTGCGATATGAATTAATGGACAAAAGTATTGGGTAATTATTAAATTCGGGTGTTTCAATCAGACCCATTGCCACAGGTGTATAAAATCAAGCACCTAGCCATTGCAGTCTGCATTTACAAACAGTTGTGAAATAAATGGGTCGTTCTGAAGGGCTCAGTGATTTCAAGCATGGTACTGTGATAGGATGCTGCCTTTTTAATAAGTCAGTTTGTGAAATTTCTTCCCATTTCTACGGGTAACTTTAAGCCTCTAGGTAAAGCAGCAACAAAGCCACAACGTTACTGTTTGCTGAGGCGCATTGTGTGTAAAAGTCGTCAACACTCTGCTGATTCCATAGCTGAAGAGTTCCAAACATCCACTGACATTAATATCAGCACAAAAACTATGTGGTGGAAGCTTTATGGAACTGGTTACCAAGGCCAAGCAGCTGCATGCAAGTGTCTCATTACCAAGTACAATGCTAAGAATTGGATGGGGTGGTGTATAGCACGCTACCACTTGACTTTGGAGCAGTGGAACAAAGGTTCGCCACTCCTGTCTTTTTGGGCCAGTGTCTGAATGATACCCCTATAATGGTCCCTATAGGTTTCCCAATACGTTTGTCCGTATAGTGTATATACAGTTCAAATATTTGGGGTCAGTATAATATTTTAATGTTTTTTTAAAGAACTTATGAAGACTTTTATGGTTAACAATGCTGCCCTTTGTTTTTGCAGTATTTAAGGGAAAGTTGCAAATCAGTCATTGCGATTCTGTAGCCAGATCAGCCCGTAGTGTGGCGTGTATTTCACATGCTCCATTCTATGTATCTTCTTGAAGTCAGGTATACATTTTTACTCTTAGATTCATCTTTGAACAACTGATGTTATGCATTTCCTTATTTTTGAATTGGCTTCTTATTGTTTTATGTAATTGGCACGACACATTTACCTGCACTGTTAGACATTTCAAAGGGTTTAAGATTTACAGTAGCAAACTGTATTTGATTTACAGTTGAAAACTGTACTGTTTTACAGTAAATTACTGTAAATAAAATCCAATTCATCAGTATACTACTGTAATTCATTCATTTTAATATAGATTTCATTAGATTTTATAATTTTTTTATATACAATTCATTTTATTTTTACTCTACATAGGTACTACTGGCATTCAATTAAAACAGACACAATAATTACAAAATATCAAATTCTTTATTTAAAATATTGCATGTATAACTCTTAAAAATACAGACTTCCAATGCTGGAACAGTGCATCTTCACCATTTCTCCTGTCTTAGGACGTTTTGCAGTGCATTATTTTGTGTCCTCTGGATTCATCCTTACAAAGAATCTTTAGGCAACAGAAACACAATGGGGAAAAAAGACAAGCAGCCAAAGAATACATGGCTATCTGCAAAACCCAGGTGCTGTTCCAAAACGTGGCCACCATCTTTGCGCACCATCCACTTTGTTAGTGAAAGAAATGTCTTCTCTGAAAAACAAGAAGTAGAAATAGCACACTTTTAAAAGGCAAACCTCATATAGAGTACACAAATCTCTCAAAACCATAGTTGTTCTCTTACCATGAATTATCAGTCTCAGGGTGGCTGGCCTGCTCATGTCTTGTCATTGCAGTTGCCTTTAAAACACAAATACAAAAAATGCAGTAAATCTTAAATTCCATTAAAAACTATAACAAACTAATTCTAAAAATAGGAAGGCAGCTAGCCATAAAACTAGTTTAACCTAGCTAACATACAATTTTATTTTCTCAATAGACCAATTTCATGTAGACGTCACAGTTACGTCACTCGCAGCTGCGCACGCATTGTGGTGGCAGAAACACACGGTAACAAGCGGAGTGAAACAGGGAAAATCCACAGAATAAGAGATAAAATGTACTGTTGTGCCTTTGGATGTCAGAATTGGAATGCAAATAATTTTTTATAGAATACTGTCGTCAAAAACACCATTTGAAGCTAAACGCAGACGTTTAAACTGACAGACTAATGAATGAAACCTGCTATGATTACTCTACTTTTAAAGCATGAATTTGATTTAAACAATTGGTCAACATAATATTCAAATATACAGTTCATAGGGAATATATTATATTTGTCCTACATTTACAGCATGAATAAACCTATACCAATTTGCATCACATTACCTATTTTATCCCACAATTCTTTTTTGAGACTTTTTTTTTCAACTTTATATTTCATATTTCGGACTTTATAACTCGATTTAACTCAACAATAGCGAGTTTGTTCATTCTGAGGGGAAAAAAGCCAGATGTGTGGGATATAACTCAAAAGAGAGAATGACCAGATTTTTCTTATCAGACTTGTGAGATATAATCTCAGAATTGCAAAAATAAAGTCGGAATTTTGAAATATTGAAATTTAAATTTGAACGCTGCTGCCACTGCCAGACAAAATAAATAAATAATAAATATTAAAAAAAAATTAAAAAAAAGGACGACAGCTGTGGTTAAAGGAGATTGCACACTTCTTATCAGAAAAGGTTCAATAAAGTATTGTCTTTTGTTGTTATGGGCGCGTCTAAAGATTTCTTATGGATCTCAGTACTATGTCGTGTATGAAATAATGTCTGTGTGCATGTGTGTAAAACAACAAACTGACAATTTATATGCTTAATCGTGTAATTGTATATACATTGTTATGAGTAATTGTGGCTGGAATAATAATGTAGCTGTAAAAATAGTTGCCTGCTGAAATTGAAATATATATTACATCTTCATAGACACACGGTGAGTTTGTCTTTACTACACGTTAGTTGTGAGTCACTCAAGCGGAGGTAATCCTGTCAGATCGTCCATACTTTGAGTGAGTACAGGTCGGCCAATTTCGTCCATTAAAGTGAACCTTTTCAAATAACGCAGTCCCGGACAGTATGCAGGTATGTAGCCCTTACATATGCAGGTAAAATCGGAATTTCTTCAGTTATTGTTAAAAAAAACAAGCTAACAGACTTCATAGCTAGCGTTAGTGAAGCGGTCAGGGGGATCTTTCTGCCACCACCGAAGCTCCGCCCACAGAAAAACGTCACAATGTTTACTAACAGGAAATTGGTCTATAGGCTACTGGCCAACATTAACTACTAACACCTGAACTAAATTTCACATTAGTTAACCTAATGTTAATATAAGATAAGCGTTGCTCGTTAAAAATAATTTTAATTCGGTAACTTAATTCAATAAGATGACAAAGTCGCTTGAAACAGCGCAGTTTACCATAGTAAAGTTTGTTACCGGCATGTTGACGAGTAAATTTTACTATGGGATAAACTGGTGTGCAAAAGTCTGACACAAACGCACAGACAAACGTACATATATTTTTACCTTGCTTGCTGGTCTTATTCTCTCGTAAGGTGCATCGACACACAGCGTAGATGTTCTCCGGAGCTCTCCGGATTTATTCTGATCTGTTCTGAAATCATTTTTTCCAAGTATATTAATGTGTAGTGGTATTTCCACAAATCTGCGTTCAGGACAGATCACACCAAAGCACTAATGGATGAACCATGGGGAGCACCATGAGGGAGACTTTGGATTTCTGACTGTCGCTGACGGTGTAGCTCTCGTGGTTATAGGGGAAAAAAAATAATAATAATAATATTGCCTAAATTTAACGATCACTTGAAATTTGAGTTAGATCAAACACGGAGCTAGACTAAAATTTAAACTAAATTCAGAGGCGCAAGTATAAGACCGAACATGCATCAAACCTTCAACCAGGCCGCTAGATTCCACTGTTTGGACTAGCAAGTGGATCCTTACACTGTCGAGTCCCAGTTCCTGCGAGAACCACGTGTCCCGAAGACCAGAACGTCAGTCCAGATCAAGTGGTAACACAGAGCAAACTGCAGCCAAAGCCGGTTCCTGTAGCCGAGAACAAACCTCAGTGCAAGCATGACTTCTGCAGATACGTCCATTCTCATTCACATTGACATTACAATTTCTCCTGCTTCTTAATTATTTCACTCATCACCCTCTAGTGGAGAGTAGAAGTTACTAAATTTTTTTTTTTTTTCCCCAAATTGAAAGTTTGTTAACTACCTTAATTTTAAAGGGGTTACAGAAATGCATATAGAGAACAGATGGAAAATGGAAAGGAGTATTACTGGTAATACAAACACCGCTTTGAAATGAAACTGCAAAAAAAGACAGTTTAAAATTAAACTCTCTTGATATATATTTGCAATTGTCTAGCAATCAAAATCATTATTTGACTGTTTTTCCCCCTTTAAACAATATACAGAAAAAAAAGCTGCATGTTTCGTCGCATATGATATAAATAACCCCAGTTTACGGTTTACTTTCTAGTAAATGCATATCTAAACATGAAATGTAGCATTGCCAATATGTAACTGCATATAGACAACAGATATACTTTAACTGTGAAGGTAAATATTATTATTATTATTATTATTATTCAGTTAAATTATGATTTTGGTTGATAGATGATTGTGAAAAGCTTATAAACATACAATATACTGACTTTCTGAGGATAAATACACAGGTTTACAACAATATGCAGTTCCTCTCAAATAGCTACCTTCTCATTTTCAGGTCATTGAATCTTCAGGTCTTTGCTTGATTCGGTTCTTGCAGCAGCTCCTATACTCAGAGTTTAATCAACGACATAAATACAATAAGTGCATCACACCAAAACAACCTCCATCACATTTAGGCATTTAGCAGATGCTTTTATCCAAAGTGACTTACAAATGAGGACAACAGAAGCCATCAAAACCAACAAAACAATAATATGCAAGTGCTCATTTAACCAAAAGCAGTACATATAGAGATGATTTTTTTTTTTTTTTATATATACAATAAATAAAGAAAACATGTAGATGCAATAGAAAAGTTAGTATTAATAATAATAATGAGATAATTAATAATGCGAGAAAGTAATTAAATTACAACAACGACAATAAAGCGAACACAACGTACCCGTTCAGATGACTTACAAACTAATATTTCCAATCAAAACACGTTGATAACATAAACCTATTTAAAACAACGACCCTTTTAAAATTAAAACCTTTAAAGAAATGAAGCTATCAATAATGAATTAAATTCTCAATCAGCATGTACCTCCATCAGCCATTTCCATGAAAATTCTCGACAACTCGCATTCTTCTTCCTCTTTTTCTTCGTTTTTTATTGGCGGTTCGCATTCTTAATAAATCAGAGACTTATTATATCCAGGTGTGCGCAGTGGTACGCAGGTGCGCATGCGTGACCAAAACAAAAAATGCACTGGGTAGTTCAGACTGAAAACTTCTGGCAAAATGGCGCACTAAGAAGTCACATTTGTTACATGCTCTCATTCAAGGAGATAATAGACTAGGCCAGAGACTTAAAGACCTCATGAAATCAAATTTTTGTGCCATGTGCGATATGAATTAATGAACAAAAGTATTGGGACCCCTAATTATTGAATTCGGGTGTTTCAATCAGACCTATTGCCACAGGTGTATAAAATCAAGCACTTACCCATTGCAGTCTGCATTTACAAACAGTTTTGAAAAAATGGGTTGTTCTGAAGGGCTCAGTGATTTCAAGCATGGTACTGTGATAGGATCCTTTTTAATAAGTCAGTTTGTGAAATTTCATTCCTTTCTACGGTAGTTATTCTACAGGCAACTTTAAGTTGTATTATTAGAACGTGGAAGCCTCTAGGTAAAGCAGCAACTCAGCCACGAAGTTACCGTGTGCTGAGGCACATTCTGTGTAAAAGTCATCAACGCTCTGATGCCATAGCTGAAGAGTTCCAAACATCCACTGACATTAATATCAGCACAAAAACTATCCGGTGGAAGCTTTATGGAACTGATTTCCAAGGCCAAGCAGCTGCATGCAAGTGTCTCATTACCAAGTACAATGCTAAGAATCGGATGGGGTGGTGTAAAGCACGCTACCACTGGACTTTGGAACAAAGGTTCGCCACTCCTGTCTTTTTAGGCCAGTATCTGAATGATACCCCTATAATGGTCCCTATAGGTGTCCCGATACTTTTGTCCGTATAGTGTATATACAGTTCAAATGTTTATGATCAGTATGACATTTTAATGTTTATTTAAAGAACTTTTATCAAGACATTTATGGTTAACAATGTTGCATTTGTTAGATCAAATGTAGACTACTATAAAACAGTATTGTGAAATATTAAATCTAATAAATGGTTTTCGAAATTAATTAAAAATGCACTTAATTCTTGTGATTGAAAGACTGAATTTTCAGCAGCCATTACCCCAGTCTTCAGTGTCACATGATCTTCAGAAATCATATATTATGCTGACTTTCATGCTCAAGAGACATTTCTTACTATCATCACAATTGAAAATTGTTGTGCTTTTTTTATTATTTTTATTTTATTTTATTTTATTTTATTTTATTTTATTTTATTTTATTTTATTTTATTTTATTTTATTTTATTTTATTTTATTTTATTTTATTTTATTTTATTTTATTTTATTTTATTTTATTTTTTTTTTTTTTTAGGTATAGAAAGTCCAAAAGCAATATTAAAAGTATTATAATTATATATAAAAATTAGGGGTGTCCCCGACTAGGATTTTCATTGTCGAATCGGAAATTTTGAATCTTGCTGATAGTCGACTAATCAAATCATGTTTGGGGGCGGGGCAAAATACATTACCAAGAGTCAAGTCAGACATATCAAGTTATATGACATTAACACACAGGGAAAATGTGTAACGGACACCTCGCAGATACAAACTGTCATGGTTCATGGGTCTGTGTGCTCATTCTGTGTGTGTGTGTGTGTGTGTGTGTGTGGCTCTGCTCGTTGTGCTTGTCAGCGTTGCCTAGTTACCGTGCACCTGACGAGGTAATCAGAGCAGTGCAGGTGTTGCTCGTCTGCACTGCCTATATCTGGCTGGCGTGTTTGTGGGGTATTGTTGGATCGTTGTTGTTCATGTCCTGTCTCGCTCTCTGTCAGTCCTTCTAGTTCCCGAGTTTTCTTCGCCTGGTTGCTGTTCCTTTCCCCCTGGATAGTATGGACTATTGGAGCGTTTGCACTGCCTGAGCTGGAGATTCTGCTTCACCGGATTATCAGCACTTCCTCTGTGGCTGTATTATTGGAGTTGTCTAATAAAGACTTATTATTGACTCGCAATTGGATCTTGAGTTTCTGTACCGTGACAGAACGATCCAACCTTTATGGATCCAGCGAGTATGACAGATTTAAGAGACTTTTTGTCTCACAGTAATTCACGCATGGATCGCCAGGAGGAACAGATGGCAGCCTCTAATCGCGCAGTTCAAGTCCTGGTCTCTCAGGTCTCGGAACTGACCACCCAGCTACAGCGTCTCCAGACTGATTCTGTTCAGCTACCCACTGTGTCTAGTCCACCTGCGTCTTCTATCTCGAATCAGGCTGTTCATTTCAACGAACCCTGCCTTCCGCATCCAGCCTTTTACTCTGGTGAGCCTCAGCAATGCCGTTCTTTCCTTGCCAAATGTTCTCTATACATCTCCCTCAAACCATCGTCGTTTCCTACTGAGGAATCGAAAGTAGCGTTTGTCATAACGCTGCTCTCTGGACGGGCGGCTCTTTGGGGAACTACAGTTTGGGAGCAGAGACTTCCCTGTTGTGCCGTTTCATTCATTCTCGGAAGAGATCAAGAAGGTTTTTGATCGGGCAGTTTTGGGCAGGGAGGCGGCTCGTTTTCTGGCGGAGTTAAGGCAGGGAGATCGGAGCGTCACTGATTACTCCATTGAATTCCGCACCCTGGCGGCAGAGTGCCGTTGGAACTTAGAGGCACAGTGGGATATGTTTTTACATGGACTGGCTGAATATATCAAGGATGAGATCTATTCACTGGAGTTACCCACATCGCTGGATGGCTTAATCAGTCTGGCTATTCGAGTGGATACCAGATTGCAGCAGAGATCAGCGAGCGCCGAGCCACGGCAGCCAATCTGTTGAACCACCTTCCTGTCACCTCCTGCGACACGGACGTCGTCTTCGCCGACCCAGAACCCATGCAGATGGGCAGATCCCGCCTTTCCCTGGAGGAGAAGCGGAGGAGGCGTAATGAGGGTCTCTGCCTATATTGCGGCGCGGCTGGGCACATCGCAGCGCAGTGTCCCGTAAAAGCCAGAACCCGTCAGTAGGTAAGGGGTTACTGACGGGTGGGATAACATTGATTAAATCCTCTCTTGCTGCTACCCTTCTTTCAGTCAAGTTGCAGTGGTCCTCAGCCACCTATGACTGTCAGGCTTTAATTGACTCTGGTGCTGAGGGTAATTTTTTGGACTCTGACCTGGCTCTTAGACTTAAACTTCCTGTGGTTGCTCTCTCTCAGCCTATTGCTGTCCATGCTCTCAGTGGTCTATCTCTTCCTTCCATCACTCACACTACAGTAAGTCCAGTAAGACTCATCACTTCTGGCAATCACACTGAGATAATTCATTTTCTTTTAACTGACACTCCTGTTACTCCAGTAGTTCTTGGGCATCCCTGGCTTGTGCTTCATAACCCTCATATTAATTGGAGTCAGAATTCTGTTCTTTCTTGGAGTGAGAGTTGTCATGCTGTTTGTTTGTTGTCTGCCTGTCCCTCTGTGTCCTGTTCTCTGTTTCAGGAGGAGCACGGACCTGTCAAACGTGCCCAGTGAGTACCTCGATCTGAAGGGAGTGTTCAGTAAGTCTCGGCTGCTTCTCTACCTCCGCATCGTCCCTATGACTGTGCTATAGATTTATTACCAGGTACGTCTCCGCCTAAGGGCAAACTTTATTCACTCTCCGGTCCGGAGAGGGAGGCCATGGAGAAATACATTCCTGATTCTCTGGCAGCCAAGATCATTCGCCCTTCTTCTTCGCCGGCGGGGGCGGGGTTTTTTTTCGTGAAGAAGAAAGACGGGTCTCTTCGTCCCTGTATCGACTATCGAGGGCTGAACAACATCACGGTGAAGAATACATATCCTTTGCCGTTGATGTCTTCTGCCTTTGAGCGTCTGCAGGGGGCTTCCTTTTTCACGAAACTGGACCTCCGTAACGCTTATCATTTGGTTCGCATAAGGGAGGGGGATGAATGGAAGACTGCTTTTAATACCCCCAGGGGGCACTTTGAATATCGTGTTCTTCCTTTTGGGCTTTCCAATGCTCCCGCAGTCTTCCAGGCACTCGTCAATGATGTGTTGAGAGATATGCTAGATCAGTTCATTTATGTCTACCTGGATGACATATTGATATTTTCTCATTCTCTCCAGGAACATGTTCAGCACGTCAGGCGGGTGCTTCAGAGGCTGTTAGAGAATGGTCTTTATGTCAAGGCGGAGAAATGCGCTTTTCATGCACAGTCTGTTCCTTTCTTGGGTTACATTGTGTCGGTCGAGGGGATGCGCATGGATCCGGACAAGATTCAGGCTGTGGTAGATTGGCCAACTCCAGATTCCCGCAAGGCCCTGCAGAGGTTTCTGGGCTTTGCCAATTTTACCGGCGTTTTATTCGCAACTTCAGCCAACTAGCCGCTCCTTTGACTGCCTTAACCTCCACCCAGACTCCGTTCAGGTGGTCCTGCGCAGCGGAGGCTGCGTTTGCCAAACTGAAAAGTCACTTCGTTTCGGCTCCCATCCTCATCGCCCCTGATCCTTCCCGGCAGTTTGTGGTGGAGGTTGACGCATCAGAGGTGGGGGTTGGTGCCATCCTATCCCAGCGTTCTTCCTCGGACAACAAGGTGCATCCTTGCGCGTATTTTCTCACCGTTTGTCTTCCGCTGAACGTAACTATGATATTGGTAATAGAGAGCTGCTGGCGGTCAAGCTTGCCTTGGAGGAATGGCGTCATTGGTTAGAAGGTTCAGGGGTTCCTTTTATCGTCTGGACTGATCATAAGAATCTTGAGTACATCAAGTCCGCCAAAAGATTGAACTCTAGGCAGGCCCGGTGGGCTTTATTTTTCGGTCGTTTCGATTTCTCTATTTCTTATCGGCCGGGCTCCAAAACATCAAGCCCGATGCATTGTCCCGTATTTTGACTATTCGAGCACCCGTCTTCCGAGCCCATTGTGCCACAGAAGATTGTTGTTTCGGTAGTCACATGGGACATCGAATCGAGGGTCCGCACGGCTTCTCAAGGGGTAACGCCTCCGCCCGGATGCCCACCAGGTTGTTTGTTTGTGCCAGAGACGTTACGGTCCGATGTCATTCGATGGGGTCATTGTTCCAAGGTGGCTTGCCATCCTGGGGTGAGTCGTACTATGTTTCTTGTTAAACAGCGGTTCTGGTGGCCGTCTATGGCTCGCGACATACGGTGTTTTGTTTTGGCTTGCTCTGTTTGTGCCATTTCTAAGACTTCCAATCAACCCCCCGCTGGACTCCTTTAGCTGCTGTCAGTTCCTTCGAGACCCTGGTCCCACATTTCATTAGATTTCGTTACAGGTCTCCCGCCCTCTGATGGAAACACGGTAGTTTTGACTGTGGTGGACCGGTTTTCGAAGACTACTCATTTTATTGCTCTGCCTAAATTACCTTCTGCCAGAGAGACGGCGGTTGCTGTCATTGACCACGTTTTTCGCATTCATGGCCTCCCGACAGACGTGGTCTCTGACAGGGGGCCTCAGTTTGTCTCTAAATTTTGGAGAGAGTTTTGTCATTTGTTGGGGGCGACTGTTAGTCTTTCTTCTGGGTTTCATCCCCAGAGTAATGGTCAGACAGAGAGAGCCAACCAAGATCTAGAACGTATGTTGCGATGTTTGGTCTCCCAGAATCCGTCCTCTTGGAGCCAGCAGCTCTCATGGGTTGAGTACGCACATAACTCATTACCAGTGTCTGCCACGGGCCTATCTCCGTTTGAGTGTAGTTTAGGGTACCAGCCACCTATTTTTCCCAGTCTGGAATCCGAAGTTGCGGTTCCCTCTGCCCACGCATTTGTCCAGAGGTGTCGTCGCACCTGGAGCAGGGCCAGACAGACCCTCCTCCGGGTGGGGGCACGCACCAAGGCCAAGGCTGATCGCCACCGGTTAAGGCCTCCCGTCTATGTCGTCGGTCAAAAAGTGTGGCTTTCATCTAAGAACATTCCTCTCCGTACCGTTTGTAATAAACTTGCTCCTAAATTCATTGGCCCGTTAACTGTCACCAAGATCATTAGTCCGGTGGCAGTCCGTCTCAAACTTCCTCCAGCGTACAGGAGGATTCATCCCGTTTTTCATGTTTCCAAATTAAAGCCCGTTTTTCATGCTACCATTAATCCGCAAACCCCGGTTCCTCCACCGCCACGACTCGTAGATGGGGAACCTGTTTATTCGGTAAATCGTATTCTGGACTCTAGGCGGAGGGGACGTGGATTCCAGTACTTGGTGGACTGGGAGGGTTACGGTCCTGAGGAGAGGAGTTGGGTGCCTGCTAGAGACATATTGGATCATTCCCTTATCGATGATTACAATCGTCAGGTAAGTTCCTCTGGGAGCGCCAGGAGGCGCTCTTAGAGGAAGGGGTACTGTCATGGTTCATGGGTCTGTGTGCTCATTCTGTGTGTGTGTGTGTGTGCCTCTGCTCGTTGTGCTTGTCAGCGTTGCCTAGTTACCGTGCACCTGACGAGGTAATCAGAGCAGTGCAGGTGTTGCTCGTCTGCACTGCCTATATCTGGCTGGCGTGTTTGTGGGGTATTGTTGGATCGTTGGATTGCTGTTCCTTTCCCCCTGGATAGTATGGACTATTGGAGCGTTTGCACTGCCTGAGCTGGAGATTCTGCTTCACCGGATTATCAGCACTTCCTCTGTGGCTGTATTATTGGAGTTGTCTAATAAAGACTTATTATTGACTCGCAATTGGATCTTGAGTTTCTGTACCGTGACACAAACGGAGTGAATAATATTTTATGTTTTGATTAAAAGATGGTTAACATTAAACGTCAGCGAAACCCTAAGATTTCACAATTTTTTTTTACAACAGTGCTCTCATTATAACGTTATGTATATGACGGTTATTAATGTTCTGCATTTCTGTTTTGAGCTGTGCGCACGTAATGACCAGTGCAATGAAGCATTTGATAGCAGGTTTTTAATCAATGGGATTTAACTCATTTATCTCATATAGAATACGATTCATTATTTATACAACATGACGTTAATATAACAACTTATAGGCTATCTGCACAAAACGCCCTGATGCATGAACGTGTCTGCGCGGCTCTGAATGAACTCCTTTTGTGGACGCGTTCTTCACGCAAAAACGTGCAGAAACACGGGAACTAAACTCAAAAAATTCACAGCGTTTTATTATAGTAGTGTTCTCATTATAATGTTTTGTGTATATGACAGTCCAAGGCATAGTCATTAATATTCTGCATAGTCCCAGATAGCAAAATTTGTCTGGCCCACCTCTGGGCCACAACCTTGCTTAACTTCTGGCCCAATTCTGACTTGGTCCCCGGCTCAAAACTGGCCCACACACTGAAAACCGACTCAAACAATTTCCTCTGGCCCAGATGCGGCCCAGGCCCTGTATAATGACTCTTACTTATTGACGTGGCCCAGATCTGGCACGCATAAGTAGAGTGTAGAGTGACTTCTATTATTTTATGTGGCCCAGGTCTGGCCCAGACACTTTAAGGCAGATCAGGCTGAGACTCTGCTTGGTCCCAGGGCCAAATGTGGCCCAGAAACTGCGAAATGTAATTCAGAAGTGAAACACAAATACAACCATTTAAAAACATTAAAAAGGCTTACATTGTGTCATAATTCAGTTCAGTTCTTATCAAATGGCGTCAGTGCAGTCAAGTCAATAATATTGCTGAATATTAGGTGTCTTCAACTAAGCAAAACAAAAGGCAACAGTGACAAGGAACCCAAACAAGGCCAGGCTTAGTCAGGAAACCAGTTCTCGTCTGGCCAAACAGATGAATGTGGTGTGATTATTCCAGGCTGCATCACAAGTCAGATTGTGGATTGATATCATTCAGAATATTTCATCCAACTTCTTCTGCTTGAAGAAACATCATGCCAGCAGTTGAAGCTGGTTAAAAGGGTCTGTGCAGAGGGCTTGTCTGGTTCTTGTAGTCTTTTCTGAGGATCTGTGCTGGGGCCATCAATGAGGTCTTCACAGGGATCTGTCATCTAGCTGACATGGTCTCCGCTGACATTCAGGGATGTGTTGTGGTCATTCCTGGGTGCAGGTCCACCGTCTGGTCTGGATACCGACTGGATCAGCTGATTACTGTAACCTAGGGATAAGGGTGAGACAGTATACAAGCGACTAATATAAGCATTGACATCATTCTTCTTACAAATGAACAAGTACATTAGATATTATGGAAAGTGTTGCCAGATGTTGCTGCAGCATAAAAATCCTTTAAGGGATTTGAATTATAGAAATGTGATAGTGTGTCATGTGTATGGAAGGTTAAATAGATGGGACTTTTAAACTCAAAGAGTGTGTCTGCCTCCCGAAATCCACCCTTTTGATCTGCCAGCTGGAGCCACCTCTTCATAGTCCCCTTAACCTCCATTTCAGCAGCATTAGCTAGAAAGTTTTTCCAAATTGCAGCCTTGAAATATATGTATAAATATATATTGTAAGGTAATTATTAAATCTTAAGCATTACTTTTTTTTTTTTTTTACAATCATTAGGACCAGAACCAGAATTCGCACCTCTTATGTTTGATGAATGTTCATGCAAAAGTTCATGCAGCAGCTCAGAATTTCTGTAAAAAAAAAAATGTCATATTACGTATATAAAGCGTTCAGATTAAATTTAAGTTTGTTTGCTCATAATAATCCCCACCACAGTAAAATAAGTATGATTTTGATCATATCATATGGCATATATATGCTTCAAAAGTTTTCATTCACTCTAAAAGTTGAACCTGCTCTAGTGCAGCAGACAGATTAGGCCTCCATTCAAGAACAAAAGACACTTACATTTATGGCTTTCTCTTAGGTATCTATAGTGTTTTTCTGTGTCAGAGCTTCCCACACGGCAGTGTTACTACAAAATAAATATTATTATTAAATTCAGATTGCACATTGAATTGTCTTAGCAGGTGTAATGCTACAACAGCGTGCTCAGTTTGATTCACAAACAAATGACTCATTTGAAAGGTTAATCAAATCAGGCAGAGCCACCCGTATAGCTGTTTACGGTGCCACCAGCGCAGTCCGACTCCTATGATTCAATAGCAATCACTCGTTGAAAAAGACGATCAAATGAATTCTAGCAAACAAAACAGAATTTAACTAATTAAAATTGAATTAGCTAACATTACCGTGCACTGGATACAGCTCATCAGTTTTTATATGAAAAAATTACATATTGTTTTTCTAAAGAGACCGCGCCTAACAGTTAGGCCTACTCATCACCACTCAATATATCCGGGACCGAATGGTTTTTCTGACGTTATGTTATCATTGCAAACCTCCAGATAGAGAATGAGAATGTGACGTTAACACCGCGTTGAGTTCTGGGAAACTGCTTTGTTTATCCGCCATACTTGCAGAATATCATTGCCTTTCCGCTATTGAGTTTAGGGCAGTATTTGATTTTTTTTGTTGTGATTGTGAAAAATGTCACAATTGTATGTCATTCATGCTGCATCGAGAATTGTAATAGTAACTCAGATCATCGTTTTGAGAGAAAACTGGATAATGCAGTATGTTTTTTCGCCTTTTTTCTATGTGTAAAAACACCAAAGGAAGCAGGTCGCGGAAAAGACACGGCATAGTAAATCTGTTAATGTCACTGATTAAACCCACTGCCTTTCACTCAATAAAATAATCACATTTTTGTGTGTTTTTGAAAGATTTGATTTTGTTGGTTTAATAATTAACGCTACGTTACCTTCTTTGCCAGTATAACTCTCACTAGGCTTGTGAATTAGAACTTGAACAGGGGACTTTCTAAAATGCTTAAAGTGGCTTAATGTACCAAGACAGTGATAAAGACAAAATTGTAAAGCATATATTATGTGCAGATACGCATATAAGCTCAAAATGTGAACGCAACGCGTTTATTTACGTTAAGCATTTTCCTCTCTTAAGAACACGCTTAATGCACCGAGACACTGATAATAAAAGACCACATTCTGTACACACCTTACTAATAATAAATCATAATATGTGCAGAAAAACAGATGAGCCCAAAATATGAATATTAAATATCACTGTCTTAATCCATAAGCGCTTTATTACGGTTTTTAAAGGGGTTACATAAATGCATATAGGCCTTGAGAACAGGTGGAAAATGGAAAGTTAGGAGGAGTATTAATACAAACAAACAAACAAAACGATTAATAGGAACTGACTCTGAACATTTATAACATTATTGTTTTTTATAATCTTCAAATAAATAATGTATAACTCTGCATGTTGGTTCTATAAATGTATGCTGTTTCAGTAAAAAAAAAATTATAATACTGGTTAATAATAATATTTTTTGAAAATTGTATGCATAAATAATTACTGGTGTTACACTTAGATTACTGATTAATATATTGCAATATTTCAAGTATTATTTAGATTTGTTATTGTACATTATTATATTATAAATGCTTTTAATGTTACTTTTGATCAATTTAATGCTTCCTTGCTGAACAAGAACGTTTGAACAGCAGAGTAGATCTACTAAAATGTAATTTTGTACATTAATATACCAAATAATACCAAATGTTTCAAAACAGCTCATGTTTAATGAATTCTATTACTTGAGAAAAGATTTTATTTCAGTGATGGTAAAGAAAATGTAATGGATGTCGTTTATGATGCTGCTCTTGCTACTCTTTTACTACGTCAAGAATACGTCGCTTAAAGACATTCATTACAATGATTTTACCACTGTTATAGAGGTTTTAAGCATGTTTCACGGATGGCCTCTAATGGCTTATTGCTTTAATAAAATTGGTATAGAGAGCAACCAGACACATTTAATGCACTAAAGCAGATCAACTCCAGTCAGCCTACCATGAAATATTATAATCTCCACAAGCCTTTCACAAAACTCAATTTCAAGGTATGATAGAGGTTACAGAAATACAACTTAACTGTGATGTACAAAAAAAGAGAAGCACACACAAATGAAAATGTCTCAGAACAGCACAGTGATGTGCCAAGTGAATCATGAGACACAGACAGTCGTTCATCCAACTCTCCAATACCTAAAAACTGGATATTCAGTCAAAAGTATCAGTGGTGTTAAGTGAGTATTTTAGCGACAAACTCTAGAGAGTGTTTGGTTCACATTTTGAATGGAGGTGATGTTGTGGCCCTACTCCCGACAGGTTTTGGGAAAAGTTTAATTTATCAACTGTTACCGATCGTCAGCGAGAAACTGGGGAGGCCAAAGTCCAGCAAGGCGATAATTGTGGATGAGTAGATTTACTTCACATAATCGGAGAAGTCGGTTAGTCACCAGAAGAGACGGACGGCAGCGCGTAAGTGTTTTAATACTTGTTCTTAGTTCTGTTGTTTAAATGAATTACTTGCTGCTAGGAAAGAATACTTCGTTTCCTACCTATTTCTATTCTGCTTTTTCGTTGTGGTTTATATTTTTGATTGCACTTACTGGTCATTATAATAACTGCCCCTTTAGCTTAAACTCCTTTCCTGCACTTAAGTGCGAAGTGTTAGTTTCGATTTGAGCCATTGCCCTGAGATTGGCTGGTGGTTGTGCTAATTAAAAGTGGTCACAGCTTTTTTCACTCTAGACTGTGTATTCGTTTGAGGTCTGGAAGCGTTCAGCCATCCTGTTCAGCCTCCTCGTGTAAAGACCTGCGACTTTTTCCTGTGCGACTTTAACCGAGCAACGACACCGAGCTACACACTTAAGTATCTTTTTTTCCTTCCTCACACACTCTGCTTTCCTATCCTCTTTACTTCCACCTCTATCATGTGTCTCCAAAACATTCCAGTTCTCTCTCAGCCACGCTCTAACATCACTCGCAGACGGCAACGTAATCCTCTTAACCTACGCCCTATCTCTACATCTTCCACTACACCTCTGGCTTTCTCTGTGGGTCTCTGGAATTGTCAGTCAGCCGTCAACAAAGCTGACTTCATTTCTGCCTTTTCTTTAAAATCCACTCTCAGCATCTTGGGCTTGACTGAGACCTGGATTCGTCCAGAAGACTCAGCAACCCCAGCTGCTCTCTCTACTAATTTCTCTTTCTCTCACACTTCGCGTCAAGTTGGCCGTGGTGGGTGTACTGGCCTGCTCGTTTCAAACAATTGGAAATACTCAACCCGCTCTACCCTATGCAATTACAACTCATTTGAATGTCATACCATTACTGTATCAGCTCCGATAAAACTCCAGATTGTGGTAATCTACCGTCCCCCTGGACAAATTCTAGCCACCTTCCTAGAGGAGCTGGACGGGTTGTTGTCCTCCTTCGTGGAGGATGGCACTCCACTCTTAGTCTTTGGTGATTTCAACATTCACCTAGACAAGCCTTATGCTACAGACTTCCACTCACTCCTAGCTTCATTTGATCTCAATCGCCTTACCACTACTAGCACACACAAATCAGGCAACCAACTTGATTTAATTTACACACACAATTGTACTGCAGATAACATTCTGGTACAACCGCTACATATCTCGGACCATTTCTTCATTACATTTACACTACATTATGCTACCCGTGTGCCACCAACCCCCTTACTGTTTACTTTTAGACGAAACCTATGCTCCCTTTCTCCTTCCCATCTTTCCTCTGTAGTATCCTCCTCTCTTCCCTCACCTACCCATTTCTCATCTCTGGATGTAAACGCAGCTACTGAAACTTTATGCTCTACCTTAACTTCTTGTCTAGACGACATTTGTCCTCTCTCCTCTAGGTCAGCATGGGCTGCCCCTTCTAACCCCTGGTTATCTGATGTTCTTCGTGAACATCGTACTAAACTCAGAGCGGCAGAGAGAAAATGGCGCAAATCAAACAACCCGTCGGACCTGAGTAGGTATCAGTCTCTGCTCTCATCTTTCTCTGCTGATGTCCACACTGCCAAATCCTCACATTTCCACAACAAGATCAACAGCGCTCCAGACATGCGTAATCTCTTCAGAACATTTAATTCTCTCCTCTGTCCCCCTCCACCACCTCCCTCCACTTCTATTACAGCTGATGACTTTGCAACTTTTTTTACAGACAAAACTAGATCGATCAGTGATCAGTTCTCACCTCCACGCACACAGGACCCCCAACCAACCACATCCACTGCTAAAACTCCCATCTTCTCCTTCTGTCCCCTGACGGAGGCTGAAGTATCCAAACTTCTCCTCTCCAACCATCCTACAACATGTCCTCTTGACCCAATCCCCTCACACCTTCTGCAAGCAATCTCTCCCACGCTCTTACTGGCACTCACACACATCATCAACACATCCCTCCTCACAGGCATCTTCCCCACTGCATTCAAGCAGGCTCGGGTAACCCCACTGCTCAAAAAACCTACATTAAACACTTCTCTTATAGAAAACTATAGACCTGTCTCTCTCCTTCCATTCATAGCGAAAACACTTGAACGTGTTGTCTTCAACCAGGTCTCATTGTTTCCAAATCATCAGTCCTCATTCTGCTGGATCTATCTGCCGCGTTTGACACTGTCAATCATCAGATACTCCTCTCCACCCTCTCATCACTGGGCATCGCTGGAATTCCACTTCACTGGTTTGAATCCTATCTCACTGGTAGGTCTTTCAGGGTGGCCTGGGGAGGGGAGGTATCCAAAGCACATACACTGGTCACTGGGGTTCCTCAGGGATCGGTTCTTGGACCCTCCTCTTCTCCACATACACGACATCACTGGGTCCCATCATACAGGCACATGGATTCTCCTACCACTGCTATGCTGATGACACACAGCTCTATCTCTCCTTTCAACCAGATGATCCAACGGTAGCTGCAAGGATCTCAGGTTGCCTGGCGGACATCTCGGCATGGATGAAAGAACATCACCTTCAGCTCAACCTGGCAAAGACTGAGCTTCTTGTCTTTCCCGCCGCTCCAACTCTACAGCATGACATCACGATCCAGTTAGGTTCATCAACAATTACCCCATCAACTTCGGTCAGAAATCTTGGTATAATCTTTGATGACCAGCTGACCTTCAAAGACCACATTGCAAAGACTGCTCGATCTTGCAGGTTTGCACTACACAACATCAGAAAGATCAGGCCCTTTCTGACGGAGCATGCTGCACAACTTCTTGTCCAGGCCCTTGTCATTTCTAGGCTGGATTACTGCAATGCTCTTCTGGCTGGACTTCCATCAAACAAAGTCAAACCTCTACAAATGATTCAGAATGCGGTGGCACGACTGGTCTTCAAGGAACCCAAAAGAGCCCATGTCACACCTCTCTTTATCTCATTGCATTGGCTACCAATCGCAGCTCGCATCAAGTTCAAGACACTGATGCTTGCTTATAGAACAACCACAGGCTCAGCACCTGCCTACATGCACTCACTATTAAGAATCTACATCCCCTCCAGAAGTCTGAGATCTGCTAGTGAGCGACGCCTCGTGGTACCATCACAAAGAGGCTCAACATCACTCTCCAGAACATTCTCGTTCACCATTCCTGGCTGGTGGAATGATCTTCCCACCCATATTTGGAGTGCTGGATCCCTGTCAATCTTCAAGCAACAGCTGAAAACTCATCTCTTTCGACACTACTTGACTTCACCCTACACATAAAAAAAAAAAAAAAAACTCTTTCTCCTTACTTATTCCTTCCCTTGCTAGCTTGTACTTACTTAAACAATGCCTGAGACTTGGTGTTACAAGCACTTTGTTTGTCGGATTGCCTCTTCAAGATGAATCGCTTTATGTATTCCCCAATTGTAAGTCGCTTTGGATAAAAGCGTCTGCAAAATGACTAAATGTAAATGTAAATGTAATAATCTGCAAAAGTCGTTCACAGCCATTGTCACTCTGGTATTTCGCTCGATGGTTTTGTTTTCTCCGCATACATGTGTTTACAGCAGCTCGTAAACACGTCGTTAAAGTTCGAGGCGGCTGAGCCAGCATGTAACATACGGCATAACCAACCGTTATATGATTGGCTTACGGGTACACCAATGATTTTAAACTTCAGAAAAGCACCCGCCCACGAGAAAGTAAATGCTTGTTAATTATGCCCTTCCAGACTCTGTCTACGAGGCAAAGCGAAGTAGCAGAGTTTGGTTTTTCCAGGCTATAATACAGGTGCATCTCAATAAATTAGAATGTCGTGGAAAAGTTCATTTATTTCAGTAATTCAACTCAAATTGTGAAACTCATGTATTAAATAAATTCAATGCACACAGACTGAAGTAGTTTAAGTCTTTGGTTCTTTTAATTGTGATGATTTAGGATCACATTTAACAAAAACCCACCAATTCACTATCTCAACAAATTAGAATACTTCATAAGAGTAATAAAAAAACATTTTTTAATGAATTGTTGGCCTTCTGGAAAGTATGTTCATTTACTGTATATGTACTCAATACTTGGTAGGGGCTCCTTTTGCTTTAATTACTGCCTCAATTCGGCGTGGCATGGAGGTGATCAGTTTGTGGCACTGCTGAGGTGGTATGGAAGCCCAGGTTGCTTTGATAGCGGCCTTCAGGTCATCTGCATTGTTGGTTCTGGTGTCTCTCATCTTCCTCTTGACAATACCCCATAGATTTTCTATGGGGTTCAGGTCAGGCGAGTTTGCTGGCCAATCAAGCACAGTAACACCATGGTCATTGAACCAGCTTTTGGTACCTTTGGCACTGTGGGCAGGTGCCAAGTCCTGCTGGAAAATGAAATCAGCATCTCCATAAAGCTTGTCAGCAGAAGGAAGCATGAAGTACTCTAAAATTTCTTGGTAGATGGCTGCGTTGACTGTGGACTTCAGAAAACATAGTGGACCAACACCAGCAGATGACATGGCAACCCAAATCATCACTGACTGTGGAAACTTCACACTGGACTTCAAGCAACATGGATTCTGTGCCTCTCCACTCTTCCTCCAGACTCTGGGACCTTGATTTCCAAATGAAATGCAAAATTTACTTTCATCTGAAAAGAGGACTTTTCTGAGCAACAATCTAGTTCTTTTTCTCCACAGCCCAGGTAAGACGCTTCTGACGTTGTCTCTGGTTCAGAAGTGTCTTGGTAGCTCTTTTCCTGAAGACGTCTGAGCGTGGTGACTCTTGATGCACTGACTCCAGCTTCAGTCCACTCCTTGTGAAGCTCTCACAAGTGTTTGAATCAGCTTTGCTTGACAGTATTCTCAAGCTTGCAGTCATCCCTGTTGCTTGTACACCTTTTCCTACCCAAATTATTCCTTCCAGTCAACGTTGCAATTAATATGCTTTGATACAGCACTCTGTAAACAGCCACACCTTTCAGTAATGACCCTCTGTGACTTACCATCTTTGTGGAGGGCGTCAATGTTCATCTTCTGGATCATTGCCAAGTCAGCAGTCTTCTCCATTATTGTGATTTCAAAGAACAAGAGATACCCGGAATTTATACTGTATACTGGTCATTATTTGAAACTCAAATGTAAATATTCTAATATTTTGAGATACTGATTTTTGACTTTTATGAGCTGTAAGCTCTAATCATCAAAATTAAAACAAACATGCAATGAATCTAAAATATATGAAAGTTTCACTTTTTGAAATAACTTGAACATTTTTGAACAAGAAAAAACATGAACTTTTTCATGACATTCTAATGTATTGAGATGCACCTGAATATTCATCTCTCTGGGACCAACGAATACAGGGGAAATTACCTAGGAATTAATCATACCAGCTGATAATGATGTTTATTTACACACCCTGTTCTTTTAGCACTCAGTTCACTGAAGAATTCAAGCCAATCTTGGCTTGATATATTTAGATATTAATATACTTAAATATAAATGTCATTACTATGAATAATATTGTAATAGAATTAGCTCTTCATTTAAGCTTTTATTTAGAATTTTAGCTTTAGGAAATCGAATCATAGAGATTCGCTGGATCTGATTAATTGGTATTAATCAAAACGTATAATTTATACTTTCTTAACGACTCGAGCCAGTGAGCATTAAACCAGTATATTTTAGCAATCCTGTTTATCTCGTGGCCACGATAATAATACAGAATTGGTTGGGAAATTTTTGAGCAACAGGTAACACGATCTTTGGCAAATAATTTAAGATTTGAAAATCACGGCACCAGACCATTCATTAAAAATGAATCGAGAGTTTATTTACTATTCTAGGATACAATACAAAACATATACACACACATACACATGTTCTGGCAAGATGAAAGCAGTTTGAAGAAAGTTTAAGGCTATTCTCTTTCCTGAGAATAAAGACGACCTGAAGACGTCGACTATCGTTACCTTTTAAAGATTAATTCAAATCAGCTCAGCAAATAGAGATTGTTTGTTTGTTTACTTGCTTTGAGTTGAGTTGAAGGCTGTTCTTCTCTCTGGATGGTTGCGTGAGGGAAATCCCGGACTTTCGCGCTGATATGTCGTTGTCGCGTGACATCACTCGGGAATCCTCTTTTGGATTGGTGGCTTCCTGGCAGCACGAATGGCAAGGCTTTGAAGATCTTACGCTGCAGGCTTTGCAAGTTACTTTGGTCAGACGTGGACAGAGTATCCTTTGAGATGTCCTTTGAGATGATCAGCTAGATGTTATGTCTGTAGGCGGGTGAGGCGAGACCAAAGTCTGTTTTTATCGGACTGATGTGAGTCCATCCTATACACTGTCTGATCCAATCACACTGTCTCTGTAGGGCGGAGCCCCGCCCAGCACGGCTCCTTTTCATGCATACATTAACTTCTTCTTATAAAAGTATTCATCATTCATACGAGACTGAAAATCAACATATAATTCATTTCAACTTCCGGCATTTGAGATTAGCTTTAACCCAATACTACACACGGCTATCTATTCAAAAAGGCAGTTATAAGGCAAAGATCAAACTAAAACACACCATGCATAACATAAAACACCAAGCATATATATAGATATATATAAGACATCAAACATGAGGTATTTGTCATATCGAATACCTATAATTTGACCTACTACATGGGTTAAGTCATAGATTAAAATCCTAATAACCACAGCAAGATAAACAAAACATAAAATACCACATTCACATATATACAGTGAGGAAAATAAGTATTTGAACACCCTGCTATTTTGCAAGTTCTCCCACTTAGAAATCATGGAGGGGTTTGAAATTGTCATCGTAGGTGCATGTCCACTGTGAGAGACATAATCTAAAAAAAAAAATCCAGAAATCACAATGTATGATTTTTTAACTATTTATTTGTATGATACAGCTGCAAATAAGTATTTGAACACCTGAGAAAATCAATGTTAATATTTGGTACAGTAGCCTTTGTTTGCAATTACAGAGGTCAAACGTTTCCTGTAGTTTTTCACCAGGTTTGCACACACTGCAGGAGGGATTTTGGCCCACTCCTCCACACAGATCTTCTCTAGATCAGTCAGGTTTCTGGCTTTGAGCTCCCTCCAAAGATTCTCTATTGGGTTTAGGTCTGGAGACTGGCTAGGCCACGCCAGAACCTTGATATGCTTCTTACAGAGCCACTCCTTGGTTATCCTGGCTGTGTGCTTCGGGTCATTGTCATGTTAGAAGACTCAGCCTCGACCCATCTTCAATGCTCTAACTGAGGGAAGGAGGTTGTTCTCCAAAATCTCGCAATACATGGCCCCGGTCATCCTCTCCTTAATACAGTGCAGTCGCCCTGTCCCATGTGCAGAAAAACACCCCCAAAGCATGATGCTACCACCCCCATGCTTCACAGTAGGGATGGTGTTCTTGGGATGGTACTCATCATTCTTCTTCCTCCAAACACGTTTAGTTGAATTATGACCAAAAAGTTCTATTTTGGTCTCATCTGACCACATGACTTTCTCCCATGACTCCTCTGGATCATCCAAATGGTCATTGGCAAACTTAAGTCAGGCCTGGTTTAAGCAGGGGAACCTTCCGTGTCATGCATGATTTCAAACCATGACGTCTTAGTGTATTACCAACAGTAACCTTGGAAACGGTGGTCCCAGCTCTTTTCAGGTCATTGACCAGCTCCTCCCGTGTAGTTCTGGGCTGATTTCTCACCTTTCTTAGGATCATTGAGACCCCACGAGGTGAGATCTTGCATGGAGCCCCAGTCCGAGGGAGATTGACAGTCATGTTTAGCTTCTTCCATTTTCTAATGATTGCTCCAACAGTGGACCTTTTTTCACCAAGCTGCTTGGCAATTTCCCCGTAGCCCTTTCCAGCCTTGTGGAGGTGTACAATTTTGTCTCTAGTGTCTTTGGACAGCTCTTTGGTCTTGGCCATGTTAGTAGTTGGATTCTTACTGATTGTATGGGGTGGACAGGTGTCTTTATGCAGCTAACGACCTCAAACAGGTCCATCTAATTTAGGATAATAAATGGAGTGGAGGTGGACATTTTAAAGGCAGACTAACAGGTCTTTGAGGGTCGGAATTCTAGCTGATAGACAGGTGTTCAAATACTTATTTGCAGCTGTATCATACAAATAAATAGTTAAAAATCATACATTGTGATTTCTGGATTTTTTTTAGATTATGTCTCTCACAGTGGACATGCACCTACGATGACAATTTCAGACCCCTCCATGATTTCTAAGTGGGAGAACTTGCAAAATAGCAGGGTGTTCAAATACTTATTTTCCTCACTGTATATATATATATATATTATCTCTTGAGTATATTGCTTGAATAGCAGCAGTCTTTTCTTGATTGTCCTTTTGGCAAAGTCCATAAAAGTTTGGGTTCTCTTTTGCAGGAGAGAAAAAGAGCGCATTCCTTTGGAAGGCGGGAGACCAAAGCTGAGGTCTCGAGGTCATTAGGAGTATCACGTTGTGCGGCTCTGGTGATCTTCTTAGCTCAGACGAAGCTGTAAGTCAGTCGCTCTTTTGTTTATCAGAAGGTAGTTTATGGTAAGCGGGGTCGCAGTATCGCGAACGCTCTGGTTCTGGAACCTCTCCAAAGAAGTAGTTCTTTGTTGTTAACTCCGTGCAGATGTAGCGCGGTCATTTCATCCTCAAACTTATCATGGTTTACGAATCTCTCGAGGTGATAAGGAGAGTATGGCCGGACGCTAGTCAGAGAATTGTGGCGTTGTGTTGGTCATTTGTTAATTAATAACGACACAGCGTGGAGGGAGGAACTCCTTGGAATGTTCTGAGTTAAGATTATGTGTGTGCGTTCTTTTCGACCAGGTTCTACAATATTGATATCAATATTCCTGTTCCTGCCTGCTGTGCTGCTGTTTGTAGCTCCGTGTAGCTTTGTTTATCTGAAGAAATCTCTATCTTACTCTGTTGATTAAAGTATAATTTAATTCTCACCATATTTCTGATTTAAGACTAATTTGACATCATCCGCCTTTAATCTCTTAATCTAAACCGCGAGCGCTGCGCATAGCAGCGCGTTAGCATTCAGTTAGCCTATTAGCTTGTCAATCGCATCACCATTCACGTTTTCTACCGCTTCTTCTCTCGGTCTCTCTCGCTCTGTTTATTTTCTCTCTCACTCCTTTTTTACAAGTCCATCAAACAACTGTGGTGAGTCAGAATTACTCTACAATCACGGTGAGTAATGGCTTACCAGCTAACAGGGAACGTTCCCAGAACATTCACTAACGTTCTTTAAAAGTTGTGTTAATGTTAGTACAAAACGTTATTAAAATAATGTTTTTGGAACGTTCTTATAACATTGTTAACGTTCTTGTAACGTTGATAGAAAACGTTCTTAGAACAACGTTCTTGGAACGTCTTTAGGACGTAATTTGTACTTAATGAACGTTCTTATAATGTTGATAGAAAACGTTCTTAGAACAATGTTCTTGGAACGTCTTTAGGACGTGATTTGTACTTAATGAACGTTCTCATAACGTTGATAGAAAACGTTCTTAAATCAACGTTCTTGGAACGTCTCGAGGACGTGATTTGTACTTAATGAACGTTCTTATAACGTTGATAGAAAACGTTCTTAAATCAACGTTCTTGGAACGTCTTGAGGACGTGATTTGTACTTAATGAACGTTCTTATAATGTTGAGAAAACGTTCTTAGAACAATGTTCTTGGAACGCCTTGAGGACGTGATTTGTACTTAATGAACGTTCTCATAATGTTGATAGAAAACGTTCTTAAATCAACGTTCTTGGAACGTCTTTAGGACGTGATTTGTACTTCATGGACGTTCTTATAATGTTGAGAGAAAACGTTCTTAGAACAATGTTCTTGGAACGTCTTTAGGACGTGACTTGTACTTGATGAACGTTCTCATAACGCGTTGATAGAAAACGTTCTTAAATCAACGTTCTTGGAACGTCTTGAGGACGTGATTTGTACTTAATGAACGTTCTCATAATGTTGATAGAAAACGTTCTTAGAACAATGTTCTTGGAATGTCTTTAGGACGTGATTTGTACTTAATGAACGTTCTCATAATGTTGATAGAAAACGTTCTTAAATCAACGTTCTTGGAACGTCTTTAGGACGTCATTTTTACTTGATGAATGTTCTTATAATGCTGATAGAAAACGTTCTTAAATCAACGTTCTTGGAACGTCTTTAGGACATGACTTGTACTTCATGAACGTTCTCATAATGTTGATAGAAAACGTTCTTAAATCAACGTTCTTGGAACGTCTTTAGGACGTGACTTGTACTTCATGAACGTTCTCATAATGTTGAGAGAAAACGTTCTTAAATCAACGTTCTTGGAACGTCTTTAGGACGTCATTTTTACTTGATGAATGTTCTTATAATGCTGATAGAAAACGTTCTTAAATCAACATTCTTGGAACGTTTTTAGGACGTTATTTGTACTTAATGAACGTCCTTATAATGTTGAGAGAAAACGTTCTTAAATCAATGTTCTTGGAACGTCTTTAGGACGTAATTTTTACTTGATGAATGTTCTTATAATGCTGATAGAAAACGTTCTTAAATCAACGTTCTTGGAACATCTTTAGCACGTTATTTGTACTTCATGAACATTCTCAATGCTGATAGAAAACGTTCTTAAATCAACGTTCTTGGAACGTCTTTAGGACGTGACTTGTACTTCATGAACGTTCTCATAATGTTGAGAGAAAACGTTCTTAAATCAACGTTCTTGGAACGTCTTTAGGACGTCATTTTTACTTGATGAATGTTCTTATAATGCTGATAGAAAACGTTCTTAAATCAACGTTCTTGGAACGTTTTTAGGACGTTATTTGTACTTAATGAACGTCCTTATAATGTTGATAGAAAACGTTCTTAAATCAACGTTCTTGGAACGTTTTTAGGACGTTATTTGTACTTAATGAACGTCCTTATAATGTTGAGAGAAAACATTCTTAAATCAACGTTCTTGGAACGTCTTTAAGATTTGATTTGTACTTAATGAACGTTCTCATAATGTTGAGAGAAAACATTTTTAGAACAACATTCTTAGAACGTTATTGTAATGTAATATAATTTCTAAATTAATAATTAAATGCTAAATATTATGTTGTTATCAAAACATTCTGAGAACAGTATTCATGTCCTTATGATTGCAGGCTACTTTATGAACATTACCATAATGTTGGGAGAAACATCTTTAGAAAAAAAGAAAAAACAACTTATAGGCTATATAAAACATGAATAGAATAGAACCGAATATGATAGAAAAATAAAATGTATTTAAATATGAAACTACAACCTCGATTAGGATGTGGCAAATCACCTGAATGAGTCACTGAATCTTTTATAATTATACACTTTATCATTATTAATTATATATCTTTTATAACTTATTGAAGTCATAGGCCTATAGTGAAATGTCATACACTGTAAATCAGTGGCATTGCTAAATTAAATTAGTTAATTTAACAAAATTTTTTATTTCAACTCAATATATATTTGTGATGTGAACTCAAAATCTCATTAGGTTAAGGGAACTCAATCTAAATAAGTATAAATTAATTTAATCTAAAAATTAGCTTAATTCATGATTTCTAACATTGTTTTTCGAGATGTCACGTTTGATCTCTCTCAATATTAATTAAATAGCCTTCATAACTAAAGATAATATAATAAATACATCAATCTGCTTCATATTAAGCATAGATCAATCCTTTTAAAGAAATGAATTTTACTCGAGACAAAATATTATTTTTCAAAAACCGCGCGCATTTTTCAGTCAGTCTCATCCGCCCCTCCCCCACAGCTCACAGTCACTGGATCACAGCCGGACGGCTCGAGACGCGGTCACGGAAAATAATAGGTAAGCATTCACTTCTGTATTCTTATTTAAAGCACTTTTGAACGTTATTTTGTGTTTTGTCAACTTTATCTGAAGATTAACCAGCTCAGTTATCATTGTAATGTTAGCTAGCAAAGAAGCAAGGAGCTAACAACCAAACACATCAAAGTTATCAACGGCAAGTGTTAAATATGCAGTGTTATACACAACAGTTTGTCAGTGATAAATTAAGATTTGTGTGTGTGTGTGGGGGGTTTCTCACAGCTGGACACAGACAAACTGGAGAGACAGCTGACAGGATGTCGTCATCTGTAACCGTCACTCGCCACAGTTCTCAAGTAAGGTAAAGCAAAGACATATTCTCTGTATTACAATACGTTTAAACTTTTAGTTAATCATTATTTATTATCCGCTTTGTCAGTTTCATCTAGAATATCCATGTGATGCTGATCAAGTTTACTAAATCCGCCGAACGCAGTGAACAAAGGAGCATTTATAATGGCTGTTTTGTTAACCTTAGTTAACATTTTACACAGTTATTTGCTCCTCATGTTGTCTTTCTTAAAATTCATACTAACAAATTGTTGTCATGCTTTTGAAATCAATCTTTTCAGTGCAAAGGCAGCGAGGGGTCATTTGCAACAAGACGGCTGATACTAATATGGGCCTAAAATAAAGTAAGTAGTATTCACATTAAACAAATTGATGGGCTTTAGTGTTGTACAAGATGTAATTTGTCACCTTATAAACAGTTATTTAAATTCATCGTTCTTCAGTTTTTATATTTTGATGAATTGCTATTAATGCAGATGTAATGATGACCAGAAATGACCAGCAGCACAAATGTTAAGTCTTCTGAAGCAATAGTATACTTTTGTTTTGTGAATATTAGATTGAAATTTAAACCTAAAGATTGATCAAATCGTGAATAACGTTACACAAAACAGTTGAAAAACAACAAACTAACATCCCACAAGAATGACATTAAAGACCAGTCATGTTTGATGTAATGTAGTGTGCAACCAATTTGATTCAGACTGAATTGGCAGAGTGAATAACATCTTAAATTTCAGTTTGTCTGTCATTCCGTCAAAGTCTTTTGGTATTTTGTGTTGCTTCAGAAGAATACCAGTGAAGTCTTAAGTTCTGATTATAGTTATACATTTATATACTTAACTAATATAGTTAATAAAACTTCTACTTTCCCTTATCATGAAGTTGCTTTGTTTTCTTATAAAGATGTCAGGTAATTGCTAATGCTAAGTTTGTAGTGGTTAAAAATTGTCTTGTTATGATTCATAAAAATAAGCTGTCCATAAATGTTGCTTAATTGTGAGTTAAATTTCTCTAATTTTGTGTTTTGTCTTCAGGGACAATAATGGCATCAGCCATTCAAGTTATGATCCTGGCAGATCTACTACTATCTGAAAAGTAGTCTCTGCAGATATTGTCAAGATGCACAAGGTAGGACACATGTCAGGACAACTTTATATTTACTTGGCAATATTTAAAATTTTAGCTGAGATCAGCATAGTTAAAAAATTAAATTCTGTCATGGTTTACTCACCCTCATGTTTTTCCAAATTCATTTTGAATGAATTTCATTCATCTTCAAACTAATGTTTTTATTTTTGATATTCATTCATCATTTTTGTCTTTCCATTGGAAGTCTAGACAGTCTTTATTTTCAAGCTTCAAAAAGTTTATAGTTTAGCCTTTGAGACATAATAATAGCTACTTATACCTTCTGTTATTTATCTTGTTTCTGAATACCTGTAAAATTTAAAGGATTAACTAACAACTTACGTGTAACTTGTTTTTTTGCTCTCAATGCCATTTTGACAATGCCGTTTTTTTAATCCATGCAGCATTTTTTTTTTAAAGGAAAACATTACAAATTATTCTTTAACAATTGAACTGATATATTAATAGCAAAAATTATTACTGTCAGTTAATGGTTCAATGCTAGCATACCTACCCAGAAACACCTACTAGAACCTATTAATCTTACCTGTTTTATCTCTGAGTTTCCTTCCCTAACTGAGTTCATGTAACAGTTTATTAGCTAATAACATGTAACAAGGCAACTTTTGCCATTTAATAACTTTATTGATAACTTCTAAATGTTATCTATATTTGAAGGGATTTTTCCTGTTTCAAATTGGTATAAAATGGAAATTGCAGTTGACTTAACTACCCTATTATGACGTATTTCCAGTAGTGTGCATGTGTATACCTATCAAGATGAATAAATTAGGTCAATTTATGTTGACCTAAAAATTGTTTTTTGGAAATGACACGATGAAAATGTATTATTTGAATGTTTATATTTTTCTTAATCTAATGATGCTTCAGAAGACATTTTTCTTAATGCTGCTATGAAAGTAGCTTGTCAATGAAAGTAACATATGCCAAGTCAAATGAAACTACCTTTGACTCTTGAGTAATGTAATATTTGTAGAACTCACAGCACAGATCCTAATAATTTTTTTGGCATAGCCACACTAATTATTTTATAGGCATTTTGTAATATCACTTTGTAACCTCAGCCAATCTGTTTACTTTATAGATGGAGCGTGGAGAGACAGGACATGGACCACAGTTTTTCAGCACCCACACCCCACACTCAAATTCATATAGAAGTCCTCAATTATTAAATGTTAATATGATAGTTTATATTTAGCTGTGAAGTTATAGTTCATTGTCATAAATATTAAACTACATATTATTATTATTATTATTATTATTTTACATGATATGCAAATTTCACCAATTTGTTCAATGTGTTAATGAACTTTTTGAAAGTGACTATCTTTAATAATTCAGATACCTGTTGAAATGCACATGTAATTATATACTTGCTCGTATCTGGAAGGTTGTGTTAATAAAAATGATGTTGAAAGCAAATGTTGCAATACTGCTAATCTTAAAATAACATTTTATTAAACTAAACTTTGTAATGTTCCAAATAAATGTTTTTAGGATGTTGTATTTTTAAGAAAATGTAGGTGGAAATAAAGTTGTAGGAACATTATGCTAACCATAAAATAACGTTCTAGCTACGTTAAGCAAACTGGACATTTTAACGTTCTTGGAATGTTCCAAATAAACGTTCATAGAACGTTATATTTTTTTTAAATGAAATTTAGGTTGCAGGAACGTTATGCTAACCATAAAATAATGTTCTAGGAACGTTAAGCAAACTGGACATTTTAACGTTCTTGGAATGTTCCAAACAAACGTTCATATAACGTTATATTTTTAGTGAAATTTAGGTTGCAAGAACGTTGTAGGAACGTTATGCTAACAAAAAATAACGTTCTATGAACGTTAAGCAAACTGGACATTTTAACGTTCTTGGAATGTTCCAAACAAACGTTCATAGAACATTATATTTTTAGTGAAATTTAGGTTGCAAGAACGTTGTAGGAACGTTATGCTAACAAAACAATAATGTTCTAGGAACATTAAGCAAACTGGACATTTTAACGTTCTTGGAATGTTCCAAATAAACGTTCATAGAACGTTATATTTTTAGTGAAATGTAGGTTGCAAGAACGTTGTAGGAACGTTATGCTAACCATCAAATAACGTTCTAGCAACGTAACGCAAACTGGACATTTCCACATTTTTGGAACATTCCAAATAACGTTCCCACAACCAAAACAGAACGTTACAAAAACGTTCTCAGAACATAAATTTGTTAGCTGGGTTCTCCTTGCATTGTCACCTGCACCGCTTGTCACATGTACAGTTTATCTGTCTCTGTCATCAGCAAGGGATTCACATGTGATAAATGCAGGGAAATAATTAGGCTGACAGAGAAGATTTCAGAATTAGAGACACGCATCCAAACTTTAGTTGAGGACAGTAAGAATGTGAGGGCTGTAGATACTGCTTTGGATGCGACTAGCTCAGGGACTCCTGTACATTGTTCGGTTCCGGTTTCAGTGCCTCTGCAGCAGGGCAACTGGGTGACTGTGAGGGTCAGGAAGTAGACAGACTGGCTAAACTGACCGTCTGCTAGCAGCCTCACGTCACAGAAGTCAGTTAATTCTCAGCACATAGATACTCTTTCATCTAGATATCACACTATAGAGACCGTGTCTGTTCCCCGAACTAGAAAATACAGAAAACGTCCAAACCAAAGTAAGAGTAACAATTTAATTGATGTTCAACAAATATAAAATAGATATAATACAGATAAACAAATGATAAAGCTTGGTTTATTTAATATTAGAACCCTTTCTATAAAAGCACTTTTTGTAAATGATATGATCACCACTGACCGTAAACTAGATGTGCTTTGTTTGACAGAAACCTGGCTAAAACCAGATGAGTACATTACTTTAAACGAGTCTACCCCCCAAGATTATTGTTACAAACGTGAGCTGCGTCCAAAAGGTAAAGGGGGAGGTGTTGCTACAATTTATAGCAATATTTTCAGTATTTCTCAGAGGGCGGTTTTCAAGTATAATTTGTTTGAAGTAATGGTGCTTCATATAACGTTATCCAAAGAAACAAGTGTTAATGATAAATCCCCTGTGATGTTTGTACTGTCTACTGTATACAGGCCACCATACAGACTTTATTAAAGAATTTGCTTATTTTCTACCCGAGTTAGTGCAGGCTGCAGATAAAGTCCTAATTGTTGGTGATTTTAATATCCATGTTGATAATGAAAAAGATTTGTTGAGATCAGCATTTATAGACATTCTAATCTCTATTGGTATTAAACAACACATGTCAGGACCTACTCATTGTCGAAATCATACTCTGGATTTAATTCTGTCGCATGGAATTGATGTCAGCGGCGTTGAAATGTTCACTTCCCAAAACACCCGATGTACTTGGTACATCGTTAGAAGAATGGCATCTACGCTAATATTAGTCCGTTTCTTTCTTATTCCGAGGTCACCGTAGCCACCCAGATCCAGACTGTATCCTGATCAGATGGTCACTGCAGCCACCGGGACGGACTGGATCCCGGTGGCTGCAGTGACCATCTGATCAGGATACAGTCTGGATCTGGGTGGCTACGGTGACCTCGGAATAAGAAAGAAACGGACTAATATTATCCAGATCAGATGGTGGATCAGCACCTAGAGATGACCACTACAGCCCTGAACGTCAGTGGAGACCAGGACAACTAGATGAGCCCCAGAGACTGATCCCCAGTGAAGACCCTGTCTCCTAGACAGCCATCGGGACAAGACCTCGGGAACCAGATGAGTCAATCTGACTCTGCTGCAGCCTAGATTTAAACTGCTGATTTTGTCTGGCCAGAGGAGAATGACACTCTTTCGACACACTATTTCCCCGTCTAAATACTGTAAATCTGATGTAAAGCCATCCAGCTTTCTATCAAGCTGATGTAAAGCTGCTTTGACACAATTTGCATTGTTAAAAGCGCTACACAAATCATAGTGACTTGACTTGACTAAATAAAATGAAACTTGAATAAAATGAAACTGTGAATTGTTTCAATCCAATACTATATTTATTAATTTTTTTTAATATTCATACATACAGTGGGGGAAAAAAATATTTGATCCCCTGCTGATTTTGTACGTTTGCCCACGGACAAAGAAATGATCAGCCTATAATTTTAATGGTAGGTTCATTTGAACAGTGAGAGACAGAATAACAACAACAACAACAAAAAATCCAGAAAAATGCATAAATTGATTTGCATTTTAATGAGTCAAATAAGCATTTGACCCCTTCACAAAACATGACTTAGTACTTGATGGCAAAACCTCGTTGGCAATCACAGAGGTCAGAGATTTCTTGTAGTTTGCCACCAGGTTTGCACATATCTCAGGAGGGATTTTGTACCTCTCCTCTTTGCAGATCCTCTCCAAGTCATTAAGGTTTCGAGGCTGACGTTTGGCAACTCAAACCTTCAGCTCCCTCCACAGATTTTCTATGGGATTAAGGTCTGGAGACTGGTTAGGTCACTCCAGGACCTTAATGTGCTTCTTCTTGAGCCACTCCTTTGTTGCCTTGGCCGTGTGTTTTGGGTCATTGTCATGCTGGAATACCCATCCATGACCCATTTTCAATGCCCTGGCTGGCTTCAATGCCCTGGCGGTACATGGCCCCGACCATCGTCCCTTTGATGCGGTGCAGTTGTCCTGTCCCCTTAGCAGAAAAAGGGTCCCCCCACCCAAGATACAGACCAGACTGAAATTCCTTTGTTCACAGAACATGACCTTTTTGTTCTACACAGAACTAGAGACTGTCTTTTCCATATGCACCTAAAATCATCTTAAAAGAACTTATGAGCAACTAATGATTTCTATGCATAACTCCATATTATGTATGTAACCCACACATTAGACTGTCATGTTTTAATCACATATTATGTATGTCTTTTTAATAACTAGGGAATAGCTTAAAGGTTAATAGTCTTGTTTGGTATGTATGAGTTTGAAAATTAACGCTTTAAACTTTTCTATCAATCAATTCTTTGTTAAATGTATCATATTCTGGTTATAGAAATCCGGTCCAAAATTATACTCTCCAAGAGCGGGAAAGTTTGGATAATGTGACTGACCAGATAATGGATTTATGTATTGGGAGGAGAAACAGCACAACACCCCGAGATAAGATAATATCTAATTGGTCAACACACCAGTTGGGGTGTGTCCAAAAGCTGAGTGTAAAAACTCAGGACACCATCAAATCCCCCTCTTCTCTTTTAACTTCTAGCCATGCTTTTTGTCGTCACTTTCTGTGTTCTTTGAACGCCGTCCCAGCGTGCTTTGGCCTGCATGCCAGCTGCTACCACGATGAGAAGAAAAACCACCTAGTCTCGTTACATCATTTTACTCTTTTACTTTAGTTTCTTTTCTTTCCGTTGAGTTTTGTGTTCAAAAGTTACGTTTGCCGCGAAGTCCAGCTCCGACTGCACCCGCCCCAAACTTCAACCAGACCAACTCCGCATCTTCAGCCAAACGCCCAACCATTGGCTCCCCAAGACTTCACTACGAATGACCACTGAACTGTCAGCCAATCAGCAAACTCAGCAAACCCCCTTTCTGCAACAAGGACGACAAAAGGGAATCCCTTAACACAAAGGCAAAGCAACACAAGTAACCTCCAGATTCTAACTGAGCTGGTGTATTTAATACAAATTTTAGCCTCATTGAGAAACTCAATGCAAGGGTTAATTACGTGATTGATTGGCTGTTCAGGTCTATGCAATAGCACATATTGCGGTAACACTTTAGAATACTGTTCCATCATTAATGAATAACTACACAAGAACACATGAGTAACACAATAGTAGCACTCTAGTAACTACTAGTAACTAACAAGAAACTCCGATTAATGAATTAGTAAGTAATAGTGCTTAGTCTAATGTGGTAGTTCACTACTAGCTAATCAATAACTTATTTTTTCATACCTCCCTAAGAACTACTGTATAAAGGTTCATAATTAATATGAATAATACATAATGAATAATTCATTATCAAGTAAAGATCATGGTAACCCACTAGTAATGACTCAAGTATTACCAACTTCTTCAGAAGGAATTATGAATTATTTGGATCAGTATTATAAAGTGAATAACATGATAATTTTCTAGTAATTACTGAAGTCGTTGTAAGCTTTTGGGAGTTTTGTAAAGTATTGGATAGTAATTATTCAGGTAGTACTACATCCTTCTAAATGAATTACTAATTATTTGGATCAGTATTCTAAAGTGAAGACCGTGATAACTGTAAACGTTTGAGGTTTTTGTAAGGTTTTCGTTAGCAATTCATTTTGCTAGATTTGGTAAGACTTAAATCATTACTAGTGGGTTACCGTGATCTTCACTTTAGAATACTGATCCAAATAATTAGTAGTTTCTTCAGAAGGATGTAGTAACACATGAGTCATTACTATCCAAAACCTTACATATATTCAAAAGCTTACAATGACGTCAGTCAATATTAGGGAGTTATGATGCTTTTTACTTTAGAATACTGATCCAAGTAATTAGTAGTTCATTTAGAAGGATTTGATAATTCTTGAGTCATTACTAGTGGGTTACCATGATCTTCATTTTAGAATTAATTACACATTATGCATAATTCACATTAATTATGAACCTGTATACAGTAGTTCTTAGTAGTTATCCAGGATATATATATATATATAAATAGTTGTTATTGATTAGCTAATAGTGAACTACCAGTTTCAACTGAGCACTATTACTTACTAAATAAACAATCAGAGTTTCTTGTTAGGTAATAGTAGTTACTACAATGTTAATAGTGCATTAGTCACTTGTTCCTGTATAGTTATTCATTAACAAATGATCAGTATTCTAAAGTGTTACCCATATTGCTATAAACTTGGGATTTCACATTTTCATTCTCTAAACTCATCCTTTCCTCACTCTCTCTCTGTTTCTGCAACTCGTGTGAATGCGTGTGTTCATGTGTTAGATTAGTTTACACGTCTTAGATTTATTCAACTGCCGATCTTGTTACTGTGCTTATTAATAGTGTTTTCACTATATTTTGGATTTTAATATCCAGTGCAGAGTTGATGTTATACGGCTCGTTCAATGAATCGCCGGCCGATTCAGTGATCAGCTGTTAAACAGTGATTCTGTTCAAATTCCCTATAAAATCATGAATGATTCCCTTTGAGCTAAATTAACTTATTTCCCTTACATTTTACATATTACCTTACACAGCGTAGTGTGTTACCAATTGTTTTCTTGGTGACTATGGACCCAGCTGCCTTGAGATCATTGACAAGATCCTCCCGTGTAGTTCTGGACTGATTCCTCACCGTTCTCATGATCACTGAAACTCCACGAGGTGAGATCTTGCATGGAGTCCCAGACCGAGGGAGACTGACAGCTATTTTGTGTTTTTTCCATTTACGAATAATCGCACCAACCTGTTGTCATCTTCGCACCAAGCTGCTTGGCGATGGTCTTGTAGCCCATTCCAGCCTTGTGTAGGTCTACAATCTTGTCCCTGACATCCTTGGACAGCTCTTTGGTCTTGGCCATGGTGGAGAGTTTGGAATCTGATTGACTGATTGCTTCTGTGGACAGATGTCTTTTCTACAGGTAACAAACTGAGATTAGGAGCACTCCCTTTAAGAGTGTGCTCTAATCTCAGCTCCTTACCTGTATAAAAGACACCTGAGCCAGAAATCTTGCTGATTAATAGGGGATCAAATACTTATTTGACTCATTAAAGGGTTAGTTCACCCAAAAATTAAAATTCTGCCATTAATTAGTTACCCTCATGTTGTTCCAAACCCGTAAGACCTCCGTTCATCTTCGGAACACAAATTAATATATTTTTGATGGAATCTGACAGCTCTGTGACCCTTCCATAGACAGCAAGGGTCCTTACACAATCAAGGTCCAGAAACGTAGCAAGGAGATCGGTAAAATAATCCATGTGACATCAGGGGTTCTTTTTGATGAACCCCTTTCTGATCTTTTTGATGGAATCTGAGAGCTCTCAGACCCTCCATAGACAGCAAGGGTCCTTACACGATCAAGGTCCAGAAACATAGCCAAGAAGATTGGTAAAATAATCCATGTGACATCAGGGGTTCAACCGTAATTTTACAAAGCTACGAGAATACTTTTTGTATATATACTTTGTGACGAGTGTCCCGAGCGCTCATCAGCGTCGCCCTGGAAACCAACGAGGATCACCTGCACGTCCTCGTTACAGGCTGGCCGGGCGCACCTGAGGCTCGTCACGGCAGGGCTTGATAAGCTGCCGCAAAACACACGCTGGTGAGACATGTCTCCAAAAGACTCCACGCTAACTCTTCATCTGCATGTATTCCAGAAAGCAGCGCTTGACCGGCCAGCCCCAGCACACGAGCACGGCACAGAGGACAGCCACTGGAAAGCACAAGCACCGATCTCACGAGGAGCACGGAGCACCAACCCACGACACAGAAACAAGTCTGCCCCCTAAAAACCTTCAATAAACTCACCGTCAAGGGGCATTTATTGACTTCACCTTTTCGTGTGATTCTTCACCCCGTTACAACTTATATATACTACGAGAATACTTTTTGACGAACTGTTGAATAAAATCATTTTTTTTGTTTTCTTTGCATAAAAAAAGTATTCTCGTAGCTTTGTAAAATTATGGTTGAACCCCTGATGTCACATGGATTATTTTACCGATCTCCTTACTACGTTTCTGGACCTTGATCGTGTAAGGACCCTTGCTGTCTATGGAAGGGTCAGAGAGCTGTCAGATTCCATCAAAAATATATTAATTTGTGTTCCAAAGATGAAGGGAGGTCTTACGGGTTTGGAACGACATGAGGGTAACTAATTAATGGCAGAATTTTCATTTTTGGGTGAACGAACCCTTTAAAATGCAAATCAATTTATAACTTTTTTTGAACTGCGTTTTTCTGGATTTGTTGTTGTTATTCTGTCTCTCACTGTTCAAATAAACCTACCATTAAAATTATAGACTGATCATTTCTTTGTCAGTGGCAAACATACAAAATCAGCAAGGGATAAAAAAAATAAAATTTCCCCACTGTACATAAATACATAATCAATAACAATATAGTTATTTTTGTGGGATTCCTATAGCAAAACAACTTGTGCACTGCAACAAGGAGGTAGATGTGCTGGAAAAAATATCAAATATGATAAAAAAGATAACTGGATTGATGTCGGCGCTGATAGCCTTGTGGGCAGTGTGGCAACATATAGCGCTGTTGCGCTATGGGCGTCCCGAGTTCAAATCCTAGCTTGAGGACCTTTCCCGATTGCGCTCTCTCCCACTTCACTTCCTGTCACTTCTACACTGTCCTATACTAGTAAAGTCAAAAATAAGGTCCCGTCCTTTTTTAATGTTTTTTTTTATAGAATTTTATGCGCATGCTCCAAGTCGTCTTCTCCATTTTTAGTGTATCTCTGTGGCAGAATTACAGCACCACATGCTGGTCTGGCATGTGTACTACATCGTTTTGAGTTGGTATGGTGTGTACACATATTTCTTGAGACAACGCTGTGTTTACGGAAGAACGAGGGGGAAAAAAGATGGGATAGGGAGAGCTCTGGCTTCGTGTGGATGAGCCATAAATCTTTGTTTTTTTTTTTGTTTTTTTTTTGTTTTTTTAAGATAACTGGATTGCTAAACATTTTGCATGTGTAGCGAATATTTGCTAAAACTAGACTAAAACTAGCAAATGCACTAAAGTTTAGCAAGTTTTACACAAATTTGCCCCCTCAGATATTTTGTAAACCTTTGTCAGCTGTCATCTCTACATCTTTGGCTTTCCAAAAGTTGATTAGTTAATTTTTTTTCAAAACTTGGCACAGCTGTTTGTTGTCAATTAAAATTTCTACCCATGACAGATGGTCTTACAGTCACGATGAAAACAAAGCAACTCAGAAATGTCAGAGAACAAACGTGATAAATAGATGGTGGTATTTCCCTATCGGCAATGAGCTGTTTCAAATACATTCTGAGTCATTTCATGAAGATTATATACGTTTTATATCCTCTCTCCTCTGTGAGCCCATGCTGCTGCTTTGCGATGCAGCTCAGGTGCTAGGCGGCTCAATTCTCACTTAGTTCTTCCTGCTTTCAAGCCGCTCTCCTTGGAGCGTGGCGGGAACGCATCTGATGTTGAAATAATCCATTACATTTGATCCTTCACGCTGTGCCATTCGTCGTGTCGGAAAATTTTACAGTACTTCCCGACTGTATGTTCAGCGCAAAGGACATCAAAAGGAACGTCAGACCAGCAAGCATATGTATCACTGTCAAGGAACCATTTCTCAACTCCGCCGGGACCATTTTTATGCCTACACTGCAGACATGGCAACCTCTGCACATTTTATATTCAAATCAGGGCGGCTCTGGTTTTAACTGTGAAGTATGGGAGTATTATAGTGTGTGCGAATGCATCTTTCCTACATTAATATGGTGCCTTAGTTAATCTCTCCACATCTGGCGTACCATAAGGTGGTGCGCACCCGACAATGTGTTTGCTTTGCTCAAGTGGCTATGGGCCATGATTAATTGAACCTCAGTGAGAGGGTCTGGGCTCCACTAATGTAGTCTTCATCACCTCAGCCGCACAACTTGGCCCCTAAACTGAAATTTCAACGCCCAGCCACCCACAGCCTGATGTGCACTCTGAAGATTAAAAAGAATGTCCATCCTTGGCAACAGGACTAGTGTATAAATGTAGTTTTTCATATTATCAGAGATGAAAAAGTTAAGCATAACATACAGTCAGGTGGATATTATTGCAAAATAAACCAGACCGGGTGGATCAGGACTTGTTTACTTTGCAATAATCATATAAAAACTGATTTTATTTGACAATTTATATCATATTAAAGCTATTTCTCTATTACTTCCTCTAAACAGATTGTTTTCTCTTACTCCATTACAGCAGAGAGAGGAGGGAGGAGGGGGATGGAATATTTTGAATTATGTAATTTTGTTGAAGCATGCTATGGAAAAGTTGATAAATAAGGTACCATTATTGAAGTTCTTGGTGATACCATAAGTTGATAATTGTGTTGATAGATAACCTAATAAATAAATAGCTATTAGTAAAATTATACAAATTACACTATATGCACTAAAATACATGTTTTAAATTTAGGCACCATATTATAAAGCACAGTATGAAAAATGGATATTCATTATAAGATCTGCTAAAGATTACATTTAACTTTTTACTTTTAATTCAAAAATAAATAAACAAACTACTAGTGCATAATAAAATAGCAAAATAATAATTATAACAGATTCATTTCAGATTGTAAAAAAAAATAATCTCCAATCATCTTTCTTTGTTTAAATGAATATAATATAATATACAGTATTTTGACATGTAAGCATGTAAGTTTTTTTTATGTACTTTTTTTTATATTTTGGACCACTCCAATCTTTCACTATTCACAATTTAAAATCATGGAACCTCTTACACACTGTAAAATTTAAATATATACTAGGGGCCCTATCATACACCTGGCACAACGCAGCGCAAATGTTTTTGCTAGTTTCAGCCTGACGCAGTTCTCATTTTTCTGTCCTGTGCCGCGTTGTTTAAATAGCAAATGCATTTGTGCGCACATGGTCTAAAAAAAGAGGTGTGTTGGCGCGTTGCTATATTAAGGAACTGAAAATAGACTGCGCCATAGACCAACTCAAACCTGGTTTAAAGTCTAAAGTCAATGGCGTAATATTTATTTATTTATTTGTTATTTAAAGAGCGTGTTAGTAGAAAATGCACGTCTGGGCGGGTGCACAACGCACATTCACTTTGCTTATTACACACAGGGACGCACAGCAGCACACAAACATGCCAAATATTACAAATGAAAGGACTGCAGTGTAAAATAATATTATTGTGTACGCTACATAAATATAAAAATGCCACACATGTCATAATGGATAGTCACTGCCTGTATCAGAATTAGCCTACCTATCGGGCATGAGCAGATCCATTTGCTCTCTGGAGACACAATTCGCTCTTAAAGGTGCTGTATGTAGGATTTTGACTCTACTAAAGCATAAAAATACCATAATATGTTTGCAGATATTTCAGAAACATGCTAAGTTAACATACTTGTTTATCTGAAAAACAATGCTACAGTCAGTTATTCTCCTTTGAAAATGTGTATTCCGGCCTGGAATGTCTGTGTTTGTTATGGTTTGTGAAACCCGCCCACTGCCAGTTTATCCAATTGTATTTCGGCACCGAGGGTTGCCAGTTGGTGGAAAACACAGCGTATTTAATTGTATTCATCGTCATGTGCGCTCGTTCCTGTTGGTGTCGTTAATCTGGCAACCTGCGTATGTGTCAAGTCTGAGGAGGAGGGACCGGGTGAAAAAAAACTGTCTCCAATATTTTGAATTTGGACTGCAATACCTAGTTCAACCACTCGGTGTCAATCCTACATACAGCACCTTTAAATCGAATGAGAGATGAGACTCTGATTGGTTTATTGCACGTTATGCCCAAAAACACACCCATTACTCATTAAGAGAGTAGGGACAACCCTTTTAGACCATGCCCCGGGAGCGCCCATCGTTTTTTACCGTCGTTATACTAGCAAAAGTGGATTCGGAAACACCCTAACACCCGTTTCACATCGCAAGCTTGAGCGGCGCGTAATTGTTTCGGCGAGCACAAATGAGTGCATTCACACCGGGAGCAGGAGCAGCGCATGAGCGTTAGCAGCAGTGCTGCGATCATTTCGGCGCCGAGTCTATTTTTGCTGCGCCACTTACGCTGAATTAAAGCCACAGTGTATTTTCCTTGATCAATATTGACCGGATTAACATGAAAAATAACAAATGTCACCATAAAATCATGGAGCTGATCGCGGCCACTCTAGTCAATGCTTGTGTTTACACCAGGCGCGCCGCGGCACGTTTCAAAAGCGTCCCAGAAGCAGCTCTCTGCACCGCTTCGCTAAATATAGGCGCCTAGTCTATTTTTGACGCACGCCGCGTCTAAACCGCATAGCAAATGCAAAATAAAAGTCATAAAATCCTGTCAATTTCAAAATAAACACCCTGTGCAGACTCCCGATCGTATTTCACATCACTATATCCTTGCTAGGAGGTCAGAAATGGATGAGTTTCATCCTCGAAGTTGAAAAACACACATTGTTATATGACACCAATAATCCTTTTTTACAAGGATAATTCCAAAAAGGACACTGTGTGGAGTTTAATTGCAGGAGCTGTAGTAAAAATGTATTTTATTTATTTTTTTTAGTAAAGAGAATTAAACCAGACAAAACATAAATATTCAAGACTGGCAAACACGTGATCACGCGAACCCTGCCGCTTCGCTTCTGAAATGCTCCTGGTGTGAGTTTGCACCGCGTGGAGGAGGGAACAAAACTGCCGTAGCTGTAATGCGCCGCAGATTCGTGCAGTGTACATCAGGGGTTATACACCAGAAGCGTTTCATAAGCGAAACGACAGGATTCCACGTGATTTGCCTGTCTGACATTGTTTTTCTTATTTATTTGTTATTGTTTTCTTTTTCTTTTTCTTTTCTAAGATGATTGTTTATGTTTGTCCGGTTTAATTCTGTTTACTATTCATACAAATCCTGCAATTAAACTGCATGCCTTGTCCTTTTTGAAATTGTCCTTGTAAAAAAGGATTTTTGGTGTCATATAAATGTGTTTTTTTCAACTTCGAGGATGAACCTCTTGTCATCTATTTCTGGCCTCCTAGCAAGAATATAGTGATGTGAAATACGATTGGGATTCTGCACAGGGTGTTTATTTTGCAATTGACAGGATTTTTTTACTTTTATTTTGTATTTGCTGTGCAGTTTGGACACGGCGTCCGTCAAAAATAGACTAGGCACCTATCTTTAGCAAAGCGAGACGTAACTGTAAATCAGGGGTCAGGGCACCTGCGCTGTGGGCTTTAGACCATGCGCTTAGATCGTTAAAATAGGGCCCTAAACATATAAGTACACATTTTAACTATATGCATGCATGTCATGTAACATATGCGCTCAAAAGGCAACATTTTTCTGTTCGTCACCTCTCAGATTGTGTGATTTGGAGCTCATAAGTGGCATCTCAACACTATTTTTCACACAATATCTCAATCACACTTCATGAAATACACAATTAAGTTTTCTTACAAGCAGTAAACTTAGACTTGTCGCCATGGTGCTGATGGGAGCAATTTGGGAGTGCACACAGTTCTCTCTGCCTCTCTGTGGGCTCAGTTGGCTTCATGCAAAAGGAACCAAACACTTGAGAAAATCACCCTCATCTCTGCAAGCAGGTCAAGTGGAAGCCTCTCCGGTATGATTAGAGATGCTTCCAACAGTTATGGCATGTGACTGGCACATTTGATTGACTGACCTGCACACTGACTGAGCATACTGGGAGGAAAGCCTGCAGGTGGGTCAGTCTGTCTGATCTTTGAAGAAGTCAGCACTTACATTGACAGCCCAATGTTCGCATATATGCACAAGACTATCCAAGTGTACTTATTCGCTGCACTTCAGGATTTGATGCAAAATATGTTTGACTTTTGAAGCATTTTTTTACTTGCACAAACATTTTTGAATGTGAACAAACCCATAACAAAACATTAAATTATGACATTTAGTCAGACTTAAAAAATCAGGAAATACTACTATGAATCAATTTGACAAGTGAACTCACTAAATTTACTATTGAATCTACATCTGACGCAAACAAGTCCTGAAAATAAGAAACTTTGTTTATATAATTTTATACAATTTATTTATTTGTTTTAGACAAAACTGTATTTGTTATGTGTATTTATTTATTTATTTTTTTATGTAGTACATTTTAGCAGACATGTTATAATGAATATAAAACAAATATTTTCATTTAAAGTCCAGCCATCATTTAACATTTTTATTTCAAAGTTTATGCAAACAAAAAGAGCATAGTGCTGCTAATTATATTTGCTGGTTTTCAATATAAAACTTGGTAAAAAATATTATATTTCTGTGTGTGTCAGTACTGTTTGAACATTTCCTGAACATTTTAACAATACCGAGCATAAAAGTTTGGACTGGTACATTAATTAAATATACATTTATTTAAGTATTATATAACATGGGTAGCTCTCAGCCACAACCACTTTCATTTTTTTTAAAAGTAGCTCTTGAATGATATAAGGTTGGAGACCCCTGGTATAAAACATAGTTTTATAACTGTTGCAAAATATTCAAAAGTACTCTTATTCATACTGTTCAGGTATGTGCTTTTAGATGCAGCCACAAACCTGAATTAACAAATTAAATCCATCAAACCAGTTATTGAGTCAACATCTGACTCACTTTCACTAGAGCTACAGTAGGTTAACATTTTCTTCAAGAATGCTTACAAAAAAGAAAAAGAAAAAGTGGGAGGAAAAGTCAGTCTCAAAAAACAAATAGGGAGAATAAACTGACCAAATCTCCATTATCTTGTTTATACTTAGTATGGACTCTTCTTTGATGTCACCATAATGTCCATAATGAAGGTTGCGTCGTTTATTTTCATAAATGCGTGTGCGAGTTCATCTCTTGTGGGCAGGCTGCATGCTTTATGAGGTGGCAAATAAAGCAGAGAGACTTTGCAGCATCCAGTAAAAAGGGCCAGTGGCTGTGTCATAAGACCAGAACATGGAGGCGGTGATTACGGCCTCATTGGGCTGTTAGCAGGAATGGGCCAGCCATATTTAGAGAGCCATAAAACAGAGGAAGGCTGACAGCTTTACAGCATGTGGTAATGCTTAATGGAAGCTCTCCTCCGCAGGCTTATTACGGTAAAAACATACACCTCACAGGTGATGCTGCCAAAGAAAAAAAAAAAAACCCTCTTTCAACATTTCTTTTTCTAGAAGGCTTAAAAAACATGAAACAAGGCATCAACGTAACCTGTCTGCCTAATTTAGGTAAAAATGCTCCTGACAGCATCATATTGCTATTATTGTTTACAAGTAAACTGGGAGAAATTAGTTTAGTGGATATTAATATTGTTATTGTTCTTTTTAAATCGACAAGCTTTAGATTTCATTTCATAGATCAGTTCCATAAACAAAATCAATTCCATACACGAAAATAAGAGGAAGCAGATGATGTACTCACCCCTTTTATGTTTGGAATTTCTTTCTTCCGTGAAACGGTGAATTTCTGAATTTTCTAAGCAGCTCTTTTTCATATTTCAGTTCTTGTGTCTATTATCAAGCACCAGAAGACCAGTATCAGTATCAAAAAAGATTTTATATTGTAACAAACACTTGGCAAACAGTGGCATGTAGATGAAGAGAAGCAAGCACATACAGAAACATCAAAGACCAGTCTCAGAAATACATTGATTTTATGGTGTATTGAAATCAGATTCGTTGTGATTTTATTAAACATTTTGGTTATTCTTAGGGATGTAACGATATTATCAACATCGTGATATATGGCGATTGCAAAACGGTCTTGATATTAGGTGCGTTCGACTTGAAGCACGGCTACAGACGGCGACCAACGAGAGTAGCCGGTTGCAGTCGGGGGCGGAGTTGAAAACGGACACGTCAAGCCGGACACTTTCTGCTCCCGTTAGTGACGCTCACGCGGTGTTTGCATACTCATATCACAGATGAAGTGAATATATTTATATATTTATATTTTATAATATATTATAAGACAATATTTGTCAAATACACAGACGTTTCAGAAACGTTTTCATGAGCAACAGAAACATTTTTTATATACTGCTTAATACAGCGCCATCAGTTCAAGAATAAAGTTAATATACTATTTCAATACTAATAAAATGGGGGTATATATGCTTTCATCAGTGTTTATGATAAACGTGACTCAATATAACATTGCGACTACAGTAAAAAAAAAAAAAAAGAAGCTTTTACTGTTCTAAAAACACAGATTTATGAGCAAAATCGTGCAGTGTGAACTTGACATTAGGGTATCCCATCATGCATTATGTTCTGGAAATAAAATCTTGAGACTTTTTCCCGAGATCTCGGGAGAGGTCACAGAAACTTTTCCAGTGTAAGTTAAATATTAATTTAATAATTATATATTACATGTAATTTGGTAGAAAAACAGTGTTTTTGGCATTTGCGTACCTGGGTGCACTTTTTAGCGTGACATGAAATACGTATAAGTACATATCACTGCAGTTTCCAAAATAAATGAACACTTTCACACAAATTTACAGAGTTGCGATTGATAAAGGTAATTTTCGCACAATTACTTGAAGAATATCATGCTATGACTTCAAAACGATATTAATATGCTGGGAGATTTGAAAACTGATGCTTTCGAATGTTAACATCGCACACATACAGCTTCATATCTATGGGTTTTCATAAATGACAATTTTGTTCGGTAGCTCACGGAGTACGGAGACGGACTTAAAAGACGAGAAGCACCGGTTCGAATCCAGTGTAACTACGGTTCAGATGCATCAGCTAATACGTTTTTATATCAGTTTTGCATTTGTTAACACTATCGGGTAGGTTTAGGGCTGGATTTGGTGTAGGGCATATTTCCAACACGATAGAGCATTAACCTTTAGCGACAGTCCCCGGATATTTGAATTCTGAACCGCCGCAATACGTATCTGAAGCAACGTAATAAAAAAACAGCAATAAGTACCAATATCTACGTAATAAAAACGTGCCCGGGTTCACATATTGAACCTGTGTTTTAGCGCCACTCAGTGGACATTTCTATTTGAAACCGCGGCGAAACGTGCAGCAAGGTATGTAAAACGGTGTTGCACAAAAAGTGCGCAGAGGTACGTATTTTTATGAGACCAGGTTGGTTTTTACTCTATTGGTGCAAAGATGAGTAGTGGTGATATTTATTTTGTACAACAATTGGAAGCACCACAAATTAAATTAGGCCTATGTCATGTTATAGGGACTACTGAACAGACATTTAGAAGTTGATTTTAAAATGTAAAGTATTTAAAATAAAAATAAAGCTATGTAAACACTTGCATTTTTACAACACTATAAGTGTGTCTCATAAGGTAATGAAAGTTTGACACACACTTGTGGTCTGCGCCCTCACTTGAACACTTGGGCTAAATACAGGAAATATGTCATATAAGTTGTCAAGTGGTCAAGTGCAAAGACTGCAAGTGTGGGTATTTGGACAAGGCAACTGTCAAGACTCGTTCACTCCGCCAGTGTCTCGCAGCGGTCATTTTCATACCATGGATGGTAAACATTCTTGCAAAGTGTCTAAACTGAATAGCTATGAGGTCCGGTGACCTCATAGCTGGCTACGGGCCTGTGTCCATCCATGATCTATCTATCGTTCTATCTATCTATCTATCTATCTATCTATCTATCCATCTATCCATCTATCCATCTATCCATCTATCTATCTATCTATCTATCTATCTATCGTTCTATCTATCTATCGTTCTATCATTCTATCTATCTATCTATCTATCTATCATTCTATCTATCTATCTATCTATCTATCTATCTATCTATCTATCTATAGTTCTACCTATCATTCTGTTGTTCTGTTGTTCTATTGTTTTATCTGTCCATTGTCTGTCTCGTTCTATCAATCTACCATAGAAGAGATTTATCTTCATAAAAGAGAAGAGCCTAAACAGAAGAAAAGATTATGTACTTTTTTTTTTTTTTTTTTTGAAGCTTTAGTCACACATAACTGTCCTTGTAAATGTAAAATAGTTCCATATCTTCTTCCATTCTATTAAGAAATACTGCATACAGGTTTAGAATGACACAAGTGTGTCAATGTTCATTTTTGGGTGAACAATTATTCATTTAATATAACTATTTAGATGAGTGGAAACAAACCTTGAACGTGTGCACTGGAGAGTGTGCTCTATACAAACAAAAAGACAAGACGAGCCGAGTCTAGAGACATTGTTCCCAATGCATCCAACTAGCTAGCCTACATAATGAGTTTTATTTCAGATTTCAGCTTTAATCAAACTGAGAGAGAATAAGAAAGGGAACGGAGTTTCTAAAATAGTTAAAAGGAGCATTTTTAGACAAAACAATAAAATGTTCACATTCATAAGCTAATCTGAATAAGCAATGAAAGAGAGCAAACATTTGGATTTCTGTCCTCAATAGAGCATGAAACTCAAATCCAGCTCAAACTTTCTCCCCTGGGCTAAATTACATTTAAAGGGGTGGTTTACTGCGATTTCACTTTTTTCATTTTAAATAGTGTGTAATGTTGCTGTTGGTGCATGAACAGTATCTGCAAAGTTGCTGCGCTGAAAGTTCAACGTAAGCGGAGATATCATCTTTTAAAAATCAGGAAGTTTAATGCCTACAAAAACGACTCATATGGGACTACAACGAGATACTTCCCGGGTTGCATACGTAAAAAACCCATAAATTTGCATCAACCCCTCCCTCCGGAACATGCAAAAGAGGGGGCAAGGCCATGTTCTGCGGCTTTGTCGAAGAGGAAGAGTTATAGTGGAGAGTTGTAGTCATGCCGTCGAAACGGTGTTATTTTCACCCAGCTGTCAGGTGTGTTCGGGCTTCCTACGGACGCTGTAGTTCGTCAACAATGGTTAAAATTTATGTTTGATTATGTTCCTGACAATTACAATCCTAATTTAGCTCTCTGTGCTACGCATTTTACGGAAGACAGCTTCCAGAATCTACACGAGTTCAATGCCGGATTCACACAGAAACTATTACTAAAACATGGAGCGGTTCCAACTTTAAAACCAGAGGCAGCAGTTGTTGGGCCACAACCTGTAAGTAAGATTTCATAATTTTAAATGTATTTGCATGTATAATTTCAGACGTAATGTTTTAGTTTTATCAAGGACGTAAACAAATGCCAACGCTGGCTTTAGTGGCCAGTTAGTTAAATGCTATTTCGTGTGTCTATGACAAACGCGTACAAACATTTTGGACCCGAATTTGTAATTATGTACTAATTTTGTAAATGTATTTTCCATGTATACTTTATGACGTAATTTTTCGATTTGATCAAGAACGTAAACACAAGCCAACGCTGTTTGGTTAGTAGCCAGTTAGTTCGATGCTATTTTGTGTGTATAAGACAAACGTGTACGAACTTCAAAAAATGATATGTAATCACAACAGCAAACTTCCATTCGGAAACGTTTGTAAGAGCCGTGCTTGCGGAAGTTCTGCTTGACTCTCTTCATTACTGCTTTCTGGGTCTGATTCTGGCTCAAACTGATACGGCAATATTGACACCATTATTTACATTTGACCGGAGCACATGCAACTGTGGCCCGTGAAGGGAATGGGCGTGACATTTCCGGACAATGTGCAGTACGCAGTTTAGCCAATCACAACACACCAGCCCAACTAACCAATCTGAGCCCATTGCCTGTTTCTGAGGGAGTGGTTTCATAGAATCAGGAAGTCAACCGGTCGTTCAAATGACAGAGGAGAAAGCGGCTTACAATAAAGGTGAAATATATGAAAAATAAGGCATTTTTTAACAAACGAAACATGAAGACATGTTATATTGCACCCCATAAACACAATCAAGTAAAGAAAAAAAGCAGTAAACCACCCCTTTAAAGGAGGAGGTGGGACGGAGGAGGAACATCAAAAGAACTGTCAAATTGAGTGTGGAGCAGTAAGAGGTGGTTTATATGTCCTTTGTTTTGTGATTGGTGGGATTATATGAGCATGCTCCTCCCAAACTATCATTTGGAACTCAATTTAAGGGTTACAGATCTCTCACCTTCTAACTCGACTGGCTGTCTTATTCCCGGTAGGACCAGTCAAGGGTGAGAGCAGCTCAACTGGGTCATTACCCTTTGGCCCACGACAGCACACAGCTGACGCAGATAAGTCTGGGCCAGCAGAAGCGTGAAATGCTGTTCAGATATCACTCACTCCACAATACAATCACACTTTCTGTCTCAGAGCATTGGAAACAATTCGAGGAAGAAAATGAAAATTCTGTCATCATTTATTTGCCCTGATGTCATTCCAAACCTGTACTTTTTCTTTTTCTTTGGAACACAAAAGATAATATTTTGCAGAATGTCCTGCATTCTCCAAAAACATTTTAAGTCCAAATAGAAACCATCCATTATGATCAGCTTAGATTTATAATGCTTTGACAGTTTTCCGTGCAATGAAAGTGTCAATTTTACTGGCAAATTCCAAAAGTACAAAAACTGTCAAATCAAAGTGTGTCCCAACGTAAATCACTTTTACGTTAACCCCGTACGTTTAAATGCTAAAAGTGAATTTAGACATCACTATATTATAAAGTACAGTCTGAAAATGGATATTCATTTTGAGATTTGCAAGGTTATATTTGGCATGTGTTATTAAATTATTAGTGCTTTTTAAAAGAAAACCTTTAATTGAGTGTATAGATGATGTCAAGGTTAATCTAAAAGTGGAAATGAGAATGCATAATTATCACTTGATTAAATAATACAGTATATAATATTTTCCAATATCCAATGCTGATTGATATATTGTGCAGCGCTAGTTTTTTGTTATTATATCTGGTGGCCATGTAACTAACCCTAAGGAAAGTGTAAATCAGGTAATCACCTCAGAGCTCTATTTTATTAGTTTCCTCTGTTAATATTATAAGTCCTTTATTTTGGCGACTCCTAGTGGATCGTTAATTTCGCATCTAAAAGGGGTGAACTAGTTTTGTGAGACGCACTTGCGGAAGTAATGAAGAAGATCGCATGTCGCTCTAAAATCATATAAATAAAAGGATAATTAAGCACCTAGCTGGAACGGGAACAAGGTATTATGTGCTTGATTTGTTTCATGTTTATGTCAGTAATACGTAAGTTAATCTATTCATCTGTGAAGAAGTGTTTAACTGTATTGTTATACCTCGTGTTTCAACGTGAAGTCATGCTAACATAAGCCTTTAGCATTGTTAATACTGACAGAAGTAAACGTCACAGAAAGTTTTATTTTTATAAATTGCTATTTGTAAGGTTAATGTGGACTTCGTGAAATGTGTATGTTTATAAGAGCTAATTTTATGTTATTTATCTGTCCCGTAGCTCTTACGGTGTTTCATGAAGAAACGGTGTAAGAAAGGAAAGATATATTTGTGTTTCAAAACAAGGCTGACGGCTGAACATAAATAAAGGCTTCTGGAAACATCAGTACGCTTCACCATTGTCTGGCTTGGGTTTGCTACAGTAAGAGCTTGACCCGCATCGATACCGACGACTTGTTGTCTCTGACGGGCCACGGAGGGTCTTCACGGCGTCGGCGGCTACAGCTTCCGCTACATGGCCACAAGGTGTCAGCTTTAACCCATCAAGCTGACATCCTCACGCCTCGCGCTTGACCTACTTTGGACAGCGGTCTCACGGATTTGGTGCAATGGTCAAGTACAGCCACACTCACGGACATTGATGCAGGACTGTGAGTATTAACCCATTATTATACAGTCTACAGTACAGCAATAAGGCGAGCAACAGATGAATTGCTTCTTGGACTGAACATTTAATACTCACCGGCTCAGCAAGGAGAGCAACAAAAAACTGTGGTTACATTTACACTCATGCCTGCACGCATCCACATGGACTCTTTCTAATTAAGGACATATATGCATTTTATTTTGGACTTTGCACTTTTCCACTTTGTTAACTGTGTTTTATTGAAGCTCACATTTACATTTACAGTTATTTGAGTGTCTATATGTAAATGCATATGTGCTAGCTATTTTTCTGATATTTTATGTTTATGCTGTTCATAACAAGGGCTTAATCATATCTGCTAAGGGGTCTTCTTCCACCATTAGAGTTAAATTTAAATAGAGTAAACATTTTAGGTGATAATGTCAGAGTCAGGTAATGAGAAGGAGGCGGAGGAGCAGATGGCTGATTATCAGCATGAAGATTTACAAAGTGAAGTCCAGACAATGGTAGACTCATCAGAGAGGCCATGTCTGAAGGAAACAAATGAAGCTAAACGACAAAGTCCTACTGACCTCGAAGGCAAACTTAATGAGGATGATAATGCTCTTGAAGGTCCAAGACGCTCTGAACGCACACGCCATCCTACAGAGAAGATGCGCGCGCATCAATATGAAGAGATCAAGAAAAAAGAGAAAAGGCTGTATGCCATGTACGAACAGTGGAAGCTCCACACACGCAAGGCAAGAGATCAGCTAAAGACTTATATGTCAGAGAGTCAACTCTGGCCTCTCATTGAAGAGCTTAAGAAAGATAAAGAAGACATAATGAAAATTTATTATGAAATTCGAAATCTCAACACACCTTCCACCGACATAAGAAGAAGAGTTGATACGTGTGAATCGGTGACCACAGAAATCACCAACATTGCCTACAACAGGGCTATAGATGATGAAAGTGAGTTTAATGAGCAGCAGGAAAGACACCGCCTTCATGAACTGCTCCGCCATGACTATGCAAAGTCTGTCTATGGATCTGCAGCTTCCTTGATAAGTCACAGCCAGTCTGACAACTCCATATCTACAGCCATATCAGCAAAAGCGCGGATGCAGCAGCTGAACTAGCAGCAAAAGAAGCAAATTATCAGATGCTGCTAGAGGAGGAAAGGCAAAAGGAATCCATAAGAGAGTTAGAGGAACAACAACGCAAGGCTCTAGAGGCACGAAGGCGTGAGTTGGAGCGATTGCAGGCGGAGAAAGAGATAAGGGCAGCTCAAGCCAAGTTGAGGATCTACGATAAGGAGACAGAACACAAGGACGCTGACTATGCTAAAAGGGAAAGGAACATGGAAGCAAAGAATGTGTCTGTATCTACAGTACCCCTCTCTCAAGTTGCATCGCCCCGTTATACAGACAATCCTTCTCTCGCTCAGATCCTTCAAGACAACATGGTCTTAAATAGGCTTCCTGTTCCTGAACCATTTGTCTTCAATGGTGATCCCATACAATTCATTGAATGGAAGGCAGCATTCACCTCACTCATTGACCAAAGGGCAATCACACAAGCTGAAAAACTATACTACCTGAAAAAATACGTTGGTGGCCCAGCACGGCAGGTTTTAGATGGCAACTTCTACCGAAATGACAATGAAGCCTACCAAGACGCCTGGGACAAGCTAAATCGTCGCTTTGGCCAGCCATTCGCCATTCAGAGAGCATTCAGAGAGAAGCTCACCAACTGGCCGAGAATTTCATCAAAGGATGCTGAAGGACTGAGACGCTTCTCAGATTTTCTGAATGCCTGTCAAGATGCCATGCCTCACGTCAAGGGTCTCGACATATTAAATGACTGTGAAGAAAATCAGAAGCTCATTCACAAACTACCAGACTGGGCAGCTTTACGCTGGAACCGACAAGTCACGCAAAGCCTAAATGAAAATCAGGAATTCCCAAGTTTCAAGGAGTTTGCTAGATTCACGTCAACTGAAGCTGAGATTGCTTGCAATCCCATTACGCCCTTTCATGCCCTTCGTTCATCAGATTCCAGCAGTGAGAAGAGAAATCTCAGAGACCTGAAGAAAAACAAGGCCAGTGTTTTTACCACTCAAACAGTCACTGAAAATGAAAACTACAAGTCAGAACAAAGAAAGGTTAAGACTTCGTGTATCCTTTGTCAAGATAATAGACACCAGCTTCATTCATGCTCCAAGTTCACTGAGATGGTGTTGGTTGAGCGACGCAACTACATAAAGGAGAAGAAACTCTGCTATGGATGCCTGAAACCTGGCCACAGCGTGAGAGAATGCCATCATCGTCATTTCTGTGACCACTGTAAGGAAAGCATCCTACAGCCCTGCATGATGACAACTATAAAAGAGAAAAGTCTACAACAAAACCAGAGACAAATCGAGGTGCTGCTGCAACGGCACTCAGTGTAGCAGGCGAAGGCTCATCCAACACATCCATGGTGATACCAGTCTGGGTTTCATCTAAAAATGATCCAACTACTGAGAAACTTGTCTATGCGCTACTTGACACTCAAAGCGATACTACGTTTATTGACCAAGAAGTAAGTGATGGTCTTAATGCTGACAAGTATCCAGTGAAACTGAAGTTGGCGACTATGAGTGGTAAGGATACAGTTCTCACAAGCGAAAGTGTTTCTGGCCTTCGTGTTAGAGGATATAGTTCTGCAATTCAAGTCGATCTTCCAGTCACCTATACGAAGGATTGCATACCTGTTAACCGCTCTCACATTCCCACTTGTGAGATGGCTAAACAATGGAGTCATCTTGCAGAGATAGTGGATGAAATCCAACCGCTGAAGGATTGTGTAGTAGGCCTTTTGATCGGCTACAACTGCTCAAGAGCTATGGCACCAAGGCAAGTCCTTTTAGGAGATGACGATGAACCCTACGCTGTAAGGACGGATTTAGGATGGAGTATTGTAGGCGCTCATTACAAACCTATGATGCATTGAACACACTTCATCTGTGTCACAGAATTACAGTTAAGGAGCTACCTCCGGTAACTCCTTCTGACGTCATTCGCATTTTAGAGTCTGACTTCAAAGATGGCAGTGACGACAGCAAAATTGTGTCACAAGACGACATCACATTCCTCAACATACTGGATGAGGGAATAAGGAAAAATACAGATGGCCATTATGAAATGCCTCTGCCCTTCAAAACCAGACCCAGCTTGCCCGACAACAGAGGCTCAGCTATGACACGCCTCCTTCATCTTAAAAGGAAATTGCAACGGGATGAGAGGTATAAGGAGCATTATGTTGAGTTCATGGAGGAGGTCATCGGAAAGGGAGACGCTGAGCAGGTCAAGGACGGTGGAAGAGAAGGTGAGAGATGGTACATTCCCCATCATGGAGTGCATCATGCGAAGAAGCCGGATAAACTTCGTGTAGTGTTTGATTGCTCAGCCAGATATAAAGGAACAAGCTTGAATGATCACCTTCTCTCTGGGCCTGACATGTTGAACAACTTAAGTGGAGTTCTCATCCGTTTCCGTAAGCACCCCATTGCATTGATGTGCGACATTCAGAAGATGTTCCATCAGTTTCATGTGGACAAAGCTGATCGCAACTACTTGCGCTTTCTTTGGTGGAAGCAAGGAGACTTGAACTCACAGCCCAGCGAGTTTCGCATGAAAGTGCATCTGTTCGGTGCAACTTCCTCTCCGGGATGTGCAAACTATGGGATGAAACATCTAGCTAAGGAAAATCGCGACATCTACGCTCAAGGCTCGAAATTTGTTATGAGGGACTTTTATGTAGACGATGGTCTAGTAAGTGTTGAAAATATGGAAGATGCTATTCAGCTTGCCAGGGAAGCTCGCGAACTCTGCGCCACGGGTGGTCTCCGACTTCATAAGTTTGTGTCTAACAACAGAGAGGTACTAGAGAGCATACCACCCTCCGAACGAGCAACCAACGTGAAGGATATGAATCTCGCATTTGATGATTTGCCACTAGAGAGAGCTCTTGGGATTCAATGGGATGTGGAGTCTGACCGCTTCAAGCTTAACGTCAGCCTCAAGGAGCAGCCGGCAACACGACGTGGTATTTTATCTACAGTGGCTTCTCTGTACGATCCTCTTGGGTTTGTGGCACCAGTCGCCCTTAAAGCGAAGATCATTCTTCAGGAGATATGCAGACGGGGCACTGGCTGGGACGATCCTCTCACTGACGAGCTTCGCCCAAAATGGGAACAATGGAGAAGTGATCTAGCCCACTTAGATAATTTCACTATATCCCGTACCTACTCACCTGCTGGATTTGGAAGGGTCTCAAAGACAGAGCTGCATCACTTCTCTGATGCCAGTATGAAGGGTTACGGTCAGTGTTCATACCTGCGACTTCAAAACAAAGAGGGAGACATTCATTGTGCCTTAGTTGCAGGAAAATCACGTGTCTCTCCAACCAAGGTCACAACCATCCCCAGATTAGAATTGACAGCAGCAGTTGTTTCAGTGAAGATAAGCAACATGCTCAAGGAGGAATTGGGATGTATTAACGCTGAGGAGTTCTTCTGGACCGACTCTAAGGTGGTCTTAGGTTATATAAGAAACGAAGCACGACGATTTCACACGTTTGTGGCTAACCGTGTTCAGAAGATTCAGCTCAGCTCAGTCCCACAACAGTGGCGATATGTCCCAACAAATGAGAATCCTGCTGACCATGCTTCTAGGGGCTTAACTGCCAGTGAGCTTTTGTCATCTACCTGGCTCACTGGGCCCAGGTTTTTATGGGACAAGGAAATAAAGCTGACTATAGATGAAGCACCAGAGTTAACCGTCGGAGATCCAGAGGTCAGGAGTGTTCTAGTGCTCAGTACAAAGACCACTGAATGTGTGAGCCTCGTTGATCGCTTGTCAAGTTCTCTTCTTGGTCGCTAGCTACGCGAGCGGTTGCACGCATTCTCAGGCGCATAAGCAAGAACAGATCAAACAGTCTCACCACTGTAAGAGAACGAGAAGAGGCAGAACATCGCCTAATCAAAGATCTGCAGAAAAATGTGTACCAAGAAGAGTTGAAACTGCTGAGCAAAGGGATCCCCCTACCAACTCGCAATCCGTTACACGCTCTTGATGCTTTCCGCCACGACGATGGCGTCCTCAGGGTGGGAGGGAGGCTGTGCAACTCCTCTCTCCCCAACTTCATCAAGCATCCTGCTATCATTCCCAAAGATCATCACATCACAAGGATGATTATTGCCTATCACCACGAGAAGATGGAACATCAAGGTAAAGGTCTTACCATTAATGAAATAAGGCGCAGCGGCTACTGGATTACAGGAATCAACCGGGCAGTCGCATCCTACATTCGTCAATGTGTCACCTGTAGACGGCAGCGCAAACCTATGGAAGAGCAAAAGATGGCCGATCTACCCCCTGAACGGTTGGAACCATCACCTCCCTTCACTTTCTGTGGCATGGACTGCTTGGGCCATTCCTTACAAAACAAGGAAGAAAGGAGAACAAGAGGTACGGCCTTCTTTTCACTTGCCTTAGCTCCCGTGCTGTTCATATTGAGACTCTTGAAGACATGTCGACAGATGCCTTCATAAATGGCCTTCGATGCTTCATCGCCATACGTGGTGCTGTTCGTCAGATCAAATCTGATCAAGGAAGCAATTTCGTTGGAGCCAAAAATGAGCTCAGAGAAGCTCTAAAGGAAGTCGATGCAGACCGTCTGACTGTATTCCTTGCAGAGAAGCAGTGCGACTTCATCATGAACGCACCCCATTCTAGCCATGCAGGAGGGGTGTGGGAAAGACAAATAAGGACAGTGAGAAGCGTTCTAAGGTCCACTCTTGCCCTTTCCTCTGGTAGACTAAATGATACTTCACTTCGGGCCTTTTTTTATGAGGCTATGGCTATAGTCAACAGTCGTCCTCTGACTGTTGACAACCTCAGTGACCCCCATAGCCTCGAACCACTCACCCCTAATCATCTTCTGACAATGAAATCTGTCCAGGCCTTGCCTCCCCCAGGTGAATTCGTCAGAGAAGATGTGTATGGCAGGAAAAGGTGGAGACAAGTTCAATACCTCGCAGAACAGTTTTGGAGTCGCTGGCGAAAGGAATACCTTGCCAACATAGCTCTCAGACAGCGCTGGCATGCTCCAAGAAGAAATTTACAAGTTGGAGATATTGTAATCATGAAAGGAGAGGATGTGCACAGGAACGAGTGGAGATTGGGTAGAGTTTCAGAAACCACTACCGACAAAGATGGACTTGTACGGAGAGTTAAAATCCGACTTGGTGACAGTAAGCTTGGCAAGAAAGGGGAGCGTCTTCACAAGGTGTCCGAAGTTGAGCGCCCAGTCCAGAAGCTTGTTCTGCTGCTGGAGACTAGCTAAATCTGCTCCCTCCCTTCATAGTGCATATTACATAGTTCTAGTTAAGTTTCCAACTTTAGCATAAGTTGTCTTTGTTCTTATACAGGCTCAGGGAAGGCAATTTTCTGTTAAAATCATTCGTGCCTAATGCAGACTGTATACCGTTCCATTATTCACTCATGATTGATGGGAGTGTAACTAACCCTAAGGAAAGTGTAAATCAGGTAATCACCTCAGAGCTCTATTTTATTAGTTTCCTCTGTTAATATTATAAGTCCTTTATTTTGGCGACTCCTAGTGGATCGTTAATTTCGCATCTAAAAGGGGTGAACTAGTTTTGTGAGACGCACGCACGGAAGTAATGAAGAAGATCGCATGTCGCTCTAAAATCATATAAATAAAAGGATAATTAAGCACCTAGCTGGAACGGGAACAAGGTATTATGTGCTTGATTTGTTTCATGTTTATGTCAGTAATACGTAAGTTAATCTATTCATCTGTGAAGAAGTGTTTAACTGTATTGTTATACCTCGTGTTTCAACGTGAAGTCATGCTAACATAAGCCTTTAGCATTGTTAATACTGACAGAAGTAAACGTCACAGAAAGTTTTATTTTTTATAAATTGCTATTTGTAAGGTTAATGTGGACTTCGTGAAATGTGTATGTTTATAAGAGCTAATTTTATGTTATTTATCTGTCCCGTAGCTCTTACGGTGTTTCATGAAGAAACGGTGTAAGAAAGGAAAGATATATTTGTGTTTCAAAACAAGGCTGACGGCTGAACATAAATAAAGGCTTCTGGAAACATCAGTACGCTTCACCATTGTCTGGCTTGGGTTTGCTACAGGCCATGATAGTAATTTAATGCATTTGCTGCAACATTTTGTTGTCTCTTCATGCGGTATAAGTAAAGTACTGAAGTTAAAAATCCTCAAACGTGGAGATGAGCAGAGGGAAGCCAATTCATTTCTTTATGCAGCATGTGACATTTCTGTCATGCATGGAGGTAAATTGGACATTGATCACATTCAGTCAGTTATGTAAGACACTGCAAAAACACTTGAATGTTTAACATATGCAAAATGACATTTTATTTGTAGTGGACATGACATTTCAAGCAGTGACAGCTCATATGATTATTATAAATACCGTCTGAGAACATCATATTAATTTAGAGCATACATAGGTGTATAATTTGTGCTTTTTGTGGACCTCATGCTGTTCTTCTCTGTTTAGTGTTTTAATACCACCTGCTAATGTGCTGCATTTACATACAAAGTTGATGACAGGCCTCAATAAGCATTTACAGCTTTAGCTAAAAACACTCTAAATACAATTTTCATTTTGTTTTTGTTTTTTTGTTTTTTTTACTTACAGATGTCCGATTAGTTAATCAGCATCAAGCTGCTTCTAGGTGCTGCGATGCAAATTACAATCATTATATTCCCATGTGTTGCAGGAAGAATGGTTTTAGCCTCAATTAAGCTTCAATCTAAATGTTAGGTGACTATAATTTATGAAGCAGGTCATCTTTTGTTGGTCTTGAAACAAAAACACTCTCTAAAACTGTCCAAACTCAATCTTTAATGGTAGGATTTTATTTTGGCGAAACAAACTTTCAAATTCCATCACTTGTTTATTGATTGACTTGTTTTATATTGTGATGCATGTTTGTATTATTAAAATGCTCTATTAAGTATTTTTGAAAATACTATCTATCTATCTATTTACCAGAAATATTATAATATTATACATTTTAAAGAAAATGCAGTTAATGCATTTTTTTAAAGAAAATAAATAAAAATAAAAAAGCAATTAAATAAAACTGTAGAAAAACATATTTGAAAAGTATATATTGTTGTAAAATATTATGTATGTAAAATACTAAATAAATATTGTAGGCTGAAGTTATTTGCAGTTGTAAGTTCAACAATATGAAATCTGTTAACTTATGGTTATTTTGCAGCACTGATGTTTTTATGTTGTTTGCCACGATATCAGAGCAGTGTTAAAAAGAAGTTCAAAAAATGGCACAGCAGTCTCCCCAAACCGTAATACAGAAAACACTAATTTTCTTCAATAGCTAATTTATCTGACTTCTACCTCCAGTCCCACCTTGTTACCCCTGTCGACTGACTGCTAGCTCTGGGATTGAACCCTCTTTAGCAGTGTGGACTCAGAGAAAGTCTCCTTTCTCATCACAGAGAGATTAACCAGAGAGATAGTGTCAGCAAGGTCAGCGCTAGCCACAGACCTGATGGGACAGAAAGAGCCCAGCACAAAGCTGAGCTCCATTTGCCAGAATCAAACCATCTGAGGTGCTGACATGCTCAGAGGAAGTGATTCAGTAGCTCGTTTACGTGATGGAGCTCCAGTGGTAATTAGCAACAGGGTAACACTTTAGAATACTGTTCCATCATTAATGAATAACTACACAAGAACATATGAGTAATGCAACATTAGCACTCTAGTAACTAACAAGGAACTCTGATTAATGAATTAGTAAGTAATAGTGCTTAGTCAAATGTGGTAGTAGTTCACTATTAGCTAATCAGTAACTATATATTTTTTCATACCTCTCCAAGAACTACTAAGAACTACTGTATAACAGGTTGTTCATTAATATGAATAATACATTCTAAAGTGAAGATTGTGATAACTCCCTAGTAATGACTGAAATCATTGTAAACTTTTGAGGTTTTTTTAAGGTCCTGGTTAGTAATTCATTTAGCTAGATTTGGTAACACTTAAATCATTACTAGTGGGTTACCGTTATCTTCACTTTAGAATACTGATCCAAATAATTAGTAATTTATTCAGAAGGATGTAGTAACACTTGAGTCATTACTATCCAAAACCTTACATATATCTCAAAATCTCACAATGACATCAGTCAATATTAGGAAGTTATGATGATTTTCAGTTTAGAATACTGATCCAAGTAATTAGTAGTTAATTTAGAAGGATTTGGTAATACCTGAGTCATTACTAGTGGGTTACCATGATCTTCATTTTAGAATTATTTATTCATTATGCATAATTCACATTAATTATGAACCTGTATAAAGTAGCTCTTAGGAGTTCTCAGGATATATGAAAAAAAAATAGTAGTTATTGGTTAGCCAACAGTGAGCTACCAGTTTCAACTTAGCGCTATTACTTAATAAATCGTTAATCAGAGTTTCTTGTTAGTTAATAGTAGTTGCTACAATGTTAATAGTGCATTAGCCATTTGTTCCTGTGTAGTTATTCATTAACGATGGAACAATATTCTAAAGTGTTACCAGCAACAGTAAATCTCTATATCGCCAAAAAAAAAAAAGAGCATTATATACCTAATGGTGATGAAGGAAGTTTTTTAGTATCATGTTACGCAGTTGATAGGGTGTCAAAGGTGGTTACCAGGTGGTTATTTACCAGCCCAAGTCAAAAGAGCCCACCTTCAAGTCTCTATCTGGCTTCTACATACAGTTTGGGTAATGTTTAAATCATTGGGTTATGTACTATATTATGTATTTCAAAATGATGGTGGTTGAATTTTTGACTAATACAACCTGACTAAAAATGACACACAATGTTATCATTCTAAATTATCTCAAATTATGTATTGTGTGTAATATTGATATTGAATTTCTTTTTAAATAAAATGGTTGGCTATTTTGCCTTGCTAAGGCCAATTTTTGAGCTAGCATTTTATATGAAATAAACACAATTCAATTTTGTCAGACTTTTTGGATAATTTGACAAAAACCTGATTTAAAAAACAAAAAACTGCTGTATATTAGGAGCAAAATTGTGGAAAAGTCATAATTTTTGAAAAATTTAAGAAAATTTATTTTACGCAAATAGTTTCTTTTTTCTCTTTATTTAAATTACCATACACTAAAAAAAATGATGTAGAAAGAATTTTCACTCAGAAATTGCTTGTAAATGTCAAAGAAACTTTGGTAACACATTGAATTAAACATGAAATTTTGAAGAAGAAAAAATAGTATGACAGTATTTTCTAAAACATATTCGATTAATCGTTTTCAATAAAGTTTTCAATTGTATAATGTGACAATCATATAACAGAGAAAAAATATATGTATATTATATCAGTTTTATTAAAAATCAAACCATGAGACATAAAAGTGGCTGAAGTTTCAGAAACAACCAGTAATAGTGACGCTTGCCTTCACAAACCACTCTTATGGTATGTAAGGTAATATACATTTTGACAAATTTATAAATGGTCTGTCGCCTTGAACTGACACTTGACCTTGGCGTAGAAGGTAGAGGGTAGGAAATAAAAGATAGATGTCATAAAATAATGTGCTGATGCAGTTATTAAGTTTGGCGGGATTGTTGATGTGGACGGGGATTTCTGGGGGAGCGTGAAATATCACATATGCTCAAAGATCAAAGCTGTGCTGATGGTTTAAGGAGCCAGTCATAAATCAATCTCTAAGAACATTCACACCAGACGGCCAGCTCTGTTTTGATGTTGTTTCCCTTGGGGGTGGGGCTGAATTAAAGCACTGACTGACTTTTGGAAAGAGCTCATAAGGATGAAAATGCTGGAATCTGAAGATTATGGAGCAGTTATTAATGGGTCAGTCAGGATAATTGCATTTGCTACCTGAATTGTGAATATTTCACTTGCAGACGGTGTGATGAAGGCTGTTACTGCACCACTGATTGAGCGGGTTCAAACGCGGCCTGATTTAATGAACCACTTATCTGGTAAATCTAAATCCACTAAGACCAATTACAGAGCTGCTGTGATTCACATGGAGTTTGAGTCATCTGACTTCTTCCAGTGAGATTCACATTAAGAACAGTGAGCTGGTCAGTACGTTCTTTTTTGTATGGGTTCCATGACTGGAGGTTGTTGAACCCTATGTTCAATCATTTACTCATCCTAATGTCATTTCTGACCTGTATTTTTTTCTTCTTTCCCTGTACAATAAATGGGGCCCAGAGCTTCCTGGTATCAATAACGATGAAAGCAATACTTCTTATTCACTGATATTTTCTTGACATTCATCAAATTTGTAAATGAATCATTCTATAAATGGTCATCTTAATCTTATTTAATTGGACCTTTGTAGTGAACAGATTGATGCAGTAAACACAACTGAATGATTTGTTAATGAATCAAACTTCATTCACTTTTATTATATTGAAAAAAGGTGGGATGCACTGAAATTACATTGATCCTGTTCTAAAGTTGAACTCACTGATTCAATGATCCATTTACATTGGTTAACAGTGTCCAATGAACATGTCTGTTCATCAGACATGATTCATATCAACTACTTTCACGGTACTTTTATGTAGCATTTGTTTTGTTTCATTCATGAATCGGACTGATTCTATTGTCAAGTTCAACTCACTGATTCGATGGCCTTTTCACATTAGTTAATATAGTCTGTTTGTAAAAATTCCACTGAAGGCGAGTTGAGCTGAACCCACATGTGGTTTATTAGATCCCAACTTGAAGTAAATACAAAGTAAGCAATGAATGAACATTAACATGAACAAACAGCAGTTACAGAAAACAAAGCTAGATATATATACACAAAACTGATGACTAAACAAGGAACACATTTGAACAATAAAGATTATCAACCAATGACAAAACAGTACTGAGAAACACATGACTAAAAACAACCAATCAGAGCACGACACATACAAGGAGAGCACATGGCAAGATACAAGAGCGCAATGGAATCACATGACAAACAGGATGCAATTTTGCCTTTAAGTCAGGTTGGACAGATCGTATTTACGAGTTGAAGTCACATGAACGCCATCACAAAGTTGTTATTATGAGTGGGAAACCAAAAATTTTCTTTTAAGACTATAGATATGCAGCATCTGTATTGATGGAACATTTGTTGAAATTAATAAAATGATTATTTTTTGTACTGTACAATAAAACTTTAAGTTATATATTCAAATTATTATATTATTGTATAATTACCATCGAATATACAACCCAAATTCTGGAAATGTTGGGACGTTTTTTTTTTTTTTTATTTGAATAAAATGAAAATTAAAAGACTTTCAAATCACATGAGCCAATATTTTTTTCACAATAGAACAAAGATAACATAAATGTTTAAACTGAGAAATGTTACAATTTTATGCACAAAATGACCTAATTTCAAATTTGATGCCTGCTACAGGTCTCAAAATAGTTGGGACGGGGGCATGTTTACCATGGTGTAGCATCTCCTCTTTTCATTTACATTTACATTTAGTCATTTTGCAGACGCTTTTATCTAAAGCGACTTACAATTGGGGAATACATAAAGCGATTCATCTTGAAGAGGCAATCCGACAAACGAAGTGCTTGTAACACCAAGTCTCAGGCATTGTTTAAATAAGTACAAGCTAGCAAGGGAAGGAAAAAATAAAGAGAAAGAGATTTTTTTTTTTTTTTAAATGTAGGGTGAAGTCAAATAGTGTCGAAAGAGATGAGTTTTCAGCTGTTGCTTGAAGATTGACAGGGATCCAGCACTCCAAATAGGGGTGGGAAGATCATTCCACCAGCCAGGAATGGTGAACGAGAATGTTCTGGAGAGTGATTTTGAGCCTCTTTGTGATGGTACCACGAGGCGTCGCTCACTAGCAGATCTCAGACTTCTGGAGGGGATGTAGATTCTTAATAGTGAGTGCAGGTAGGCGGGTGCTGAGCCTGTGGTTGTTCTATAAGCAAGCATCAGTGTCTTGAACTTGATGCGAGCTGCGACTGGTAGCCAATGCAATGAGATAAAAAGAGGTGTAACATGGGCTCTTTTGGGTTCGTTGAAGACCAGTCGTGCCGCCGCATTCTGAATCATTTGTAGAGGTTTGACGTGTTTTTGATGGAAGTCCAGCCAGAAGAGCATTGCAGTAGTCCAGCCTAGAAATGACAAGGGCCTGGGCAAGAAGTTGTGCAGCATGCTCTGTCAGAAAGGGCCTGTTCTTTCTGATGTTGTGTAGTGCAAACCTGCAAGATCGAGCAGTCTTTGCAATGTGGTCTTTGAAGGTCAGCTGGTCATCAAAGATTACACCAAGATTTCTGAACGAAGTTGATGGGGTAATTGTTGATGAACCTAACTGGATCGTGAAATCATGCTGTAGAGTCGGAGAGGCGGGAAAGACAAGAAGCTCAGTCTTTGCCAGGTTGAGCTGAAGGTGATGTTCTTTCATCCATGCCGAGATGTCCGCCAGGCAACCTGAGATCCTTGCAGCTACCGTTGGATCATCTGGTTGAAAAGAGAGATAGAGCTGTGTGTCATCAGCATAGCAGTGGTAGGAGAATCCATGTGCCTGTATGATGGGACCCAGTGATGTAGTGTATGTGGAGAAGAGGAGGGTTCCAAGAACCGATCCCTGAGGAACCCCAGTGACCAGTGTATGTGCTTTGGATACCTCCCCTCCCCAGGCCACCCTGAAAGACCTACCAGTGAGATAGGATTCAAACTAGCGAAGTTGAATTCCAGCGATGCTTAGTGATAAGAGGGTGGACAGGAGTATCTGATGATTGTCAGTGTCAAACGCGGCAGATAGATCCAGCAGAATGAGGACTGATGATTTGGAATGGGCTTTTGCAATTCACAGGGCTTCAGTGACCGAGAGAAGCGCAGTCTCAGTTGAATGGCCACTCCTGAAACCTGACTGTTTAGCGTCCAGTTTGTTGTTCTGTGAAAGAAACAATGAGACCTGGTTGAAGACAACTCATTCAAGTGTTTTCGCTATGAATGGAAGGAGAGAGACAGGTCTATAGTTTTCTATAAGAGAAGTGTTTAATGTAGGTTTTTTGAGTAGTGGGGTTACCCGAGCCTGCTTGAACGCAGTGAGGAAGATGCCTGTGAGGAGGGATGTGTTGATGATGTGTGTGAGTGCCGGTAAGAGTGTGGGAGAGATTGCTTGCAGAAGGTGCGAGGGGATTGGGTCAAGAGGACATGTTGTAGGATGGTTGGAGAGGAGAAGTTTGGATACTTCAGCCTCCGTCAGGGGACAGAAGGAGAAGATGGGAATTTTAGCAGTGGATGTGGTTGGTTGGGGTCCTGTGTGCGTGGAGGTGAGAACTGATCACTGATCGATCTAGTTTTGTCTGTGAAAAAAGTTGCAAAGTCATCAGCTGTAATAGAAGTGGTGGGAGGTGGTGGAGGGGGACAGAGGAGAGAATTAAATGTTCTGAAGAGATTAAGCATGTCTGGAGCGCTATTGATCTTGTTGTGGAAATGTGAGGATTTGGCAGTGTGGACATCAGCAGAGAAAGATGAGAGCAAAGACTGATACCTACTCAGGTCCGACGGATTGTTTGATTTGCGCCATTTTCTCTCTGCCGCTCTGAGTTTAGTCCGATGTTCACAAAGAACATCAGATAACCAGGGGTTAGAAGGGGCAGCCCGTGCTGACCTAGAGGAGAGAGGACAAATGTCGTCTAGACAAGAGGTTAAGGTAGAGCATAAATTTTCAGTAGCTGCGTTTACATCCAGAGATGAGAAATGGGTAGGTGAGGGAAGAGAGGAGGATACTACAGAGGAAAGATGGGAGGGAGAAAGGGAACGTAGGTTTCGTCTAAAAGTAACAGGTAGGGGGGTTGGTGGCACACGGGTAGCAAAATGTAGTGTAAATGTAATGAAGAAATGGTCCGAGATATGTAGCAGTTGTACCAGAATGTTATCTGCAGTACAATTGTGTGTGTAAATTAAATCAAGTTGGTTGCCTGATTTGTGCGTGCTAGTAGTGTTAAGGCGATTGAGATCAAATGAAGCTAGGAGTGAGTGGAAGTCTGTAGCATAAGGCTTGTCTAGGTGAATGTTGAAATCACCAAAGACTAAGAGTGGAGTGCCATCCTCCACGAAAGAGGACAACAACCTGTCCAGCTCCTCTAGGAAGGTGGCTAGAATTTGGCCAGGGGGACGGTAGATTACCACAATATGGAGTTTTATCGGAGCTGATACAGTAATGGCATGAGATTCAAATGAGTTGTAATTGCATAGGGTAGAGCGGGTTGAGTATTTCCAATTGTTTGAGATGAGCAGGCCAGTGCCCCCACCCCGACCAACTTGACGCGAAGTGTGAGAGAAAGAGAAATTAGTAGAGAGAGCAGCTGGGGTTGCTGAGTCTTCTGGACGAATCCAGGTCTCAGTCAAGCCCAAGATGCTGAGAGTGGATTTTAAAGAAAAGGCAGAAATGAAGTCAGCTTTGTTGATGGCTGAACACGACGGCTGAACGCTTCCGCAGACGCTTCCGCTTCCGCGTCAGCGCACAGACCCCAAACAAATACACAGTCTAGAGTGAAAAAAAGCTGTGGCCGCCTTTAATTAGCACAGCCACCAGCCTATAGCAGGGCCAATGGCTCAAATCGAAACGAACACTTCACACTTTACCAGTAAGTGCAATCAAAAATATAAACCACAATGAAAAAGCAGAATAGAAATAGGTAGGAAACGAAGTATTCTTTCCTAGCAGCAAGTAATTAATTTAAACAACAGAACTAAGAACAAGTATTAAAACACTTACACGCTGCCGTCTGTCTCTTCTGGTGTCTAATCGACTTCTCCCGGGGTCTAACAGTGCCCGAGCAGTTTAAATAGTTTTTACAGTCGCTGTGGCCGCCTTTAATTAGCACAGCCACCCGCCTATAGCAGGGCCAATGGCTCAAATCGAAACGAACACTTCGCACTTAAGTGCAGGAAAGGAGTTTAAGCTAAAGGGGCAATTATTATAATTACCAGTAAGTGCAATCAAAAATATAAACCACAACGAAAAAGCAGAATAGAAATAGGTAGGAAACGAAGTATTCTTTCCTAGCAGCAAGTAATTAATTTAAACAACAGAATTACGAACAAGTATTAAAACACTTATGCGCTGCCGTCCGTCTCTTCTGGTGACTAATCGACTTCTCGACACCTGTTCTCTATAGGTGAAAGATCTGGACTGCAGGCAGGCCAATTCAGCACCCTGAATCTTCTACTACGGAGAAATGCTGTTGTAATAGCTGCAGTATGTGGTTTTGCATTGTCCTGCTGAAATACACAAGGCCTTCCCTGAAATAGACGTCGTCTGGAGGGGAGCATATGTTTCTATAAAACCTTTATATACCTTTCAGCATTCATAGTGCCTTCCAAAACATGCAAGCTGCCCATACCGTATTGCACTTATGCACCCCTATACCATTAGAGATGCTGGCTTTTGAACTGAACGCTGATAACACGCTGGAATGTCTCCCTCCTCTTTAGGACATGGCATCGATAATTTCCAACAAGAATGTCAAATTTGGACTCGTCTGACCATAGAACACTTTTCCACTTTGAAACGGTCCATTTTAAATGAGCCTTGGCCCACAGGACACGATGGCGCTTCTGGATCTTCTACTACGGAGAAATCTATGAATGAAGATGAAGCAGAACGGGATTAACAAGCCTGTTTCTTTCTCACTGATTGGAGTGTTTTTGAAGCTGCTGCCACCGATCTGGGGTGCGTTTCCCGAACAACGTTGTAACTCGCTGATTAACCACCATAGTACGATGTATTGTTTTGGAAACGAACTAGCTAGTCACAATTGTTTGCCGAACACGGTCGCATCTCCGTCATTTGAACCACATTAGTTCAACAACATAGGACCATTGTAGTTCATAAATGACTTTATGAACTACTTCACTTCCAAGATCGATACTATCAGAGATAAAATTGTATCCCTGCAGCCGTCAGCTACAGTATCGCATCAGATAGCGCACTATAGACCCCCTGAGGAACAATTCCACTCATTCTCTACTGTGGGAGAGGAAGAATTGTATAAACGTGTTAAATCATCTAAACCAACAACATGTATGTTAGACCCGATTCCATCTAAACTACTAAAAGAGCTGCTTCCAGAAGTCATAGATCCTCTTTTGGCTATTATTAATTCATCATTGTCATTAGGATATGTCCCCAAAACCTTCAAATTGGCTGTTATTAAGCCTCTCATTAAAAAAACACAACTTGACCCCAAAGATCTAGTTAATTACAGACCGATCTCAAATCTCCCTTTTCTGTCAAAGATACTAGAAAAGGTAATATCCTCACAATTATATTCCTTCCTAGAGAAAAATGATATCTGTGAGGAATTCCAGTCAGGATTTAGATCGTATCATAGTACTGAGACTGCTGTCATTAGAGTTACAAATGACCTGCTTCTATCATCTGATCGTGGTTGTATCTCTTTATTAGTTCTACTGGATCTTAGCGCTGCGTTCGACACTATCGACCAATGCTCTCAACGTCAAATGCAGAAATGTTAATTCATGCGTTTATGACCTCAAGGTTAGACTATTGTAATGCTTTATTGGGTGGTTGTTCTGCACGCTTGATCAACAAACTACAGTTAGTCCAAAATGCAGCAGCTAGAGTCCTTACTAGAACCAGGAAATATGACCATATTAGCCCGGTTCTGTCAACACTGCACTGGCTCCCTATCAAGCATCGGATAGATTTTAAAATCTTGTTAATTACTTATAAAGCCCTGAATGGTTTAGCTCCTCAGTACTTGAGCGAGCTCTTATCGCATTATAGTCCTCCACGTCCGCTGCGTTCTCAAAACTCCGGCCGTTTGATAGTACCTAGAATATCAAAATCGACTGCGGGCGGCAGATCCTATTCCTATTTAGCACCCAAACTCTGGAACAGTCTACCTAACACTGTTCGGGAGGCAGACACACTCTGTCAGTTTAAATCTAGATTAAAGACCCATCTCTTTAGCCTGGCTTACACATAACACATTAATACGCTTCTATTATTCAAATCCGTTAAAGGATTGTTAGGCTGCATTAATTAGATCAACCGGAACCGGGAACACTCCCCATAACACACGATGTACTCGTTACATCGTAAGTTGAATGGCATCTACGCTAATATTTGTCTGTTTCTTTCCTAGTCTGTTTCTCAGTCCTTATCCGATCAGATGGTGGATCAGCACCAAGAGATGATGTCTACAGCCCTGATCGTCAGCGGAGACCACGACACCCAGATGACCCCCAGAGATATATCCCCAGATATATCAACCAAAAATAACAAAATAACTAAAATATAATAAAATACCTAACTACATAATACTACTATTGTTAGAAATTGCAACAAAATTAAAATAGAAATATAAACTTTTGAACTGCGGGTTTCGTCTGGTCAGAGGAGAACTGGCCCCCCGACTGAGCCTGGTTTCTCCCAAGGTTTTTTTTTCTCCATTCTGTCACAGAGGGAGTTTTGGTTCCTTGCCGCTGTCGCCTCTGCCTTGCTCAGTTGGGGACACTTAATTTCTAGCGATTATCGCCGATTTGATTGCACAGATACTATTTAAACTAAACTGAGCTAGACAATGACATCTCTAAATTCAATAATGAAATGCCTTTAACTGAAAATTGAAAATTGAGTGTTTAATCTTATCATTATACATTACTGACACTCTATCCTCCAATTTGATACTGTTAAGTGCTTTGACACAATCTGTATTGTAAAAGCGCTATATAAAAAATAAAGGTGACATTTTTAATGACGTCACACGCATGTGTTGGAGGAATAACTTCTGTTATTTAACTGATTAGAGATCTCTAAGATGCTGCTGTATTGAACATGGCACCTACTGACTAATTTACTATTTTTTGTTCCCTGTCATTTTGCTGTATTTGATGTTTGATTCATCGCGAGTTCCCTCTTACGCCATACTCCGGGGTTCCCTTAGGCATTTATGCACATGCGCACTTTTCAAAAACGGCACTTACAAAAATACATAATTAAAATGCATTTTATATTTAGATAGAATGGAAGATACAGATAGTACTGCAGGTTAGCTTGTTTGTTGTGCCCAAGAGTATATTTATTTAAGCCCATATATCTTATTAACAAGAAACTATGCTTCTAACCACAGGTCGAGGGCTGCAGTTCAAACCACGTAAGTTTGTGACGCTGATCGCGAATGTTTGTTTGAACTATGGTTTCGGGAAACACCGAATCGTTGAACTATGCTGGTAACGACGGAACTTGCGACCATGGTTCGCTTACAATGCTTTTGGGAAACGCACCCCTGGACGAGTTCACAGAGACAGTAACATATCAGTTTCTGTGAGGATATGTGCATTCCTACCAGGTCTCATTTAACCTACAACAATGACAAACCATGGATCACTGCAAAAGATGCTTGCAGGATTGGGGACAGATTCTTTTATAAACAGGCCAAATACACACTGGAAAAGGAGATCAGAGTGGCAAAGAGGAATTATTCTGGAAAGCTAAGGAACCAATTATCTCCCAGTGATCCTGCTTCAGTGTGGAAAGGTCTAAAAGACATCACCAATTACAAGACACCATCCCCAGCACTGTGGAGAATCAACAACTGGCAGATGATCTGAATGAGTTTTATTGCAGGTTTGAAAAAACACCATTCACACCTCCTGCAACCCCCCTCTCCCCCCTCCTGCCCTGCAGATCAGTGAAGATGATGTGTGTCAGGTCTTCAGAAAGAACAAGAGAAGGAAGGCACCAGGCCCAGACGTTGTGACACCACCAGCTTGTCTGGAAACCTGCACTGACCAGCTGGCCCCCATCTTCACACAGATCTTCAAAAGATCACTGGAGCTGTGTAAAGTCCCTGCCTGCTTCAAACGCTCCACCATCATCCCCGTCCCAAAGAAACCCAAAATTTCTGGACTTAATGACCACAGACCTGTGGCTCTAATGTATGTGGCCATGAAATCATTTGAAAGACTGGTTTTGGCTTATCTGAAGGACATCACTGGACCCTTACTGGACCCCCTGCAGTTTGCCTACAGAGCAAACAGGTCTGTGGATGATGCAGCTAATATGGGACTGCACTACATCCTGCAACAACTAGACAGACCAGGGACTTACGTGAGGATCCTGTTTGTAGATTTCAGCTCCGCTTTTAACACCATCATCCCATCACTCCTACAGCCCAAATTAACTCAGCTGTCCGTCCCCACCTCTGTCTGTCAGTGGAACAGCTTCCTGACCAACAGGCAGCAGCTAGTAAAGCTTGGAAAATTCTCATCTAGCACCCGTACGATCAGCACTGGTGCATCCCCAGGGTTGCGTCCTCTCCCCACTGCCCTTCTCCCTCTACTACACGAACGACTGCACATCTAAAGACCCCTCTGTCAAGCTCCTGAAGTTTGCAGATGACACCACAGTCATCCGCCTCATTAGACGGTGATGAGTCTGCCTACAAAAAAGGGGTTAAGGAGCTGGCTGTCTGGTGCAGTCTTAAGAACCTGGAGCTTAATACATTCAAAACTGTGGAGATGATTACATTTACACTACATTTTGCTAACCATGTGCCACCAACCCCCCTACCTGTTACTTTTAGACGAAACCTATGCTCCCTTTCTCCCTCCCATCTTTCCTCTGTAGTATCCTCCTCTCTTCCCTCACCTACCCGCTTCTCATCTCTGGAAATAAACGCAGCTACTGAAACTTTATGCTCTACCTTAACCTCTTGTCTAGACGACATTTGTCCTCTCTCCTCTAGGTCAGCACGGGCTGCCCCTTCTAACCCCTGGTTATCTGATGTTCTTTGTGAACATCGGACTAAACTCAGAGCGGCAGAGAGAAAATGTCACAAATCAAACGATCCATCGGACCTGAGTAGGTATCAGTCTTTGCTCTCATCTTTCTCTGCTGATGTCCACACTGCCAAATCCTCACATTTCCACAACAAGATCAACAGCGCTCCAGACATGCATAATCTCTTCAGAACATTTAATTCTCTCCTCTGTCCCCCTCCACCACCTCCCACCACTTCTATTACAGCTGATGACTTTGCAACTTTTTTCACAGACAAAACTAGATCGATCAGTGATCAGTTCTCACCTCCACGCACACAGGACCCCCAACCAACCACATCCACTGCTAAAACTCCCATCTTCTCCTTCTGTCCCCTGACGGAGTCTGAAGTATCCAAACTTCTCCTCTCCAACCATCCTACAACATGTCCTATTGACCCAATCCCCTCGCACCTTCTGCAAGCAATCTCTCCCACACTCTTACCGGCACTCACACACATCATCAACACATCCCTCCTCACAGGCATCTTCCCCACTGCGTTCAAGCAGGATCGGGTAACCCCACTGCTCAAAAACCTACTTTAAACACTTCTCTTATAGAAAACTACAGACCTGTCTCTCTCCTTCCATTCATAGCGAAAACACTTGAACGAGTTGTCTTCAACCAGGTCTCATTGTTTCTTTCACAGAACAACAAACTGGACGCTAAACAGTCAGGTTTCAGGAGTGGCCATTCAACGCTTCTCTCGGTCACTGAAGCCCTGCGAATTGCAAAAGCCCATTCCAAATCATCAGTCCTCATTCTGCTGGATCTATCTGCCGCGTTTGACATTGTCAATCATCAGATACTCCTGTCCACCCTCTCATCACTAGGCATCGCTGGAATTCCACTTCGCTGGTTTGAATCCTATCTCACTGGTAGGTCTTTCAGGGTGGCCTGGGGAGGGGAGGGGAGGTATCCAAAGCACATACACTGGTCACTGGGGTTCCTCAGGGATCGGTTCTTGGACCCCTCCTCTTCTCCACATACACTACATCAATGCAATGCTCTTCTGGCTGGACTTCCATCAAACACAGTCAAACCTCTACAAATGATTCAGAATGCGGCGGCACGACTGGTCTTCAACGAACCCAAAAGAGCCCATGTTACACCTCTCTTTATCTCACTGCATTGGCTACCAGTCGCAGCTCGCATCAAGTTCAAGACACTGATGCTTGCTTATAGAACAACCACAGGCTCAGCACCCACCTACTTGCACTCACTATTAAGAATCTACATCCCCTCCAGAAGTCTGAGATCTGCTAGTGAGCGACGCCTCGTGGTACCATCACAAAGAGGCTCAAAATCACTCTCCAGAACATTCTCGTTCACCATTTCTGGCTGGTGGAATGATCTTCCCACCCCTATCCGGAGTTCTGGATCCCTGTCAATCTTCAAGCAACAGCTGAAAACTCATCTCTTTCGACACTACTTGACTTCATCCTACACTTAAAAAAAATAAATAAATAAATAAATCTTTCTCTTTATTTATTCCTTCCCTTGCTAGCTTGTACTTATTTAAACAATGCCTGAGACTTGGTGTTACAAGCACTTTGTTTTTCTGATCTTCAAGATGAATCGCTTTATGTGTTCCAATTGTAAGTCGCTTTAGATAAAAGCGTCTGCAAAATTACTAAATGTAAATGATCGTGGACTTCAGGAGAAACCCCCCTGCACTCCCCCCACTCACCATCATGAACAGCACTGTGACTGCAGTGGAGTCATTCAGATTCCTGGACACCACAATTTCTCAGGAACTGAAGTGGAATAATCACATCGAGTCCATTGTGAAAAAGGCCCAGCAGAGGTTGTACTTCCTTCATCAGCTGAGGAACTTCAACCTGCCACAGGAGCTGCTGAAATAGTTCTACTCCGCCATCATTGAATCTCTCCTCTGCACGTCAATAACTGTCTGGTTCAGCTCAGCTACCAAATCTGACCTCAGAAGACTACAGAGAGTAGTCCGGATTGCTGAGCAAATCATTGGTACAACCCTCCCTACTCTCCAAGAACTGTACTTATCCAGAGTGAGCAAAAGGGCTGGCAAAATCACTCTGGACCCCTCACATCCAGCACACTCCCTCTTTGAGTTGTTGCTGTCTGGTCACCGCTATAGAGCTCTGAGCACCAGAACGGCCAGGCACAGGAACAGTTTCTTCCCTCAGGCAATCCATCTCATGAACACTTGACAATAAACGTGGAACACACAACACTATTATACATTATTTATTTAACACACATACTTATTTACACTTCAAATTTGCATATATCATACCTGTACATACATAATTGTCTATATCAGTGCTTCCCAAACCTGTCCTGGAGGACCCCTAGCCCTGCACATTTTGTGTCTCCCTTATCAGACACACCCAATTCATGTCTTGCAGTCTCTACTAACGAGCTGATGAGTTGAATCAGGTGTGTTAGATAAGGGAGACATACAAAATGTGCAGGGCTAGTGGTCCTCCAGGACAGGTTTGGGAAGCACTGGTCTATATTATATATTGTGTTTTTGCTATTTTGTACATTGTCTATTTTGTATATTATTCTTTTTATTGTGTCCTGTCCTGTCGCTGTCATTCTGTTGCACTGTAGAGCTTCTGTCACTGAGGAATAACAAATTCCTCGTATGAGTAAACATACCTGACAATAAAGCTCATTCTCATTCTCATTATCTCATTCTCATATGGCATCCTTTTTGTATGATAGAGCTTTAGTTGGCATCTGCAGATGGCACGGCGGATTGTGTTTACAGACAGTGGTTTCTGGAATTATTCCTGGGCCCATTTAATAATTTCAATGACAGAATCATGCCGATGAGTGATGCAGTGTCATCTTAGGGCCCGAAGACCACGGGCATCCAACAAAGGTATTTGGCCTTGTCCCTTACGCGCAGAGATTTCTCAAGGTACTCTGAATCTTTTGATTATGTTATGCACTGAGATGATGAGATTTGCTAAGCCTTTGCAATTTGAGGTTGAGAACATTGTTTTTAAAGTATTCCACAATCATTTTACGCACTCTTTCACAGATTGGAGAGCCTCTGCCCATCTTTACTTCTGAGAGACTCTGCCTCCCTAAGACATCCCTTTTATAGCTAATCATGTTACAGACCTGATGTCAATTAACTTAATTAGTTGCTAGATGTTCTCCCAGCTGAATCTTTTCAGAATTTCTTGCTTTTACAGCCCTTTGTTGCCCCCATGCCAACTTTATTGAGACATGTAGCAGGCATCCAATTTGAAATTAGCTCATTTAGTGGATAAAAGTTTAAAATTTCTCCGTTTAAACATTTGTTATGTTCTCTATGTTCTATTGTGAATAAAATATTGGGTTACACTTTATTTCGATAGTTCACTTTAAATATTCTACTAACTATAAGTAACTTTGTAAGTACATGTCAACTACAAGTCAACTAATTCTCATTAATTAGCAACTACATGTCTATTAACTCTCAGTAGGGTAGGTTTAGGTTTAGTAGAATAAGTTGACATATACTTGCAAAGTTTCTAGTACTCAGTATGTTGTATGTTGTGGACCCATCAAAATAAAGTGTTAAAAAATATTAAGCAGACAGTCTACTAATACTCTAATGACTGCTAGTTGACATGTAGTTGCAAAGTTACTTACTTTTAGTAGAATGTCTAAAGTGGACTATCGAAATAAAGTGTTACCAAATATTGGCTCATGTGATTTGAAAGTCTTTTAGTTTTCATTTTATTCAAATTTAAAAAAACGTCTCAACATTTCCGGAATTCAGGTTGTATAATGATTAAGTTTACATCACCTGCATAATAAATTGAATAAAACCCCCCCAAAAAGCAAAAACACAATGATGCACATTCTTTATTCATCATTTTGTAGATAAAAAATATTTTAATTTTATGTGGAAAAGTTAAATCGCCATCTTGTTCAGATCAAAGTGATTTGAACGCACCGGACGGCATAATTACGACTTGTCAACTCATAAGTACGAACATCCCAGGAGGACTTGAACGCAGCACAAGTAACATGACAGTGGGAATACAAAATAAAAGACATGAACACAAAAACAATTATGACACCAATGAAGGGGAAGATTATCAGTGAATGAGGAGTCAAATATCATAACACAAGGTTTTTTGTCATTTTCATGCTTTGGTGCTCATTGGCTGTTATTATATTGAAACAGGTGGGCAAGTATATTTTGAATGATTCATTTATGAATCAGACTAATCCTATTCTGAAATTAAACTCACTGATTCAGTGAATTCCATTCACATTAGTTAACAGTCCATTGGAGGGGAAGATTATCATTGAAGAAAAGAGTCAAATTTCAATCTGATCATCACACAAAACTACCATATGACTTCAGATAGCTTAGAATAATATGCATGACTTGTATAAACTACTTTTTTGGCAATTTTCAAGCTTTGATGCTTCTATTACATGGCACAAAATGTGGGCAAAGATATTCTTCAACACGTCACCATTTCTACAGACAAAATAAAGGTTTGAATGCTCATTAGCAACACTCGTTGATAACTTAGTCAAGCCACAGACTTGAAAAAAAAAAAAAAGGTTGACAGTGCATCCCAAAAAAAAAGGTTTTATCAAAGATGAGTTTTAAGGGATAAAACTGGTGACTGCAGAGGGACTTTAACATTTAAAAAAAAAAAAAATTATGAACCTTACATTTTGATTATCACTCAAAATACTCAACTAAACTGAAAACACTGAAAATCTGTTTATCAGAGAATGGTTTGAAAATGAGCATAAATATTCATGTATATCCCAAACATCTGCACTCACTGTGAGTATAATTCTGTTTGCTATCGCAGTGGTCACAGCAATGTCCATTCAGAAGCGCTCTGGGCGATGTGAGCAGCGTCTCTTATGAAGCCAGCCCACTGTAATGAGCTCATTAAAGTCATGAAATCTGGTTATGAGGCATGACCAAGTCGAAATTGAAGAACATCTCTCTCCCGGATTCTTGGCAAGCTCTCAAACAAGCAAGCAGATTCAGATGCTGTTCTTCACAGTGACCCAGTCAAAAGTTTGGAGATGTTTGCCCTGGAGCTGTTATGATGTGAAGCTTTAAAGCAACTGCATAAACAGTTCTGATGAGCCCTTGCGTTTTCCAGGCGTCGGTGCCGGTAATCCTCTGTTCACAGAAAATGAGAGAGACATATTAGAGAGTGGAAAGGCGGACGGATACGCTGTGTTTGAAAGGGAGAAAATAACCGAGGCCTGTGTACATCACACATTACAGCTTTAAAGGCGACACATGACAGTAAACAGGATTTCTTGCTCTTTTAAGTTTTTACAGTGCTTCATTTAACAGATGCTTTTATCCAAAGCATCTAACAAATGAGCAAAATAACAACTTTTCATATATTAATCAGTGTTTTTGTCTTGTTTTCTTTCTTATGTAAGAAAAAACATTTCTTGAATCATGTTTTTACATGTTTTGGTAACACTTTAGATTAGGGAACACACATTTTGTCACGGTTCATAGATGTTGAAGCTGGGTAGTAAGCTCGGATACCTGCGTTACCAAAGCTTGCACCGCACAACCTGTAGTCACCATCTGTTCCTCTTGTCTGTCTAAATGCATAGCACTGTTAGACAGAAATTCGCTGATGTCAGATGCACTCGCTGAATCCATATTAAGGTCAGATCGTTCTGTCAGGAATAACAAGATGGATTCAAATGCAAGCTTAGATGATTCTTTATTATGCGTGAATGAGACAAGCAAAGTCACAGAAAACAGATATTTGTGGGTGCAGCAATCACAGGCAACGCTAGGCTGCAAACGAGAGAAACGGTGGAAACCAGTCCAAGTATCCAAAAACAGAAGGCAGAAAATCCACCAGGAACCAGGAACAGAGCAAACCACAGGTACTGCACAAAAAAACAGATGTGAAACAACGATCTAACAAACAAGACCAACCGCAGAGATTAATATAGAGCAGTTGATGAGCTCCAGCTGAAACTCATGAACTAATCAACGAAAGTACACAGAACGACCAGAAGGGGCTGATGCATCTATGAACCGTGACACATTCACTATTAACTATTAAGCATTCCCTCAGTAAACTCTTAGTTTTCTGCTTTTTAATAGTTAGTACGGTAGTTGTTATTGGTTTAGGTATTGGGTAGGATTAAGGGATCTAAAATATGGTCATGCAGAATAAGGCATTTACATGTGATTAATTAGTAATAAACAGCCAATACTGAGAATAGTGAGAATAGTTAGTGAGAATTTTTCCTTCAAATTAAAGGTGCTGTATGTAGGATTGACACCGAGTGGTTGAAATAGGTATTGCAGTCCAAATTCAAAATATTGGAGACGGTTATTTTCACCCTCCCCCTCTTCCTCAGACTTGACGCACACGCAGGTTGCCAGATTAATGACATCAACAGAAACGAGCGCACATGATGATGAATACAATTAAATAAGCTGTGTTTTCCACCAACTGGCAACCCGGGTGCCAAAATACAATTGGGTAAACTGGCAGTGGGCGTGTTTCACAAACCATAACAAACACAGACATTCTGGGCCGGAATGCACATTTTCAAAGGAGAATAACTGACTGTAGCATTGTTTTTCAGATAAACAAGTATGTTAACTTAGCATGTTTCTTAAATATCTGCAAACATATTATGGTATTTTTATGCTTTAGTAGAGTCAAAATCCTACATACAGCACCTTTAACTAATTGGTTACCGAGGTAACTTTTTTAAAGATTTAATCTATGAAAAAAAAAGTTTTTATGTATTAGGGATGTTCAGATATTTTGGAAAAAAATAAGGAATAGGAATGTGTATGGAAAGAAAAGTACATTTAAACTTTAAATTATCATTTGCATCTTGTTTTCAATCAATCAATCAGTCAGTCAATTGTATTGTATTGTATTCATTCATTATTTATTTATTTTACTTTAGAAGCAAAATATCAAATTGTTTTACATGTTTTAGGAATAAATGTAACACAATTTGAGGTTTATGCTTTAAAGAAAAGAAAAAAAATGCTTAAATTAGTTTAGAAAACTTAAGATTTATTTTATACAAAAATGAATTTTGTACAGTTTTGCTTCTGAAGCTTTCATGTTTCAATGATGATATTTTTGGGGGGAGGTACAACATGTAGTTGTTTTCTTCATTTTTTAAAGTAGGAGGCAAAATAGATAGTTTTACATGTTTTAGGCATAAAATTAAAATAAGCACTTTATTTTAAGGTGTACTGGTTATACATGTTACATGTACTTACTGTTATAATAAAAATTAATTATGAATAATTACATGCAAGTAAGCAAAAGACAAACCCTAATCCAAAACCTAACCATATAAGTACATGTAGTTAATTAATATTACTTAGTACTTAAATGTTTAATTAAACTATAACAAGGACACCTTAAAATAAAGTGTAACCAATGCCACCATTAGAGAATTATTCTTAAAGGAAGAAAATAGGGTTAGAAATTTAAATATTAATAATAATAATTTTATGAAAAATCTTTGAAAGTTTGCTAAATTTAGATGTATAGGCAATACAACATTGAAGCATATATATAACTGGTTTTAGTGCAAGGAACATCATAAGTGGACTTCTGCACGTATACGCACAGCAGTTCTGCTGCAAAAGTGAACACTGCAGTGTTACAATCAAAGGCACTCAAATTAGTTTCTGTTATGAGCGTAATTACAGTGGTGGAATAAGTGTGTATGACATCCATGAAAAGAACCCCGACTGCAATAAACAGACCGGCTCAAACAGCCTAAACATGATTTTGTGTGAAATCATGTTTGAAATCCAGTCTCATAGGTGTCATTTCCACAGTATGACCTAAGAACTAAAAGCACTGAACCTGAAAATCAGGGTCTCTAAAAACCCCTGTCATGTTTCTCATCCACTTACCATGCCACAGCTCTGAGCTCAATTATTTACACCCTTTTTATTCATTGAATCCCATTAGGCACATTTGTTGAATGCTAGCGTGCACTTATGACTAAATCTGTTAATGTTTGTCATTATGTAACTGAGGCTTTTCTAAAGTCCATTTTCCACAAGTCCTATGCCAACACATCTCTTACTTTAGAGCAGCTCAACTCAATATTAATGATTAAGGCAAAGTCTTTTGGTCTTTGTGATGGACTTTTAAAATTATGCAATGGCCAAAACAGTACAGCAGAATATCTACCCTTTGACATGTTTCTGGGATGATAAGTCCAGGACAAAAAAAAAAGTGGGAAAGTGGGAAAAATTAATAAATAAATAGGGGGAAATTTCACACACACACACACATATATTCATTGACATGTTGACTATAGTGCTGCTTTATAAAGAGATATTTTCCGCTACTATTAGCCCACACTAGTTATCTGGCAATTTCAGACGCCTTTTGACTTTTTAACATTTCGAGCCATGATTTTGATCTCTCAGATCTTCAGCATGAAGAGGTTGTAACGATCGGCTTTATCGGCCGAATTACATGGATTTAAAATGGGGTCAGATTAAACTGTGTGAGAGCTCTGAGTGTTTAAAAAGTTGAGACAGACAACAATGTTAAAAGTGAAATAACAAATATGTATTTACAATATTCACAAGAGACTTAACACCACAATAAAACTAGAATAATTTAGGCTGTTAAAAGCACAGTCTTTCAGTTCCATACCATAAAACAGTCCTTAAGAATCCTAGCGTGTTGTAAGTCCCAATACGAATGTGCTAAATGTCCACTGGTGTATATACAAAAGTCCAGAGAAGTGATCATTCGAAAGTGCTTTTCTTTTTTCAAATTTTTCAATTTATTTATTTATTAAAACATTTATCAACATACACTCACCGGCTGCTTTATTAGGTAAACCTTGCAGGTTGGACCTACTTTTGCCTTTAGAACTGATTTAATTCTTTGGAATAGAGTCAACGAGGTTTGACTTACTGTTGGCTTTCTATCGATTCGAACCAGTCTGTTCATTTTCCACTGACCTCTGGCTTCAACAAGGCATTTTTGTCCACAGAACTGTCACACATCAGATATTTTCTCTTTTTCAGGCCATTCTCTGTAAACCCTAGAGATGGTTGTGCTTAAAAATCCCAGTAGATCAGCGGTTTCTGAAATACTCAAACCAGCCCGTCTGGCACCAACAACCATGCCACATTCAAAGTCACCTGAAGCATCTTTCTTCCCTTTCTAATGCTCAGTCTGAACTTCAGCAGATTGTCTTGACCATGTCTACATGCCTAAGGGGGTGTTTACACAACACCATTTTCAATGACCTTTTATGAATTTGGGCCGTCCGTTTACACAACGATGTGCGTTTGGGGTCCTAAAAATGCAAACTTTTGAAAACTGGTTTCAAAGTGCACGTTTTTGTACACAATACTGTTATTGTCTGTGTGTAAACTATGAAAACATGAAATAGTGAAAAATGTATTTCATGTAATAGGCAACGTGACATGGCTGGCATTAATTACTAGGGATGTGCCCGAAGCCGAATACCTTATTCGGAAAGGCACGGATAATGGCTTCAAAACGAATAACAAATTTATCCGAATAACAGAAGAAAAATGTTTGGCAGACACAATCACATGTTTGCTGGAACAGCACTACATTAGTGAAGTCTGCGGTTGTTAAGGTGTGTGCAATAATAATGGTTAGTACTGCTTTGATAGCGTTTGACACAGTTTCGTGCAGATAATATCATGGTGATCATTGCGTTTGTCTAACGAATGTGATTTCCTCAGCAATAAACTATTTGCAAGCTCCTTTTTTGATTGCTGCTGTCAGTGCTGGCGAAGCAGTGTAGCCAGATATTGCTACAAAAAACAAACACAAACCAATCCCCTGAAAAATGCACCAAAATAAGTTTAAATCTTGTATTTTGCAAATAGGATACAGAATCTCCAACCTCAACCTTCATCTTCCCACTTTATTAATGTCCTAATTACTTTATTAACGCTGTTACATTAAGTATTAAAACAAGTCCAGCGACACTTATAATAACTAGATCGGAGCGGAGTAGAGCAGAGGCTGCACTTGCGCCAAAGTCTCTTTAAGACAAGTCATGTCACTCGGCGGCCATCTTTGAAACGCCTCTCGTGCATCCAAGTGCAGCTCCTATCTCTTTGAATGGGGAAACATAAAATTCTCCAAAACTGTTCACTAAGCTTGCGATTAAATTTCATATTTGAAATCACCAAAGAAATCTGACAACAACTGTATCATAAATGTTGTTTCTTTTGCTCAAATAACGTTATAAAAAGCTTATTTTTCAGGCTAGATCAGCCAGTGCGCATGCGCAGTTCTAAGCACACGTCTCAAAACGCTGACTGTTTCTATAGCAACCGGGACTTCTAACGGCAGCTGCAGTGACACGTTGACTTTACCGATTAGTGATTGGCTCTTTCATTCAGAAGGTGGGGCTTCCTGCGATTGAGCGGCCATATTGAGCGTTGCATTTTTCCCCATTCAAAACTATACGAGTGACACGTCTTGGGTATTCTGTAGTCTTTGCTTGCGCCAAGCAAATGAATTTATTCAGCGACATGGTTTTAAATAATTTTTCATATGTTTTCAAATTTTATTTTTGAACATGAAACTTTTACTGAGGTCTGGACCTCATCGCTGGCTATGGGCCTGGATGTGTAAAGTGAATGAGTGTAAACTAGCCTATATGAATGAAATGAGCGCAAATCAATAGCTGCGTTGGGGTCTACGCGCATCTCTCAGAAATCAGAGCTTTGTCTGGAGTTATATCACCTCGACAAAAATATCCTAAAAATGGAACACCTTTTCGAAATCCAACTGTAAAAACGCATTACATTAGGCCTTTTCGTGAATACAAGACGAAGAAAAGCGATGTTTGATTAAGGCTTTTGGAGGGTCCAAATGATTTGTTGCGCTCTGTTGATAAAATACTCGTAAATGATCACAGACTCCAGCAACACATGATTTAAGTTACTTAAAGTTCAAGCGAGCTTTATTGTCATTCTGCTATGAGTAGGCTACTGAACACTTTCTTTCCATCTTTCCTTTTTCTTCTACTAGTGCTCTTATTTAAGATTGTGGATGCTTGTCTCTTGTCAAATTTGTACACAAAGTTTCACTGGAAAATAAAAAGAATAAAGTTATTTTTTTCTTTTTTGATAAAGTTTATACAAGGCATATTTGTTAAATGAAAACTACAAATCGAACAGATTTGCATTTAAAATGGTATTTTCATGTAATTTGACGATAATTCCGGTTTAAGCCACGCCCATTTCCGGAACCACCTGAATACAGATACAGATACAAATAATTTTGAGATTGTCACAGATACAGATACAGATACAGATACAAATAATGGCTCCGCTGCACACCCCTATTAATTACAGCGGTTTTAGTCGTTTTCATGAATCTGTGTGAACAGAGATTTGTTTTGATAATGCTGCATCTTTTCAAAAACGCAATTGAAAAACATTTCCACTTTTAATACAATCATTGTGTAAACATACCCTAAATGCATTGAATTGCTGCCATGTGATTGGCTGATTAGATAGTTGCATTAACAAGCAGTTGAACAGGTCTAATAAAGTGTCCAGCGAGTGTAACGTCAGACTGTCCTTATAAAAAAATAAAAATTTATAAGAGAAGAGAATTTCTCGGAATTGCAAGAAAAAAAATACTTATGGGATTAAAAAGTCACAATTACGTTTTTTCTCTTTTTTTTTCATTCCATCATTCATTTAATCATTAATTAATTAATTGATTCTTTTATTATTTATTAGTTTTATTCCATGCTTAAGTAATAGCCACTTTTCAGAAATGTCTTTCTAGAGATTTCTTTCAAATCTGTTCACCAAAAATAAATAAATAAATAAATCGTTAAGCATTTCTTCAGATAACAACTACGCCAGTAGGTGGTGACAAATGAGGGTCTTAAATGTGTTGTAAACATATCAATAAATCACTGAATAGATGTGATAAAAAGCAGTCGTTCACCACCGAAACAATTTTTATACACCTTTAAGCATAACTGTTATGCTTCTAAATGTCTGCGTCTACAAATCTGCTATATTAGACATGAGTTTAGATGTTTTCCTCACAAATGACAGCTTTTTTCTTCATTGTGTGAACTGCTGACCATTACTTTCATCAAAGCAGACCTTTTTTCATATATTTTATATATTTAACACTGAATGGAGCAACATTTTAGCAATCCCTTGTGATTTTCCTCAACATCGAGACACTCCATCCCCACTGAAATCAATGTGATTCAGCTTTTTGGCTAATGTGTAAACACCCTAAGCCTGAGGTTTGAACTTTTCAATGTACCTTAACAAATAAGACTAGTCTGCCTTGAAATCTATAAACAATAAGAAACATATTAATAGCCTAAGAGTGATTTAAGTTGATGTCATGTTGATGGTCCAGTGGCTTGTTCCCCCATACAGAAATCCGGCTTTCATATTGAGATGAAAGTGTTCTGTGAAACGCTTCTGATCCCAGGCCTTTGCTTTGTGCTGAGAAGCTGCGTTTTGTTGTTCTCACAAGAAAGATTTCACCTTTCCAGAGCATATTCCACAACAGATTGCGGACTCCCACTGTAACACCTGCAAACCAGGTTTCCTCCTACAAAATATAGTGAAGAATATAATGGAATGAAACCAATTTTATTTATAACATAACAATGGATTTGGACAGTAACATTTTTGTATATATATCATATATATATAAACTACATTTGTTGTCCAAAGAACTGCTTACATTAGAACTGCTTCCATCTTAATAATTGTTATTCAATGTTTTTGTTTTGTAATTCATTTTAACATACATTTGCAGTTTATTTTTCCTCTTTGCCTCTAATTGTACAGAGAGTTGGCAGAATTATCATAATTATCCTCTTGGAAACGGGCATGTTAGAGTTCATACATATTTAACACCAATATTTTTTACAGCAAGCTGACATAAACATCTGTGTAGCAGTTCCGTTATTAAAGGTTAAACTGTTATTGCTGTTATTACTGCTATCCCAACAAACAAATATCTTGATAAATGCAGTATTTATGAAACAGTAGGCGAAAAATACCTAATGAGATACAGAATGAAATGAGATTCTCAAGTGTGTGCAATCGGATTTTAGAAGCTGAAAAATAAAAATGACAGAAAACTGCGAGCTAAAAACATTCCACATGTTTGTTTCTGATTCATTTAAATATCCATTTGCACCTTCATTTTACTCTTTGCCTGTATGGTGAGTTAGAATTGCCATAATTGCACTCCTAAAAATAGAAGTGTTACAATTCATGCATACTATATAACTAGATTTCAACGAGTGTTGATGCCATGCTTACAGCACTGAAAAAAAGAGTGTATGTGTGAATTTGTGCATGCTGCAATTAAAAAATACTAGTCATGAAAGCATGAGTGATAGTGAACTGCTGGCCTCTATAGGTCGATAATGATTGTGACCAATCGATTGGTGCATCCCTACAGTTTTTGTCACTGTATCAGAGAGTAACAGACAACACTATACTGGAGAAGAAGTGGGAAAAATGGAAAACACTGCAAATTACACAATGTCGGTAACCGTGGGGTGCATACTTCTCTGGCCAAGAGTATTAGCATCACAGCAGAGGACAAGAGTTTGTTTGGAAGACACAGCGGCCAATTAGAATCTGATAAAAGGCTTTAAATGAAGAGTATAATTACTGCAGTGTTTGTGAGGTGTGTGATGTCTGTCTGTGGCATTAAAGGTGTGAAATTGTCCATAATGAGAATGAATGGAGGTCTTTTGTTGTCAAAAAGCTTTAAAGACCAATTAGAATTTGAGTTAAAAGTGCCATATTAAAACTTTTCTGCTAAAAGCTGACCTTTAGAACTACACTAGCATATAGATCTTAAAGGTACAGGTCATCCAAATATGATCAATTCTGTCATCATGTACTCATCCACCACTTATAAATTTCACTTGTGAGCAGAATACTCTTGTGTAATTTTGTTGTAATTTTGTCCAATTGTAAAAAAAAAAAAAAACTTGAAAATATGATTTGATTATATTATTTGATTGTGCTTTCTTTTTTTTTTCTTTTCTTTTTTAGTAGACATAAAATGCTAGCTGTGAAATTGGTCACAAGCAATTCATGACTGCTATCCAAAACCGTATTAACTTTGTTGCACGTCTTTCCCTTCAAAACAATATTGGTTTATTATGATGTCACATAATAACCTAATTAGCATCTAATTAATGTAAGCTTTTTGCTGTAAATAACGGACACGGCATTTGAAAACTACTTTGCTACTTTGGTTTGCCACTGCTTTGCTTTATTTCCAGATTTTCACTCACATATTCGCACATGTGCATTTTAAAAATGCCACTTTAATTCTCTAGAAGTAGAATTTAATTGTTATATATTTATGGAAAGAAAAATATAGATTGTACTACATGTTAGAAAGCATGATCTATTAAAATCCACATTTCATACAAGAAACTTCTAGCCTCAGGTCAAGAGCTGTAGGTCCACAACTTTACCATACAATTTTACTAACTATTTGTGCATTCAAGTCCTCCTGGGAAGTTTGTAGTTGTAATTATGATGTCATTTTTGTTCATGTCACTTTGGTCAAAGAAAAATGTCAATGTAGCTTTCAACAAAAGAAAATAAAAAATAAAATCAATATGCACATCTGGTGTTTTTTTGCTTTAAAAAAAAAAAAAAAATTCAATTTATAAAAGTGCTGTAAATTAAATCATTGAAATATTCATATATATTGTAATATCATAATTGCAGCATGCCAGTTTTATTGTAAATATAAAAAAAAAAAGAGATTTCATTAATTTCAACAAATTAACCATAAATACAGATGCTAAATCTATTGTGTCCCCTAGATTTTCTCACCAACTGGCTTAAAGAAAGTTTCCCACTCGTAATTAGAGACTTTGTGGTGGCATTCATTTGCATTCATTTTATAATCTTTTCACATCTTTAACACGCCATATGGTTTTGGGAAACAGTGAATGGTGCAACCATAGTTGGCTAACAGTGGTTCTGGGAAAATCTCTAAAGCAAGTAGCTAATTACGGTCAACTCCAGCTTACTTTACTGTTTCAACAGAAAATACTTCAACCCAAAAAAGAAAACTGCACTCTGCAGTAGTGAGATGGGGAAAAGAAAATGCATTTTATGATCACTCAATCCATCAACACCTCTTATTAGTTTTAGAAGCAGTACTCAACCTATAAAATGGCTCAACTACAATGCAGTTTGTAAAGATGGATAAAGAGATTCAAAATACATTAATTTGCATGCATTTTCAGCTCCAGAGATGCAGTGAGTGATGAAAAGACACAGTGGCTTAGGGACCGACGAGTCAACCATCCCGTGACTCACTGGCATCAGGCACGTCCATCGTCCCCTCTGCATCACCTGCAGCTTCACCTACTGGGCCAAGGCCCCCTGTCTATTCCCCGTCCATCATACCTTCACATGCACGCACACACTCCCCTGGGGCAGCGCCACCAACGCACTCAGTCAGGGTTCACTGCATACCTCTGACTGCACCGTCTGTCTGGCCCTGCTGGAGATACACATACACACACACTTATACACTTCAGTGCTCTTCTTTAAAATACATCATGCAGAGAGCTTTGAGCAACATACACTCTCTCATGACCCCAGCCAGCAGGAAGAAAGAGACACACGAGAGTCAGATGGGTCTGAATGCTCTTCATCTATGTCTTTCACAATCTCTCGCTCACTTTCTTTTCTATTTTTTTGTGCTTACATTGGAGCTACAACAAATAATCGATAATGAAAATAATCGACAGTGGATTTTATCGTTTATTAGTATGTCTTTGTGATGTGCACAAAGATCTTCCTTCAGTGAGAAATGCATCAAAGAAACACACACACACACACACACACACACACACACACACACTCACACTTATTTATATTTTCTGTCATATTATGATACTGTGAGAATTGCATTCATTTATTTTGCAGAACAGCACAAACTAATAGCAAGTGAGCACTCTGAGGAGCATATTTATTACATGGCACATTGACATTTTAGTCAAATCAAGTCACATTTATTTATATAGCGCTTCATGCAATAAAGTTTAGTTCAAAGCAGCTTCACATTAATAAAGAGAAATAACAGTGTTAATGTTATTAAAGGTATGAAACAAATTAAATCTCAGCTGTATAAAGCTGCTCTGCAGAAGATAATAGTGTCATTATTCAGCTCAGTTCAATGTTGATTTAATTCAGTTCAATAACAGTATTGATGGTGCAAAGATAGTGTCATTATCCAGATCAATTCAGTTCAAATTTTGTTCTCATCTAACCAGTGTCAGTGATGTTAAATCGATAATATTACTGAATATTGTCTTTTAAACCTGAGCCAAAGGTGACATTAAAATATGAGGCAGATTTTGTGTGTGTGTGTGTGTGTGTGTGTGTTATTATTAGATATGTTTGATAAACTATCATCTAACATCGACTTAACTATCATGAAAAGTTGCTTGTTTTAAAAACATCAAATATCTTTATCCTCCCCTAAAATTGTGATTTTGGTTTACTGGATTTCTTGATCTTCTCAACTATACTACTATATAACATTCAACAGTATAACTGTAACTATATACCATTTAAAATTAAACAATTTTATGATTTTTACATACTACATTGACATATCAGATTGATAATAAGTTCAGCATTTTTAATTGATAAGTAATTACCAAAAACAATATTGTGTGTGGGACTCTTTTGCCACAAAATGTTGCCCCGCTACAAAAAAATCTTACATTCTTTTAAATTGTGAAATCCAAGAATGAACTTAAAGAATGAACTTTAAATGGAAACTTTTACCCCAAGTTATCGTAAAATCAGTCCAATTATTATTATTATATTTTTTTCTTGAATTTGTGGGAAATATTTGTTTATTAATTGCTACAATCCAACATTTGGTTTCAAACCTCACCCTTACTGAGTGCTGACTTATTTAGGCTACATTTGCAAATCTGTTACATATTTGGAGCAGATTATTCATTTTAAATTTGTATTCATTTTGTCTATTAAATGTATTTATTTTAAAATAAATGAAATAATTAAACAAATCATTTTTAATATTGTTTTTCTATATTTAAAGTGTAAAATGAAATTGCAAGTAAAACTATATATAAAAATTATGTTTTATGTAAGTAACATCGATAACAATCCAACATTTGGTCACAAACTAGTTAGAGTGATGATGTCAGTCCTGTGTGGTGTGTCGTGTGTTGCCCGCCCTCTTGTGTCCTAATATGGTCTTTTTCCTGTCCTTTAGTTTGATTATGATTATGTTCAGCTGTGTGTGTTTAATTATCCTGTGTATTTAGTTCCTGCCTGTTTAGGTCCTTGTCGTCTGGTCTACTCGTTACAGTCCCTGTGTTCCTGTGTGTCTCTGCCTTGCCTTGCCTTGCCTTGCCTTGCCTTGCCTTGCCTTGCCTTGCCTTGCCTTGCCTTGCCTTGCCTTGCCTTGCCTTGCCTTGCCTTGCCTTGCCTTGCCTTGCCTTGCCTTGCCTTGCCTTGCCTTGCCTTGCCTTGCCTTGCCTTGCCTTGCCTTGCCTTGCCTTGCCTTGCCTTGCCTTGCCTTGCCTTGCCTTGCCTTGCCTTGCCTTGCCTTGCCTTGCCTTGCCTTGCCTTGCCTTGCCTTGCCTTGCCTTGCCTTGCCTTGCCTTGCCTTAAAGACTGTTTAATTAAGTTAATTATATATCTCCGTGTTCCTCGTTCCTCCCCGCTGTGGGCACCGTGACAGAAGACCAGACCGAAACTGAAAGTAAGTGGTGCCTCCTTTTCACTGTTTTGTTTTCCGTTTTTTTAAATTAATTAATTTTTTGTTTGTTTCTGGTTTTGTTTTCCTTGCGGCATGGAAGTCACCACTCGTCCTTCCGCCATAGCCCGTGGAAATTCAGCGTGGGAGTTCGGTGGGATCACCGTGAGCGCTGCGAGTCCGCTGGCCGCTCGTCAGTCAAGTTTGCTGGCCGCTCATCAGTCAAAGTTCGCCGGCTGCTACAAAGTTAAGCCCGCCGGCCGCGGCTCACTTCAGCTCCAAAGTTCGCTCCAGTGCCATGACCAAGAGTCCAATGCAGGATCCAGCCCCTGACCAAGAGTCCAATGCAGGCTCCAGCCCCTGACCAAGAGTCCAGTGCAGGCTCCAGCCCTTGACCAGAGTCAAGTCATTTTAAAGTCTTGTGTCCATAGGAACAGTTTTATCAATATTATCGGTCTTGTCTTGTTCATGGAGACTCGTCTGGGGCAGGCGGTTTGGGAATGGTCTCCGCGGCCATGACTAGAGGAGCCGTCTCTCCCGTCGCTGAAATGGAAGCGGTTCCTGAGGGGGGACCGAGGCCACGGCCACAAAGACCACCTGCCATGGCCTCCAGAGCGCCTTGCTCTGCCATGGCCTCCTGAGCTCCGTGTTCCTTGTTCCTCCCCGCTGTGTGCACCGTCACAGATGAATTAATAAGGCAAGCAATTTAAGGCAATTAAATTGAAGACTGACACGGAAAAGAAGAAATCATTGAATAAAGTCGTTATTTTTGTGTTCTTTGCACACAAGTATTCTTGTAGCTTCATAAAATTAAGGTTGGTCCACTGTCACATGGACTATTTTAACAATGTCCTTACTACCTTTCTGGGTCTTAAACACGTCAGTTGCATTACCGTCTATGCAGGGTCAGAAAGCTCTTGGATTTCATCAAAAATATCTTAATTTGTGTTCCAAAGATGAATGAAGGTCTTACGGGTTTGCAACGACATGAGGGTGAGTAATTAGTACATTTTTGGATTAACTATCTCTTTAAGCACTTTCAAGCCCTTTAACAAAGTTAGAAAACACTGATGGATAACATACATTACATAAACTTCAGTGTGCACATTGAAGCATTGGTGGAGACATGAAGTATCTGATTAATTAAAGGCATAACTGACAGATTCATTGATTATCAAAATAGTAGTTACATTAGTTTCAGTGCTAGTCTGCATCATCCCATCAGTGAAGTGGCGTCCACACACATCTATCTGGCTGTCGGACTTGTCAAGCCGTAAAAAACTGAAACTTAAAAGAGAGCCAGAAGATCAAGCATTTCACAGGATCTTCCACTCCCTCAGGGAAAGACTGATGCCTCGGTGGGAGAAAAAAGGCGGAGATGGTTCTGAGGTAGAGCTCAAGATTCAAACCCTTCATCGGTGACACATCTTTTTACGTTGTCTAGTATTACCATAGCGGATGTCTGAGTCACTTACCCAGTGCATTCACTACTTTTCACATCTCACTTAGCGGGCTACGTCAAGAGTCACACTGCTCCAAACCTGTGTCAGCTCTCTGAAGCACAGCTACAGTTTCTTTGACGTTGCATCCATGGGGAGACGCGTGTTAACCTCCGCCACAGCCAACAGGATTATTTCAGGTAAAGCAGCACAGGAGCCATTCACCCGAAAGTAAAGCCTTGCTCGACGTGGCGTTTAACATCTTCACGAGTAAGCCGTGCGTGTGAGCTCTGTGGATAAAAGGGCACTTTGTGGAACATTGTGAAGGAAAACACTTTTCAAAAGATTATAGGTGGGCAATCCGCTCCTCAAACAATGGCAGGACACATTTTCCAAATGACCTTACAGGAGACGCATTTAACAAAGCATTATACTCACCCGAGAGAGATGAGAAAAGGCAAGCATGCAGTGAAATTGCTTGAGACTGAAAGGGAAAGTGAATTAAAGTCATTCCCTCATGTAAAGCAAAGCAGTATTGATCCAGTTTCCATGCTGAGATTTATGGCACTAAAACCTTCCCGTAAAAATCAATAATCATACAACACATATGAACTGGCTCTAATACACACCAATAAAGGTTATTTCCTCTCTACATGACACTTACATGGTAAATTTGTGTGGACCACAGAGTTAGTACTCTGCCAACGGCAACATGTTACAGAAAAGTAGTGTTTACATGAATAAAACTCATTTCAAATCACATTTGAAATGGCTTTTATGGCTCGTGTTGTATCATATAGTGAGAATATGGAAAGGAAAAAGACCTCAGTTTTATTCAGAGGCCCAAACTGAGCACAAAATATGCAATTTGTTGCAGTTACTGATAATTTTATGGCAAAACAGTAAGATGACATTTTGATATGTAGCTTGTAAAGTAAATCAATGAGATTTGTATAACAGTATAGCAGACTACTGACACAGTAAAATAAAGTAAATATGTCACATGTACCACAAACTGAAGGGAGGGGGTAGATGTTTTATTTGCTAAAAAAATTTTTTTTATAATTTATGATAACACTTTAGTACATGGACCAATTCTCACTATTAACTACAGTAGTCAACATTTGAAGTGGATTAAAAAAGTTCATCAAAGTTGTCCTAAGACAAGAACGGGTATTGTTTTGGTTTTAGGACAACTTTGATGAAAGGTTATGATTCACTTCAAATGTTGACTACTGTAGTTGCTTATTAACGTGCCTATGATTAACATATTGGTTGTTTATTAGTACTTTTAAAGCACATATTCTGCATGATCATATTCTACATCCCTTATCCTACCCAATATCTCAGCTTAACAACTACCTTACTAACTATTAATAAGCAGCAAATTAGGGGTTTATTGAGGCAAATGTTGTAGTTAATGGTTTGTTAATAGAGAGAACTAGACCTTTAAATAAAGTGTGACCAAAATGGTAAATTATCAATCAGACAATAGAATGCATGTGGTAGATGGACAGGTTTTTTGATCACATCGATCATCTTTGATCATTTCACAGTCCTTTGAAATTTGTGGATCGAATAATAGGGGTTCATACTGTTTTAAATCCCATCTCTACCTACAGTTTTCATCTTTATCACCAGGTGGATCACATAAATGCCACATTACTGTTAATTTGCCTTAAGTAAATTCTACTCAACTGTGATGCAATGCCAACAATCACTCATGTTGCATGACAAATTATTCTATTTTTAGTAAAAGCTCATTAAAAAAAAAAAGGTAATCTAAAAAATCCCCAAAACTATAATTTGTCACTTTATATATCAATCAAACAGACCTTTCCTGAGTTATTATGCAGTTCTAAGCCAGAATGAGCTGGACTCAAAATAGACTCAAATATATGTATACATAGTCTAAATTCTGCATAGACAAGACAACAGAAATCCACATCATCTCTGTTGCAAAACCTAGTGAGCTGCCTAATGAGGCCTAATGATGCATCATATTCACACTCCCGACATGAAGGCTTTTCCAAAAGTTAGGCGTCTTAATTATATTGTTTTCTAAGGTTCCTTATTTGGCCAAATCCTAAGGATTTAACAGTCCATATATCCTTCAGAATGATGGCTACCCCATAATGCACTGCAACAAGTGAAATATTACATGGCTGTGTACCTGTAACAGGTGTCATGATGGAAAGAACTACAATCCCATGAGGCATTGAGAATGACACACCCAATCTAAATAAAAACAATAAATATAAAACTATTGATTTAAAGATGTTATTATATGTGACCCTGGACCACAAAACCAGTCTTAAGTCGCTGGGGTATATTTGTAGCAATAGCCAAAAATACACTGTATGGGTCAAAATTATTGATTTTTATTTTATGCCAAAAATCATTAGTATATTATATAGAAACCTGCTGCTGCATATATAACATAAAATAACCCCCATATATAGCATACATGAATCACCCGTAGCAGATCTACACAGGTGGAGCTGGGGAAGGTGGAGGGTTTCTGAAGCGTGCTGCAACTGCTACAGCAACCACTAGCCAAGTATTTGAATGTTGAGCAGCAAGCTCATTGGCAGCTGATGCGAAAGAAACCAATCAGCAGTGTCATGTGAATAATGATGCGATTATATCAGATTGAATTAAAATCTCTCGGCCTGAGCCATCTAGAGTTTTATGAAAAAATTTTGTATTTAATTAGTTTGAGAACGCAGGTAGAGAGTGCCTCATGGGAGTGCTAAAGTACACTTTTGGCGCAATTTCCTTGTCATAGATCTGTAATTGGAGGGTTCACCAGAAATTCTGATGTTAATGCAATTATTTTTTTTTAAATAATCTTAAATAATTCAGGCCGATGGCTTCAACAAAAGCATATACCATTGATTAACAACCTCAGAGCTAACAGTTGATATGTTTTAAGATTTATTCTAGCTTCATGCAATCTTTTTTTATCAACATTTGAATGTGGTTAGGTTTCATGAAAAAAATATAAATATATATTTTGAATAAAAAGCTAAGGAAATGGTGCTTTTGTAAAAGACTATGTCTGCATCAGATTCGAACGATGATCAACACATTCAAAGCTTGCACGGTCCTATACCACTTCCTGGATCAACATTTTATTCAGATGGATAGAGTGGGGGAAAATGCCCCCCTTAAGGACTGTGTAATTTTTTTCTGTGAAACAAAAATTTTATTTGTACCAAGGAGGCATTTTACCATGGGTGGGGTAAAGTGTCCCCCAGTCTGACAAAGCAATTTGCTTTAATCATTTACAGCAAACTCAGAGTACAGACAGTTTTTGCTTACAGTTAAAAAGAATATTTTTATGAATTACAAAATTATAATAGCCTATTTGAAACATTTTGCTAGCTGATGCCAACTGGCTTGCTAACTAGCTACCTGATGCTAACTTGAGGTCATTTTTAAATATAAATTCCAAATATTTTTATTCAACCAGCTAGTTAGAATATATTTGATGGAAAAACAGACTATGTTTAAAAAATAATAATAATTATGTCATTCTATATATATTTATATTTATAAATATTATTATATTTGTATTATAACACATACTCCCTATCTACTGGACCTACTGTTCTCACATCATATATAACTGTGATGTTCTACAAAACAACAAGCTTTAAAACACTTTTTTTCTTACTGTTGAAAATTAGATCATTTACATTCGATCCATAGTTACAATAAAAATTGATCTTGACTTTATCTTGTGGTTATATTGGGAAAAACAGTAAGGGGGAGTTTTTCCCCACTCTACCGTAATGTTAAGCAATTTTGATTTATATGCTATTTATTGCTTGATGATTGCGTTATTTAACATGCATGCTTACTTATGCGATCGCTTGTTTCTGCTTCTTCTTCACTGTATTTAGATCCAGATGTTTAATACCCTTTCAGAATATGCATAATAGCGCCTCCTACTGTACACCAGTGAAAACCGCCGCAAAAATCTGTCAATGAGAGGGAAGCGTTGTCTCATAAACTATGGAAAATTCTGTCAATGACGGGGAAAGAGTTAATGGTTTATTGTTAAAAATCCATCCCCCGGTGGAAAAACATGAATGGGATTTTACTTCCAGAATCCGACCGTTGCGCTCTATTAGTTTCACACCATTAACTCTATTATCTCTAATGAAATCAACTGAAATGACAGTGATGAAGTTGCTGTCTTGCTCAAAAAGTGTAGAGGTCCATTTGAACTATGCTGGTTTGAGTATCATGCAATGAATTTAGCAACATGCTAACACCATGTGCCTCCCATGTGGAGTGTTTCTTCTGTCTATGTTGAGTGGGCCTATTCAACATAGTGTTCATGATGGTAAGGATACCAATGACAGCTTGCTAAGTTCTGTAACTGAGCCATTGCCTGGTCTGACTTACTGTGTATTGCTAACTTATAAGGAGAGACATTATGGCTGAGATCATTAGAGCACAGCAAACTCATGTTCGGTCTCTCTCCCAGCATTTGCAATGTAGTCTTTAGGGATTTAGGAGAGATCCGACAGAGTTGGTTTGTCTGGATGCTGGGTGCATTCTTCATGTGTCCCCATGTAATGGAGCTGTAATAGAGCTGAGTCCCTGTGGGAGCTCTTGGAAGAGTGGAGCTGGAAGTTGGCCTAATCAGTTGGCATGGTTTGCTGCTATCACCCCAAGTCATGTGCCTTCTACAGTAACATAAAATCCTTCGACGTTTGCACATAGTGACAGAAAGAAACCCATTTGTGTGGCTGAAACTATTGTTCTCAAACACACTCTCACACTTGCATTCACAACAGATACCTGCACAGATTATCTCAAATGCATCTTCCACTTTCGTCTGTTATGTGCTATTTACGGCCATGCTGAAGTGGTTAGAGACTTGTTAAATTTTAGATTTAAAACTTTAATCTCATAATATTATAAATGCAATTGTAACCACCCTACTGTGTATTATTATTCTAACTGAATTTAATTCAGTTCAAGATTTTGACAAACATTTTGATAAAACATTTTAGTAGGAGTGAGAGAGTTTTCAAAAGGAAAAGAAAATCCTACAGACTAACAAAAAAAAACTTGGGACGGTGTGTGTTAAGGTTTTTTTTTTGTTTGTTTGTTTTTGTTTTTTTTGCATGGGATCCTGGATGCATTGGCAGAAATTGATGATCAGAGTCAATTCCTATGTCGTCACGCCTGCCATTTTCATACGCATTCTTATCTTTCACTATTTTCAGGATGAGAGCGGTCGGTGCATTTAAGCTCTTTACTTCACAAGTCTTTGGGCTTTACAGATAAAGGGCTCTGTTAAAACGGACCATCGCCAAATGTGCAGGGTGGATATAGTAAAGCCCCTGAAAATGTACATGTAATACGTTTGTGGGTTGCTAGAGTAGTATTCGCTGGACTGGAATGAGAACGGCTGGTCATATGGAACTGACCCTGATGGGATGACAGGGAAATATGCAAAGCCGTCCCATCATGAGGGTGAAGAGCATTCCCCTTGACACTAATCTCTTTGCTTTCCATGCAAAATAAACCATGGCCTGTTCCCTGCATGATTTTACAGTTTGTCAGCCTAATCTGACCCCTGCCAAAAATATGCTTACCCAGCTGCCTGTGCATTTAACCACAAGTTGGAAACCATTGTGCATATAGCAATCACTATTGGTTTCAAAGTGATTTTTAGACGATGTCAGTTCCCCTCGAGTTCACACAGGTGTCCAACAGAGTAACTAAAGGTTACTCTGCTCGAACACCTGTCTATAAGTAACAACAACAAAAACGTACAAATGAAGATGTTCAAATGAACTTTATCCCACTAAATTCCGCTTCAAATTGACAATAAAAAAATTAACAAGTACTGTTTGTCCTCATTTAAACAATGTATATTTTTAAATGCTTTGATTGAAAATTCCTTTATATAATAATAACAATAATAATGACAACAACAACAAAAATAATAAAGTAACTTGGTTTGATATTTTGTCTTCTAATGCAATGAGATCCATATTTATTTATTTATTTATTCTCTCTTTTCTCGACTGTCTTTATTTTTATGACTAAAATATGTCTTTATTTTATTAGCAAATTATTATTTGTCTGGACTTTTTATTAAAACTCCATTTTTTATTAATAAAGCACTTTATTTTATATGTATTAATGTGAATCAGCATACACTGCAGGCATTGCAAAACATAAAATACAGATAGACATATAAACAAAAGTATGAGTTTTCAAAAAGTTTTAATTTTTTATCAAAATACACTAAAAACAGTAATATTGTGAAATATTATGACAATTTCAAATAACTGTTTTCTGTTTAAACATTGCAAAATTGTTTAAACATTGCAAAATTGTTTAAAATTGCAAAATTGTTTAAAATTGCATTTTTTTCTATGATGTCAAAATGAATTTTAAGCAGTCTTTAGTGTCACATGATCCTGCAGAAATATCTTAATATGCTGATTTGGTGTTTAAGTAACATTTCTTATTATCAACATTGAAATGTATTTATTTATTTATTTAACTATGTTAAACTTTTCTCTGTCAGTTTTGATCAGCATCCTTGCTGAAGTAAAGCATTAATTTAATTATTTTTATTTTATATATATATATATATATATATATATATATATTACATTGTAAATAATGTATCATTATTTTTTAAATGCAATGAAAGTAATGTAAAGTTGCTGAAGATGCAGCCAGAAAGGTCTTCTTTACATCTACATAAGTGCATCCTTCCCAGTCGCTCGCATTGAAACTCACACAAACACACTGGATCACACCCCCTCCATCTGAATCATCTGCTCAGCCTCCCTTGATTTTAGACAGAGCTTTTAGATTGTCTCTGAGGGAATGACACGCTTCCTCAGCCAACTTGATATTAAAAGCTCAACCATCCCTGCAGGCGTGTATCCAGAGAGAAACCCCACTGTGGCAGAGCTGTTTGCTATCCCTGGCATGTGCTTCTCTCACGACACACATCTAGAAGTCCTCCCCTGCCATCACCAAAACAGACCCTTGCTTGCTGGAGAACATTTGTTTCTGTTTCCCGCTTTCAATTATCACAGAATTGTGAGAGATCTCAGATAAGTGAAACATTTCAGGTTGTATCTCACGCAACGTTATTCAATTTAGCCAATTTTCACCTCAGTTTTCATTATCATAAAGCTGAAATGCCACATGCTGATTTAAATAGAATCAAATTATTCTGAAATTAACGCAGTGACAATTCAGTTAAAATCTGCTTAACTGTCATAGTGATAATGTCATGATGCAAAAAGTCAAAATATAATGTACACACACACACACTCACATGTTGGGTTTGCATGTTGTACCCAAGGAAACTGTGCATTTTTAGATTTGCAAAAGAAACTTCATTCTGTATGATTTACAGCTTGTTTCCTCATGGGGACAAAAAATATCCCCACAAGGACAAGAATTTCAGATATTGCCATCTTTGTGGGGACATTTTGTCCCTGTAACGTAGGGTTTACCAAGACCACACACACACGTTTGTTTCTGTGAATTGTGAGGACTTTCCATAGACTTATATTACTTTTATACTGACCAAATTATATTTTTATCCCCTAACCCAACCCTATCCCTAAACCTACCCCTTGTGGGGACCGCAGGCCAGTCCCCACAATGTAACAAATTTCAGGTTTTACTATCCTTGTTGGGACATTTGGTCCCCACAATATAGCATAAACAAGCACACAAACACATATGCAAAACTCATGCCATTTGCAAGTTTTGGGGTCTGTAAGATTATTATCTTGTGCTCATTAAGACTGCGTTTATTTGATCAAAACACCTTAAAACAGTAATGATGTGAAATATTAGTACAATTTAAAATAGCTGTTATATCTGAATATATTTTTAAATGTAATGTATTTCTGATAACAAAGCTTATTTTAGCAAATTTGGTGTTCTAGAAACATTTCTTATTATTATCAATGTTGAAAACAGTTGTGCAGAAAACAGAAAATCCAAAAGAACAGCATTTATTTAAAATAGGAATTTTTTGTAACAAAGTAAAACTATTTACTGTTACTTTTGATCCATTTCACTGGTGGAAAAATATGCTAATAATAATAATTATTATTATTATAATTATTATTAAAAATAATAAATAATAATATAATTTATTATTTATTAATTCATTGAATCAAGAGTACATATAATATTTTTCGTGTTGATTTTAGGACAAACTGTGTTTTTTTTCTTGTAAGACTTTTTACCAGCTGAACATCTGTATATCTGCTGAAATATATATAGAACAATTTGTTAGACCTTAGTCAGGTTAGATGCCAGGTGCCACGACTCAAACTGTTTTATGGAGTTCTTTTCTTCTGAAAGTTTTGTTTATTTATTTTTTTCCTCACCGAAAGACGTTTCCTCAGCTGAATAATTGGCATGTTGGTAAACAATAGTACAACCCACTGAATTCACTGTATTTCTGCCCTTAAAAGCCTTGTTATCATTCCTGTTAAAAAATAAAATATTTCCCAACCCTGACTATGGTTTAGCAGAGAAACCTTCAAGGTGGAAATGAGCATTGCACCTAGCTCAGGTTTTCCAGTCTCCAAGTTAAAGACACTCTCATTCGCTCTTTCATTCTTGAAATGGCATTTTCAAATGAACAAGACGAATACAATGCACAAATACAATACCAGTGCACCTTGGATTTTTGTTGGTAGCGTTCCTTAAGCACATAACAGTGAGGCTGTCAGTTGTCCTTTGTGATAATTGTGTTCCAGCCCAATGCTTCTGCGCCTCCACATATGAGCCCTGGAGACGCTGCTTTGATCTTTACATGTTGTGCCTGTTACACATGGGAGCATACCTTTATTTCATCACGTAAGCTGAGTGTTGATGACTGAATCTTTACTGTGAGGAATGACAGAAAGAAAATAGGGTATCAGCAATACAAAAGAACTTGGACCTGAATGCGAATCTGATGAATGTTGCAATTCAAAGAATTTCAAGTTGCTGCATTCCTGGGTTGTGTTGTCATCGCTAAGTTTTACTGGGTGCTTTTCTGTATCACTACATGACTTGAAGTATTGAGTGTGGATCTACGTTCCAGCATTAGGTTAAAGGGGTCAAATACTTTTTCCTTCTGTGATCTGCTTGTAGTGTTAAAAAAAGTTTATCGTATTCTTATAGCAGTTTGTAACTATTTTGCATTTTGGCAAATTGATGGTCAATTATAAATATACATTTATAAATTACAGCCAGCTGAAGGTTATTTAGAGGTGGACCTTCATGCAAAAAAATCATAATTACCTGAAATTATAATTAACATAGTTACATTCTCTTTTAGGATTGGTTTTGGGTAAAATTGATTGCGTTAAAAAGTCAAAAGTTTAATCTTTTAGGTTTTTACGAACATTTTCCACCAAAGGGTCATGGTTTAACTGTTTAGCCAGTTTAACCCATTAGCACGGCTGGTAGTTGTCTGTAACCATTTGTAACATTCAAAATTACTTGTGTAGCCTAACTAAATAAATATTTTTGCAAGCAACATACAGATAATATTTAATTAATTCATGTTCTACCATGGCTGATTATTTTTTGAAGGGCTCTTAAAAGTTTGTTGTCATTCAGTGTAGCATTACAAGATCCCAAAACAATCTGTGCTGAAATGTGCCACTCAAACTGTTAAGATCAGACTGGAATTATTGGCGAAATTAATTTACAGAGCTGTAGGTGCTACATGTGGTAAAACTGAAAAACAGTATTTACATATTTCTTTTTATTTGCTCATCATGACTTGACAGGCCAAATGTATGATCATCCAATAACACATAAACATGCAAACATGGATATGTGATGTCACAAATTTGCAGAAGACCAGAATAAGTCATTTTTGCAGCTTAGTTTCAATTACAGAGTGTCTATTTACACCAAGCGCAAATAGCCCACCAAGGTCTGGTTGCGATAGACAACATTACAAAAGACACCCGTCAAAAAAAAGCAATAGTGGCGTAGGGTATAAGGTGTGTGGCCAGCCCGATCTCACGGCGATTCGTACATATTTTACGAGGTGGCTAATTCGTACAAATTCGTACGACCTCACTCGTACAATTTCATATGATTTTTGCTAAATCATTCGTATTTTGCCAATCGTTTGAATTTGTACTAATGACCTACACCTAACCCCACCCCTAAATCTACCCGTCACTGGGGTTTAGACAAATCACACAAAATCGTACGAGTGAGGTCGTATGAATTTGTACGAATTTGTCACCTCGTAAAATACGTATGAATTGGCCGTGAGATAGCGTTAGTGTGGCGGTAGCTTTTGACACAATCGACCCGAGTTTGAATCCGCCTTTTGCCAATTCTTTTCCGTTTTACTATCACATATCAGATGTTTTTATTTTAACTAAAATGAAGGACATTTTCGGAAAGTGGAAATAAAGTACCTTCACAGGTATTTAATAACAAACTGACTTTTGGTATTAAAATAGTACTGTCAGGATTTACTAAAGACGCGCAGTGAAGAATTAGTGCTGAAAAGGCGTGGACACAGTTATTTTTATGCCTTAATAAATTTAGAAATTTATGGGAGGAGAGTATTAAAAATTAATCACGCCACGTGATTTACTAACGTTTGCGCTCGTCAAATTACTGGTATTTGCGCCATTAATTAACACCCCAAAAAAGCTTGTCTTAAAGCAGGTGGTAATTTGCACTGCTCTTGATTGTGCTGGTCATTATGGAAATGATCTGGCTGCGTCTGTGTTCTTTAATGAGCACATTGCCAGTAAATCATACGCAGAATTTTCCCCTCCCATTAGCGATTTTATGGAATTGTGCTCTAACACTAATTTGCCCTGTGTAGTAAATCTAGCCCAAAGTGTTTGTCGAGTAGGGTTAGAGGTGTAGGGAGGGCTTTATTGTCCCAGTATAAGGCGGCATCCATTTAATAATTTTGTAAATATAATAATTCACACTCAATATGTTATTATTGCATACTATATTAGAATGAAGCCTACTACAATACTGAGGTGCAAATATCTGCCATTGTTTTCACTAAGTACAAATAGCATCCAACTACATTTATTGCAAAGAAAATGCTATTTTTACATAGTGTAAAAAGGATTGTTATTTGCTTTGTAAATATCATTGTTACTTAGTGTAAAATAGCATCTGTTGCTAAGAAAATATGCTATTTTTACGTAGTGTAAGGATCTATCCCTATTTGAACTTAGAGCAAATAGTCACCGTCTCTCAATTAACTTTTTGAGAGAGCCGTGGAGGACACTTTGAGCTCTGAAAGTTACAATATGTTTTCATAGCGCGTCAAGTTCTTTTATCTCAAAAGATCAAGGAAGATTAGATTTCTCATATAACCCCTTTAACCACAGGAGAGGAATGAGAGTTGTTTCATTAAGCAGGTTAATTAAAAGTATGTTCAGGTTCTGATGACTGAATTCTAAATCAACTGTAGAAACTCGAAAAGGCTGAAGAGAAAATAGCTGCCCATTTCAACATTAAAACTCTCTTTCTGTCTTTCACTCGTACTTCCTCTCTGGCTTTATCCACTTCTCCTTAACTTCACCTTTATTCTCTCTTGTTTTATCTATCTGTGTGACATGATCGACAGTTCTGGGGGTGGAGCGTGGGGATGCTGATTATGTAGGTTGAGCTGAGACAGTAGAGGAAAAGTGCAAATGTCAGTGAAACTGTCTGCTTCATTTACTCAGAACCAAAAAAGTGGCTTATTACAAAAGACTGATTGAGGGTAGAGCGTTCAGGAGACCTTGTGGACCTGCAATGAAGGTAATAGGACTTCATACAGTAGAGCCAAGTATCCTCATAGAACAATCTCTTAATTGAAGAAACAATGCAAGTTTTTTTCTGTTTATTTGTTTTTTTGCGTTTGACTTAAAGCTAAGTGGTACTGCAGAAATTAAAAGGCTAGTTCACCAAAAAAAAGAAAGAAAGAAAGAAAATAATTCTTTATGACTCCTTTCCTGTATGTCATCGTTTTGACTCCTTTTATATGTGAGACACAAATGAAGCTATTTTGAACAAATGTTAATTACACGCTGACATATGAGTCAGTAAATATATCTCACAAACCTAAAATATACATCACAGTTCCCGGTTAATTTGAATTCGGACATAACTGAAAAATGACTCGCATGACTCCTTTCCTGTATGCCATCATTCTGTGTGACTCCTTTCAAATGAGGAACAAAAATTAAGTGATTTCGAACAAATGTTAATTGCACGCTTTCATATGAGTCAGTAAATACACTGAAATCTCACAAACATCACAGTAACAGTTCCTGGGTTAATTCTGAATCGCTGAAAAATTACTCACATGACTTTTTCTGTATCATCATTCTAAATGTCATTCTAAATGACAGCTCTGAACGCTGCATCGACGGAGTGAGTCTGATTCAAACAGCAAATGTACAAACAAGTGTGAGAACAATTTGTGAATCATTTGAAATAACTCATGAAAGATTTAAATTAACTAATGGCACCATGCACACAAGATGATATCTGACAAAACAGCATATTTTTTATATAGTTTTTGAGTTTACAGGTTTTTCAGACTGTTTTTTTTTTTTTAGTATGGAAAAACGTTTTCTGTTGTTTTTGTTGTTTTGTTTTTATTTTAGTCAACTTTTTGAATCTGATAGCTTTGTTTGAAAAAGTCCCTTTATTTATTTAAAAATAAATAAAAAATATGCTTTGGTAAATCATAATTATTACATAAAAACTTAAAATTATGAAATTCTAAATCATAATTATAATTGAAATTGAAATTATGGCATTAAAAGGTCTAAATTATTCAAATAAAATTATTTATATAAAGTCACATTTTGGCAGTTGACGGTTGTCATAATTTTACATAATTTCACCTCATGTCATAATGTCATATCATAATTTCAATTTTTTATCTCAAGATTTAGAATGACATAATCTTGACTTTTATTATCTTTGACTAATTATCTCATAATTTTGACTTTTTATGTCGTAATTATGACCATGTGTGTCATAATTATGATTTAGCAAAGCATGACTTTTCTCTCATGTGGCGAAAATGAGAAATGTCATGTGTAGCACTGGCTCTGAATAACACCTAAATGAATATGATGTGGCGCACCAAGGTTGAAATGTGCATACATGAATGAAATTACAGATTTTTTTATTGTTGCTCTATGAATTATTCATGAGAAAAGACATCATGACAAGAATGAGCAGTTTTTTGAAATGCAGTGCAATATTGACCTTTTTAGAAGAAAAAGGCTATTCATGCTCATCCTAGAATATATGAAAACTCACAAAGGAACACTGTTTGCATCATATGTCCCTGGTTCAGCAAAATGACGTCATCTTCCTAAATATTCATCTACAATGTACAGCAATCTTCAAACCAAATTATTCCTGTGAGAATACTGCATGTGCCATTGCAGATCCCCCAGCAGGTTTAGCAGTTGGCAACAGATGTGAACCGACAGCATTCTTTGGCTGTCCTCAAACATAAACCCTTCATGGTGGAGAAAAGATGACACATCACACCATACTGGGCAATGTGATTTTGTTCTTTGGATTTGAATTTAAGCAATTTTTCCGAATGGCAGCCCTACCACAAATTCCCCAACTCCATGAAGTTGACAGTGACAGTTTGAGATTGGGATGAGTTTTTCACGAAACAGCTGATTCTGTCAATTTGAAAGTATCTGAAAACACTGAGCATGTAGTACGTACTTCTCTGGAATACAACATCAAATGTGAGGTGTGTGTTTTGTTCATGTTGAGACCTGCATTCTTTCTTTTTCACTTTATTTGTTCGTTTTTGCATGTTCAGTATATCACGTGTTGTTTTGTAACTGATGTACTTACAATTTTAGCATCACCTTTTTACCTCTGCTCCTTCATGTGGTTTTGAAAACTCACATGTCAAAGTGTTAATTGTCACACCTCTTCTGTTGCTCACATACACTAATTGGCAATCATTGTGACTGAACTTTGTTTGCCAGGTTAGAGGTATCAAATCTCTGAAACATATTCACTGCAGCAAGTAATCTAGATATCCGTAAGAAGATCTTTGTATTCCACTTTTTTGTGTTGCCTGTAAAACAATCTGTATTACTTATAGATGGACACAAATTACTGATTACAAAATCTACATATATTCTCCACTATTTTTTCTTAATGTGTTCTGTACAGCCATTTGTGGGTGTGAATAATTATACATCAAGTAGCCATACATTTAAGAAATCTCACACTTGCAATCATGCTGTGCGTCTTAATATCAGAAAGGCTATGCTAACCAGCAGGATGGAGCTTTTATACAACAACTCGGTAAACAAGAAGTTACCACTGAGTAACTTACATTTTAGACAAAATATTGCCAGTACATTACATTTTTGTGACACTAACAAAAACAAAACCAAAGCTGATGGATGGGTCAATTGGTCTAAAAAGGAAAGTAGTGGTGTTTTGTGAATAAATCAGTTTTTTAACTAATCGGTTGAGTGAGCGATTAAATGACTCATTCATTAAAACAGTAGTTTGTTTCATTGATAAAGGAATCAGTGTGTTTGAAGAAATCAGTTGAGTGAGGGATTCAATGGCTTACTCATAAAAATAGTAGCTTATTTCATTGATGAATGAATCAGTGTTTTGTAACTAACTGGTTGAGTAAGTAATTCAGTGATTTATAAAAACAGCAGTTCGTTTCATTGATGAATGAATCAGTGTTTTGAACGCATTGGTTGAGCGGGTGATTCAATGACTCACTCATAAATTTGTTTGTTTCATTGATGAAGGAATCAGTATTTTTGAACAATTTGGTTGAGTGAATGATTCAATTGTTAACTCATAAAAACAGAAGTTTGTTTAATTGATGAATCTGTTTTGAACTAATCAGTCGAGTGAGTGATTCAATGGCTCACTCATAAAAATGGCAGCTTGTTCCACTGATGAATGAATTAATGTTTTTGAACGAATTAGTTGAGTGACTCATTCATAAAAACAGTAGCTTGTTTTAGTGATTATTGAATCAGTGTTTTACAATCATTTAAATGAATGATTCACCTGACAGTTACTTGCCGCCACCTACTGCCATATTAATGTTACCTCCAGACAAATACAGTCTGTCTGAAAACAACCAGTCAAGAAGAGTGATAGAAACAATGAGAAGTCCCAGAGCTGTCTGCTGATTGTGACAGCTAATTCTGAAAGGAGAAAAGTCCTACCTGAAAGAGTGACATTAGTCTAATGATGTTGGTATGCTAATTGTTCTGGGTGCTGGGCTTTAACAAAGAGGTTATAAGTTCAGCCCCAAATTGGTGTGAAATCAGGACTGAAGTTAATGAGATCACAATCCTTCTCCATCACCACTGTGCCCTTCGCACTCATTTAACCCTAGGTTACTCCAAGAAGTCTGCCAGTGCAATCAGTATATTGTCATTTTCATTGGATTAATTAACGGGATATGCTTAAATATCAATTAACTGAATGCATTGTAGATAAGAGAATAAATGATACTGTAAATAAATTGATTAAGGTAAATTATAATGGTAATCTATCTTTTATTTACTTAGAACATATATTTGAGTAATTCAACAAAACAGACTTCAGTCTTCTGCTTCTTTCATTTCCTCATTACCTATTCTCATTATGTGTCAACATTGCCAGAAATAGAACAGTACATACACATTTGTGTATCAAATACTTACTAAAGATATCAACAAATTCAAACTTTGGTGAAGAATGAATTGAGAATATGGGTTCACAATTGCTCCAGAGTCCAGCTACTGAAGAAAATCTGACGGTAATGATAAAATAACCATATTTTGTACCCTCATTAAATGCCACAGCAGTTGTGTTTTTCATTTATTATTTTATGTAGAACCTACATAAATTAATGTATGTTTGTATATATATATATATATATATATATATATATATATATACGCCCTATATACAAATATATCAAGAATGATTGTTAAATACCCACTTTAAGCAATAACCCAACAAACTTTAAAAGCAGCAGAAAGTCTAAGCTCAGAACTGCTCTTGGATCCGGCTTTGATTTAAATGAATTTTGCAAACATAAGCTGCTCCATTTTTTCTTTGTGGATGTTTCCCACGTCCTTTTACCCTTTCTGGAGCATGATGAAGATAAAGTAAGACAGCGGAAGAAGAAAATGGCAAATTATTGCTGCAGAGTCAATGATGAACACGCGGCTGCATGTCTGCTGTTATCCTTCTGGAGAAATATATACAACCAAACACTATTAATGGGGGAATTATATGCATGCCAACAGCCAAGTCATTTAATGACATACACAACAGTACATTTAAAAATGAGACCCTAGAGAGTTTATATTTATATTTGTATATTTATACTTATATTTATGGTTACCTTGCGTGAACATCACAGACATATACAGATCACATAAACCTAAAAATACTCTAGACATTATACACTGTGGCATATGAACAGTTGCACAAGCAAAAGTGACAGACAGCTTAATTAAATTGTATTTTTCATACTCAACACAGAGGCAGTCAAAGTGACACAGATCAGTCTTGCATATGCAAGGTTGCTAAAAAGTTTGTGACTGAAAACTATTGTGTTGAGACTAATGACAGTAAAAAAGAACAAAATAGATAACTATGAAAACATATCTGCAGTTTTTAATATTTGTATAAATATAAATACTAAAGCATCTGAAAAACTTCAAACAGCATTACTATGAAAAGAATATATGTTGTATGGACAACAGCACAGTTCTCTGCTTGGGGATCTTCAGCTCTGACTAATTTTGAACTACACAGATTATGTATTTCTTAGACTTTGCTTTTATGTAGCTCAGGAAAATTAATACAATCCCAATTATGTTTCTTTAAAGTATGGACTTTGTCTGAGATGTTTTTGCTAAAATGCCTTTGGAGAAATAAAAATAGACTCAAATGAGACAATTGTTGACATAAGACTATAGAGCTGATTAAGCATCAGAGGAATCTGATGAGAAACGTAGCAGCTTTTGATAGCAGTCTCAGTATCTTGGCAAATCTGAGCACAGTGTGAGACAATATTGATCTTCTCTCTAACTCTAAAGGTGAGTCTTTTTCTCAGGAGAAAAGTATGAGAGGCAGATTTACGCAAATCATTTGTTCCACTTGTTCTCCATTTAATCCTACTGCTGGCACAATAGAGATATAAGAGATTTCATTGGTGATTTTTCTTCTGTAAGGGTAGGCTATAGCTTACTGAATCATTTAAAATGAGTGAATCTTTTGTATATCTGTCAATTGTGCAATTGAAAGTCTATGGACTATTTTCCTCTACCTACATCGCACTGAAATGCATATAAGAAGCCATTGACACAGAACGCATATTTGCATTTAAGAACAGGAGTGGAATGAAAAATGCTGTGTCATGTGCAAAACCCTCAAAAAGACACAAGACACGAATGCATCGGTCAAACATGACTGTCTTCTGCTGGTTTGCATAGAAAAACAATAGTGCAGTGAAATGGAAAAATGCCAATAAACACTACTGAGTTAACACTTTCCAACAAAACAAGAGTTTGAGACAAATGAGGTCTAACACATGAAGAAAGGTATCACTTAGAATTCATCTCCCATTCATTTCAATGTCTCAATGGCAGTTGCTTGACTGACGCAGCCTTTAACTATGCATACATGAACTATGAAAAATCTGCATACATCTTTGCTCTTATGGTTCATGCGTCAAAAATATTATATGTATGAGTTAAATGCACATAAACGGCACCACAACGTTGTAATTATGATTGGAAAACTTTCTTTAAGCCCAGAGTTTCCCAGTTGGGGGCACATCAGCAAGAAAATATATTTGTATTAATCGTAAATTTGTTGAAATTATTATTATTATTTTTTTTTTTTCATTTAAAATAGAACTAAGTTGCATGTACAAAATACCATAATATTTTACAGTGCATACATAGAACGAGTATGTAAAGATTTAATTTACAGAACTTTCATAAGTTGGATAAAAACATGAAAAAGCAACAACAAAAAGAAAAAAAAACACCTGATGTGCATTGTAGTTAAAAAAAAAAAAATATATATATATATATATATATATACACAGTGGTTCAACAGATCATATTGTAGTTTCTGAGTCACAGATGATTTTTCCGATAAGCAAGAAAAATATATATTTAAAGCACAGAGAATGAGAATGCCGAGAAGGGTTTTTTGACATAATTTTATGTGTATGTATCTTAAACGTAAATAACAAATTAAGTTTTCTTTCGTTTGTTCTCCTTGCATTTTAAAATTGCATGAAAGTGAAAACCGGCAAATTAATCTGCGAATCTCATGTGTGCCAAACTGTGGGGTCTGGTCCGTGCGTATCCCTTAATATATGACAGATCAGAGCAATCTTTCATTGACTAATTGAACACTTAATTTACATGAAATCATTAAATTGATATTCTATAGCAATCGCATATGATGAAAATACAGAATAATTAACAATCATTAATGCGCAATAAACAGACACATATTTTTCCCAGAACGTTTTTGCGACCCAGTAGCAACTCTTCCATGGCCCCGGTACTGGATCGTGACCCGGTGGTTGGGGACCTCTGCCATATAAGGCATTCTGTTCTAAGCAGGTTTTTTAACCCATATACCTGAGGTGTAAATACCGTGTGACTAATCACTTAAACCAGTGATGTCATGACAAATCTGATTGGCTGATGGCACCACAAGTCCCAAGTTTCTTCAATAGCATCATTACTGAACTGCGATCAGTGTTGGGCTAGTTACTCAAAGAATGTAATATATTACTCATTACTAGTTACTCCTTTCAAAAGTAATATTGTTACTTTACTTATTACTTTCTGGCAACAGTAATTAGTTACACTACTAGTTACATTACTTTTTCTTCACGCCCCACAGAAGTTGTAACTGCGTATCTTCCAGATAAAATTCTTCTAGAATGTTACTAACAACATATTTCTGCCTCATCATTTGACCAAAATCCACATTGGATCGCAGTCAGAAGTTATTACAAACACTCAATAGTGATTGATAGTGACATTCAAGTACAAGTGTTGTATTCATCTCATTAATTGTCATGTGTAGCTTGAAGTAATTTTTCCGTTCCCCATATGCGATTAAATTTCGTTATGTATTTTATCAAATCACATGAGTTTGTAAGAAACTGTTTAATTTTCCAAAACTATTTTTAATTATATTAATATAATGTACCACATGCTGATCAGAGGGATGTAATGCCAGAGTAAAGTAAAGCACAACAGATGTTTTTTCCTGACAAAATCAATATAATGCAATATTTCTATCTGCTGAATGTAAGCTTTTCCATATTCCAAGCTTGCCTGCTGCACTGGGGACATCACATGCATGTGCGAGTCATGAAAATTATGAAAATAAATCTAGGAATTATTTGATTGTTAGATTTTAAATCAGCGGGGTTGAGGCACCAAAAGTAACTAAGTAACTAAGCTGTTTTATGGATGGTAACTGTAATATTATTACTGAAAACGTATTAGTAATTAGTTACACTACTAGTTACTGCAAAAAGTAATATTATTACAGTAACTAAATTACTAGTAACTAGTTACTGCCCAACACTGACTGCGATGTGAAAAATACCAATTTTATACAATGCCCTTCAATATTAAAAGCCCCCCAAGAATCAGTAAGGCACTGGTAAAACATATATCATAATAAAATATATGTAATATGGTGCTCGCAATTTTTTCTTTTATTTCTTTTTTTTTTTTTTGGCTGAATACATGGCCATCAGTGGATTCTTTTGTCCCCATAAGGGTGTATTTATCAGCACAGGCTGACTGGTCCATGCTAACCATCCAAATCTAGCCCATGAATGAATACTGAAATGTAATATCATGATTTTAAATTTCAATCTCCTCACTAAACAGCAGATGTAACCCCAGTGAACAGGAGAAAGTCTCTCTAGTCTGTACCAAGAAAAGTGGAGAGATCTTTTAAGCAGCTGACTTCTGAAATCCAGGGCTCATATGATATTGCCAGCACTGGGGCTGCATTTTTGTGTTAAACCCTGCTGTAGGCGACTGTACAAACTCAATGTGAGTCTCTTAACACCTCGCCGTCAGACAGAATTGAAGTTTAAAAGCTGTATCCCAGCCAAATAAAGGTCATGTAACCTGTAAAGTCAATTTTACTGTGCTTGAAATTGGATTACTGCAGTTCAGACGGCTAAAGCTTAAAGAAGAACACAAAAATATGTTTTTTAGGCCAATTAGTAATGTTTTAGGAGTAATATTTTACATTCTCAACTATAGTTTTTAGGAAACGGTATTTGTTGTGTGTGTGTGTGTGTGTGTGTGTGTGTACACATACAGTCCTTCGTTCAAGTGTGGAAAAGTACCGCGAAAGCCAACCAAATACAACCAAAAGTCACACACCGCCATCTGCTGTTCATGTCAGGTAGGCCTATTACAACAAGACTGAAACCTTGTGCTCAGTCTTTCTAAAAAAACCTGGAACTGAAAAAGTGCATTAATGTCTTTGAGTGACTCTATTATTACCAGATGAGAAAATGACAAAGTGTAGCTGACAAAGCAATTTCTCTCTTCTCTCACACGGACCTCCCATCTGAATGAGATGACAAGACAATCACGGTGCCAAGATTGATCTTTCAAAAGGCTCTTCACTTCTTTGGTAATTACATACTTGATATGAGGTCTAATGAAGATGTTGTCAAGTTTGCAATGTAGTTAACATGGGAAAGGAAGGAAGAAAGAAACTCTTCCCACAATTTCTTTTTCTGTCTCACTTCTAAAATGCTGCTGTCTTTTATTCGTTTATTTTTTATTTTGTTTTATTTTATTAAGGAGTACTCAATACAACACATCAAAAGAAAGATTACTTATAAATAAGACATTAACATAATAAATAGTATTTTGAAGAAGAAATAAGGAAAGAAAAAATATTTTCCTTTTTCTTAAAAGCAATTATGGAACAAAGAAATAACACTGAAAAGAAATGTTTTCCCTTTTTTATTTATTTTTTTATTTATTTGTCGTTGTTGTGAATAATAATCTTTAAGGACTTTTTCAGTGACTCCATTTCTAGGATCTATCTAAAATAAGTTACATTTTGGTATACATTTAGCAAACTGAACATACGAACATAAGTTTCTTTCTTCTGTTAAACACAAAAGAAGATATTTTGAAGAATGTTGGTAGCCAAACAGTTGACTGACTTCTATAGTATGGAGAAAATATATATATTGTCAACTGTTTGGCTAACAACATATATCTTCTTTTGTGTTTAAAGCAAAAAAAAAAAACAAAAAAAAAATCATACAGGTTTAGAACAACATAAGGGTGAATACATTATGACAGAATTTTCAGAATTTTCAAAAATGAAAATTAGCCCATGTTTTACTCACCCTCAAGGCATCCTAGTGTAACAAGGACTGGGCCTGACAATGGAGATCCAAATGCAAGCTTTTATTAAAACAGTTCGTGGTCAAAACAGGCAGGGTCAGAATACTAGCAAACAGTAATATCCTAGGGCAAGACAAAAGCGTAATCCAGAAACAGGCAATGGTGAGGGCAGGCAGCAAAACATCCACAAAAACCGCCAGACGTATTTGTAGCGCATGCGAGTGAGTACCATGAAAACCAACTTTTGGCTTATATCAAAATGTAAATTATTTTCTCTCTCTGTCCCGCTTCCGCAATGGTCATTAATCACTGGTGCGTGTGCTGCGCATATGTCCTACGTCATCCACCAGTACAGCTTCCGCCTACGACTGTTAGGAGAAGTGAAAAAAAAGGTGTTTATATCGTTTTACATATGGATATTTTCCTTACAAAAAAAAAAACGCATCAGGCGTCCTTTATTCACCCCCTTCCGATTGGATTCATCTGAAAGAAGAAAGTCATATACACCTAGGATGCCTTGAGGGCGAGTAAAACATGGACTAACTTTCATTTTTGAGTGAACTAACCCTTTAAATGAACCTTTTTTTTTTTTCTTAATGTGAAGAATATATTCTATAGAACCCACTTTAAAAAAAATAAATAAAGTCGTGTCTGCTCAGTTGTGCTCCTTCCTGCGAAAAAAAAAAAAAGATATCTATTAATAACATCGGGTTTCAGGCCCCATCATAGCACAGAAGCTGCACTTGTTAAAATTACAAATGTCTTGCTTCTTGCATCAGACCAAGGCTGCATCTCATTGCTAGTTTTACTTGATCTTAGTGCTGCGTTCGACACTATAGATCATGACATACTCATAGATCAATTACAAAAGTATACAGGTATTCAAGAGCAGGCTTTGGTAGTTTAGATCCTACCTGTCTGATTGTTATCACTTTGTCTATTTAAACAGGGGATAATTTCAATTAATGCCAGTAAAGTATGGAGTGCCGCAAGGATCTGTTCTAGGTCCTCTGCTTTTCAATACACATGTTGCCCTGGTAATATTATTAGAAAATACTGTATTAGTTTGCATTGTTATGCTGATGATACTTAACTATATATTTCAACAAGACCAGCTGAAACTTCTAAATTATCTAAGCTAACAGAGTGTGTTAAAAATGTAAAATATTGGATGACCAATAATTTTCTCCTATTCATTTCGTGGGAAAAAACAGAGATATTGCTTATTATTGGACCAAAAAAAAAAAACAGCACACAGAATTTCTGAGATTACAGTTTGCATCTAAATGGATGTACAGTAGTGCTTCCTCTACAGTCAAAAATGTGAGTGCTATATTAGACAGCAACTTGTCTTTTGAAAATCATATTTCACATGTTACAAAAACAGCATTCTTCTATCTTAGAAACAATGCCAAGCTACAGAACATGCTACTTGTTTTTGATGCAGAAAAGCTAGTTCATGCATTCATGACTTCAAGACTGGACTATTGTAATGCACTGCTAGCTGGTTGTCCTGCATCTTCAATAAACAAGCTACAGGTAGTCCAAAATGCAGCTGCTATACAGACCTTTCCAGGTAAATATGATCATGACCAAGACAATATGATCATATTACTCTGGAATAGCCTTCCTGATAATGTTCGGGATTCAGACACACTCAAATACACATTATCATTCTTTTGCTTGGATTGAACACATCATTTTTGCATGGTTGGAACAGTATGCTAATTTTGTCTCTATTTGCTTCTCTGTTTCTGCCACGAGATTGGCATCCTCGCAGGCAACTAGGAATTACAAAAGCTTCAATCTGGATCCAACCCTTACAAAGATCTGAGATGAGCGAACACATCATTGCTGTTAATAGTGTTCACCGTCTGATTGATTATATGTCATTGACTAACTGCATGATTTTTACTTTACATTTCTGCCATATGGACAACAACTTGACATAGTCACCACTGATAAACTACTACTAAATATAAGGTAGAATTTTCTGTAAATCTGCTTTGCAACGATCTGTATATTGGAAAGCACTATACAAATAAACTGTAATTGAACTGAATTGAATTAAATAAAGGATCTTTTGTGCAATTACAATTTTCTATGAACCCCTGATGCTGATTAAGAACCTTATTTTTAAGCATGTGCAGTACAAAAGTACATTTGTTGTCAATGTCTGTGAATAAGACGCTCATCTTGAAGCTATTAGCTTTGCATTTATTACGCAGCAGTCTTGCACAATTCAGAGGGGATTTTTTCCTCTCTACCGCTTCTGTGATTTCACATATGGAATCGTTCGGGAGATTAATAAGCTTACACTGGCTTTATGTGTGAAAATGTCAGCTGCGACTGCAAACCTGACTGAACAAACAAGTCACATTTCCATATTTCATCAGCCTGTGGTGTAGCCTACCTGCCGTGGCATCAGGCATTATTGGGATTTTATGTCTCTGGCTTTTGGAAAAAAATAAATCTGATGCTGCATATCACCGCCAGAGTCTCATTAGGAGTGAATGCAAATGTGCTTCCAACCTGTTAGAGCTTTGATGCTGGGAGTAGAGCATGTGCTGGATGGGCTCTAATGAAGTACAGCGTAGGAGAGACACTTTCATTGATGGAACTGACTTACCCACTTGCATGAAGAGCACTTTATGTCTTTATCTCATTAATCTTTAACCAAAAAACATGGGAAAATAACGACAATTTACCACATAAATACTCCGACAAATCCGTCATGATGGACGAGAGAAGTATGAGCGCTGGTCTGAGGAGTTATTGCACTGTCAGGTAGATTAATGACCACGGATGAAAACAAATCAGGTAGTTATGGTATCAGCTGGATAGAGGTTTAGCGTCACGGTGTGCTGTTTTCTGTCAGCTGTACCTAGAAGCTAAGCTCAGGGTCATTATGTCTTCATAGCTATTAAGGCAAAATCAATAGAGGCTGAAAACAAAAGTAACCAAAAAAAAAAAAAAAAAAGTTGTGGAGATAAAATGCTTTTCGGAAAAAAAAATACTGAATCTTATGTGTTACTTTGCACATTATTTATGAACAAAAACCGAAAACTCACAGATTATAATTCAGAACCTCTAAATTATCAACATCATGATCAAAACTTTTACACAGTCATAGCCACAGTGATACTTCCTACTTTTTTAGCAAATATAGGGCCGTTTAGAATAATTAAAACAATATAGGTCAGGTAGTAAATATAAATAACTTTTATACTGACTTTTATTTTTATTTATTTATTTACTTATTTATATAGGCCTAACTTTTATATTTATATTGTCAGTAACATTTCAAGATTTACTGGACTGAAGCAAAAAATGCTCAAATGTAGCTATGTATCAAATATGATACAATGTTCATTTTATCTCTCAATCATCAATATACTCCATTGCATTATATATATATATATATATATATATATATATATATATATATATATTATTATTATTATTATTTTATTTTTTTTTTTAAGTGAAAGTGAAATCAAACAATTGGTGTGTGGCTGACATTGTTTTGTACTCTACAAAATGTAGCTAATTATCAGTAGATTTTAGCTACAAAAATTTATCAAGACTTACAGTAAAATATTTACATTTTTCCAAAACATCTTTACATAAAAATACACATATGTACTTTCTGTTTATTGACACCTTAAATAAAATCGATCGATGCATTTTGAAGGCTTATAGCGCCTCCTTTAGGAAGCATATTGAATTACATACAGGGAAATTCTCACAATTGCAAATTTGCACATCTCACAATTGTGACCATTCCTATAATATTTAAGATTTTATATTTTTCAATTTAATTTAATAGACTGCAAAAAAATGTATTACAAACCTGTATGACAAAAAGAGACTCATCATTCACTAACATTGAGTATTTCCCATGTAAGTTTTACAGAACGTTACCCTATAATTTTAACATTGCACCTTATTATTTTTCTACATTATGACTGCCAATTTCAAAAGAAGTGGGCACACAATAAACACAGCAGCATAGGAAAATGTCCGGAACCATAGTTCCAGGGTTCAGTGTTTCCCGGCTCATTCTAGCGCTGCGCTCTCCCACAGCAGGCGGCGCTGAGCAGCTTTGTGGCTTGTAGTTTGATGCTGGAAGTGTGACAGGGCCATTCCGAGCAGACCAGGAGGTACGACATGGCACTAAACTTGACTATCAACAGTAGCAACCCACCTCTAGGTAAGTACACTTGCGATGTGTTTAATATACTCTAAACTACAATGCATTTTGCAGCTGTGCTCGATGGACTCGAAGGACTGACATGCAGAGTAACGTATCCTCGTGCCATCGTGGCACATCTAAAATGATCTGTCTCCCTTTCCCACCGTTTCATTGACTTCAGCTGCTTTAATTGTTAATAGATTAAAAACAAGAACAATGACAGTTGTAGTAGTTTGGTACTGCTTTAGTAAAAGTGAATCAGAAGGTTAATTTGTGCGTGTTTTCATGATTATGGCGGAGTTTTAAAGGTTTGCAGACACATACAGGGAAAAACGAAGAATATGTTTGAGCTTCTTTGATTCATGTTGATTTCAGAGGCGTTTCGTCATGTTTTTAAGATAGAAAAATGCTAATAAAGCTGCTGAATGACATTTATTGTTGGTGAGATGAATTGAAGTGCGCCATCCAGTGCTGGGCAAGCAGGGTCACTGGCTGATGCAAGTCATTTGAAAGATCTCAATCTGTTTACACCACACCTGTCTTTGAGCAGCGGGATTATTCAACTCTTTTGTCAGATATATTTGTTTGTGTATGTGTGTAATCATTATTATGGGCTCATATGATGAAGTGAAATCTGAAATTAAGTGGCCTTACTTACTAATATGTGTGCAAAACCAGTGGGAACACAGCAAACCGAAATCAAAATGGGTGTGACTGGTTTTATGCTCTCAGAAATTTTTGGTCAAATGTCAAATGAAATTCTGATGACTTGCATTTATGCATAAAGCAGAAAATGGCCATTTATGTAAAAGCTGTATGGAGGTTTCTCAGTACACTCAATTTAAATAAATCTATATTAGTAAATTCTGTAAACGGTGCTTATTGATATTAATGCAATTAAGTGTTAATGTGATATTAATTCCTTCAAGTTAATGTTGCTGATACAGATAATAATTGAAGACACAGAGTATGGGCATTTAATGCCAAATATATTGTTTTTAATCATATCAGATTCAAAATAAACATTTAACAAAGCCTTCAACAAGTGGAATGTGCATTTAAAAAAAACACGCTGAAGGAAAAGTTAAATAATTTTAAAAGCTTAGAAAATCTCATATAATCATCATATTGATTGATTGGTTGACTGTTTTGACACGTGCAAAAATATACATAGGCCTATATATTTTTATAATTTGACTTTTATACATTTAGCTGGCTAAAAATAAAATAAATGTTCATAAAGGCTTCTTCAGAGACACTGAACTAGATAATCCACATAAATGGTTTGCAAAGTAAATAATAAGTATAGAATCTAGATGGACCAGTTTGAGCAGATTGTTTTTTGTTTTGATGCCATCTCATTATGGGACCTTATAATAAAAGCACATCTGTTTTTGGTTCATTTTAGGTTGGGCTCTTTATTTTTGTTTGCTCGACCTCTCCCTAAGTTCACGGTTTAATTTATTATTGTGACAGTTTCGTTACTCCAGTTTAAAGAGTTTTTGTTGGCATGCATTTTATGTATCCAAAGCATTAGGCAAAGTAGTTGAAGGTATGTATGTGCAGTATACTATTAAGGGTTTTGGAAATAAATGGCCAAATGCAGGAACATGTAATTTTCATTTGCATGACTTTGCATACAGCAAGTACAGTATTAGATTTGCATTGACATTTTTCCCTGTAATTGACCTCTCTGCCTGTAGGGGCGCTGTTGACTGCTGAACATGTGAAGGGCAGTGTCAATCTCTCTGTGGAGGAGGGCAAGGACACCATGCTCCATGTCTCTGAGTAAGTATATGGCCTTGTATGCATATTTATATGCATATACATTCTGTCTTATTTCCCATTGCTGCAATCCTGTCTCTTTCAGTCAGGTGCAGTTCAGTGACGTCAACTCCATCACGCGTTATCTTGCACGAGTGGCTCCGGCGTTGGGACTCTATGGTTCTAACATGATGGAGCAAACTGAGGTTAGATTTGGGAATCATATACTGTGTTTTCACTGTCGCTCTATAAGAAATGACAAATATTTCATTGGTTTATGTTGACGACTTGCAGGTTGATCACTGGCTGGAGTTCAGTGCCCGTCGTCTCTGTGCTCAGTCAGATCTCTCTTCTGCTCTGGGGGATCTGGATAAAGCTCTGGCACTGAGAACCTTCCTGGTGGGTCGCAGTGTGACCCTGGCTGACCTCTGCGTCTGGGCTGCTCTCAAAGGTCAGTCATTTGGGTTTAAGATAAATTAGAAGACGTTTTATGCATAAATAGTTCTCAAAAGTCAATTTGGTGCTTCATCCACAGGAAATGGTGAGTCACAGGCCAAGCCAAACTCCTACCCTCATCTGTGCCGCTGGTTTTCGTTCCTGAGCTCTCAGGTGCCATTCAGTTCAGTGGGCAGTAAATGGGCCAGCAAGATCTCTGCCAGCAAGATCTCTACTATCAAAGCCACTGTGAGTATATTACCCACTGTAAATACGGTTGGCTTTCTGACTGGCTATTGCAGTTTTATGTGTTCTGTTAGGGGAAAGAAGTTTGAATTTTAAAGTTTGACATTTATTTTCACAGTTAAAATTAAAGCCAGCCTGGCAAAATGTCGAACATTGAACATACCTTATGTTAATGAAGTTCTTAATTAGTCCCAAATTATGTTTTTAGCCTGTGGAGAAGGAAAAAAAGCAGGATTTGGGAAAGTTTGTGGAGCTCCCTGGTGCTGAGATGGGAAAAGTAGTGGTGCGTTTCCCTCCTGAGGCTAGTGGGTAAGTAGTGTTTTCTATACAATGAAGATGAGTTCCAAAATATATAATCTCTTATGTTCACCAAAGCTGCATTTATTTGATCCAGAATGAAGTAATTTAAAGAATTTATCTTTACAACTCCTCAGATACCTGCACATCGGTCATGCCAAGGCAGCTCTACTCAACCAGCACTACCAGCTCAATTTCAAGGGCAAGCTCATCATGCGCTTTGATGATACCAATCCTGAGAAGGAGAAAGAGGACTTCGAGAAGGTATGATATTTTGCCCCCTTTCATACAGAATTGTGGTCTTTGTCCTCCAAAAAAACAAAAGCTGGGGGTTTCCTTTCACTAATTCTGGCAGAAAACCATATTTGAACCAGCATTTCTGGGATGAGCACCAAGCCTCAATACATGTCTGCAACATGCACATTATCCAAATATCCTTTGGCTAAGCTAACACCTTTTGCAACAGGTCATCTTGGAGGACGTGGCCATGCTGCAGATCAAACCGGACCAGTTCACCTACACAAGCGATCACTTTCCCACCATCCTGCGCATGGGAGAGAAACTTCTACAGGAGGGCAAGGCCTACATAGATGACACTCCTCCAGATGTCATGAAACAAGAAAGAGAGCAAAGGGTCGAGTCTAGCAACCGCAAGAACTGTGAGCATCACCAGTACTGATCTTATTATTTGTCTTCATCACAGGAAATGTGGTTTGTATTGAACATTTTGTCTATCTCAACAGCTGTGGAGAAGAACATGCAGATGTGGGAGGAGATGAAGAAAGGCACAGAGTTTGGTCAGACCTGCTGCATGAGAGCAAAGATCGACATGAATTCCAACAACGGCTGCTTGCGTGACCCCACACTCTTCCGCTGCAAGAACGCTCCTCATCCTCGCACCGGCAGCACTTACAAGTGAGTGAACATTACACATGTGGCAAGTTTCTGAATGTTGCCAATGATGGCTGATGTTCCTCTTCTTTTTTACGTCCTCCATCCAGAGTGTATCCCACATACGATTTTGCGTGCCCCATTGTGGACAGTGTTGAGGGGGTGACGCATGCCTTGCGTACCACTGAGTACCACGACAGAGACGAGCAGTTCTACTGGGTAATAAATGCCCTTGATTTGCGTAAACCATACATCTGGGAGTATGCCCGACTCAATCTTAACAACACTCTGCTCTCCAAGAGGAAGCTCACTTGGTTTGTCGACCAGGGCTATGTGGATGGCTGGTTTGTATCCCCCTCGCTATATTGACTTTATAGAAAAGAGCTCTTTTGGATTGCATGGTTAAACTTCTCTCTCCTTATCTTTCCTTCCTGCAGGGATGACCCTCGTTTCCCAACAGTCAGAGGTGTGCTACGTAGAGGAATGACTGTCGAGGGACTCAAACAATTTATTGCTGCTCAGGTATGTTTTTCTAACATTTAGAATGACTTTTGGGAAAGAATTCAAAATCTTTTGTGTAAATCACACATTTTATAAACAGTACTGACAACAATTTTATGTCACCATAAACCGTTATGTTTAACCATTTTAAGTAATGAATTATTACATTAAAAATACTAATTTTCTGCTGTGTGAATTTAGTTAATATTTTAATTTTTATTCTTCATTTATTTTATATACAGTATATATTTATTTATTTATTTTTCACTAGGGGTGTAAATCGGATGGTTCGTCACGAAACGATATCGGTTCTCATACCCAGCGATACGATATTTGCCGATACCTCAAAAAATTCTACGTTACGATTCGATTCGATACAGGAGTATATAGATCAATATATCGATATTATATACTTATTTAAATGCAATTTAATGATACTTTTATACCTATTTAAATGCTATTTTAACTCACAAATGCAACCAAAGTATATAACATGAACATTTATCTGAAATTTTCACGTCCTGTACCTCAATTGGGACATTCACCAAAAAAAAAAAAAATAGGCCTACACTTTTTTTTTTTTTTTTTTTTTATAGTTAAGAAAATAAACAATTCTGGCTAGGGCTGGGTATCGTTTAAAATTTTCGATACCAATACCTTGAGTTCGATACCGGTTCCTGAACGATACTTTTTTCGATACCAATTTTATGAAATCAGTTTTAACAAGATTACATTATTATTATTATTATTAAGATTATATTATATATTTTTTCAGCTTGTTGACATTTATATAGACTCAAAGCCTCATCTCCTGAGCCACTGCACAAAGGAACAAAATATATCCAACACAATAAATCAGTGCAAATAATTTTAATAAAGTTCAAATAGTTTTCCGTTTACACATCTGTTAGGCTACATTTACACTAGTGCGTGTTTGTTTTCAAACGCATAGCTCATACAGAATCATCATTTCTATTCATTTATTCTAGGTTGTTTCTAGACTTCAAGAAATTGAAAATCTTTATCCTCTTTCATAAGTGGGTGTTTTATTTTCTTTCACCATATGTTTTATTGTTATTAAATTCTGGTGTAGTATGTCTAATTATTTGAATGCATAAAGACTTAGTTTATTCAAATTTATTCTTAAAATAGCCTTATGAAATGTTTTATTTTTCCTCAGAAATTCTGTGTTCTGGTTTTCAAATGAAGGCATAAAACATTAATTTCATTTATCTTTAAATTATTGAAAATTTTGGCAAACAAAGTGTGTTTACTGTTACAATTAACACATGGAAGAAATGTTGTGTGATCATTACTTTAAAAAATAAGTTTTAATAATTTTAATAGTAGCTTGGTAGTAACAGTTTGTACATCAGGCATCCTCAGATCTAACCCTAATCAAACACACATCAGGATGCTAATCAGAGTCTACAAGATCATTAGAAAATCACAGGTAGGTGAGTTTGATCAGGGTTGGAGCTAAACTCTGCAGCAGATTGGCCCTCCAGGGAAAGATATGAGGAACCCTGTTGTACATTCTGCTGAACAATAGTAATGTATTTCTGCCGCAGTGTCTTCCAAGTTAAACCGAATTTATTTTGATGGGTTGCCGTGAATACCTTTACAGTTCTGTGTGTATATGATATTATGCTAGTTTTACTCAAATCAAATGGTAAAATGCTCATGAAGTGACTCTCAGAGCAGTTCTGGAGATGTTGTTCATGCGTTTACGTCCTCATTTAGTGAGACGGCAGACACTGAAATCACGGCGAGCGTCACACGCGCTTCAGTCTGTGTGTAGTAGCAGACTGCTCCTTACGCTTTCGAATCGCTCTCGCGGATGTCAAACACTGATCGATCTGCGCCGCGCCGCTTCTAGTCGAACACACCTAGTGCTGCAGGCTTATTGCCTCACTGACGTTGATGAGATTAACCCCGTAGATATCGAAATTTGGTACCGAACGAGACGTTTTTCGATACTCGATGGTATCGAGGCAATTCGGTCGGTGCCTAAAAAGTTTCGAAGTCGATACCCAGCCCTAATTCTGGCTGCTACTATGCCAGAAGCCAGCTGCTACTGGCAGCTCAGTCCAAAAAATATTTTCTACAGATAACCAAATTGCAAGCAATAGCAGAAAATAAATACAATAGAACAAAAAGAAACTTTAATGTACACTACAGAAATGTAATACTCAAATGTAAAATAACTGCATAGTCTTCACTGTATAAATTAAATATAGATTAATCATTTTTGATGTTGCAAAGGTTATTTTCAGTAGCAGTAAGCACTTGTATTTTTCTTTGACAGCATTAGATTTATTATTAGTTTGCTTTCACTTTAAGAACGAAAGCACAGATTTAATATACTTATACACATGCATTTTCTTTCTCAACTGTTTACATTGACATACTAACTGACTGTTTACTAGGATATTCGCCAAAACGCGCATTTTGATGTAATTTTGTCTGTATTTATTCATCCATGCACAAAAAGCGGAAGAGAGCTCAATTTAGTATTAGCGCAGTGTAGACGCGGCAGTCTGTGTGCGTGCGCAGAAAACTTCTCACACAGCATTCGACTGTTCCGCCAACAATCCGAGCGTCTTTTATGCTCGCCTCGTGCCTTCGGGCAGTCCTTATATCGAGTCCTGATACATGAGTTTGAACGAGAATGCACGCGTTGGCGGTAATGCATTGACAGACATTATGTGAAAATGTGGACAATGCCAAAATAAAGGTGCCTATTTATACTACAGATATCAATATTTTACGCGTGGCATCGATGCATCGTATCGTCAGACATCGTATTGATCCATATCGATGAATCATTGCACCCCATACAGTCACATACGCAGTCATGGCCAAAAGTATCGGCACCCTTGGTAAATATGATCAAAGGAGGCAGTGAAAATTAATCTGCATTGTTAATCCTTTTGATCTTTTATTTTTTTTTTAAATCACAAAAATCAAAAATACAGCAGTAAATTTCATTGTACACATGGGGTACTTTTTATCCCTGTGTTCACCAAACCCATCTTGAGTGTCTGCTGTTAAAAAGCTAATTTTTTTTGTTTTATCTGACCATAGAAGCCAGTCACATTTGAAATTCCAGTCGTGTCTGATAACTGAATATGCTGGAGTTTGTTTTTGGATGAGCGAGGTGAATTTTTCTTGAAACCCTCCCAAACAACATGTGGTGATGTAGGTGCTGTTTGACAATTTTTTTAAGGTTTTCTGAGCCCGAGACTCAACTATTTTCTGCAATTCAGCTGTGGTCCTTGAAGAGTCTTTGGCCACTCAAACTCTCCTTCTCACTGTGCATTAGGACAATATAGACACACGTCCTCTTCCAGGCAGTTTCGTAACATTTTATGTTGATTGGAAATTCTTAATTATTGTCCTGATGGTGGAAATGGGAATTTTCACTGTTATAGCTCTTTTCTTAAAGCCACTTCTATAATTTGTGAAGCTCAATTATCTTTTGCTGCACATCAGAAATATATTATTTGGTTTTTCTCATTGTGACTGGTGATTAAGGGAATTTAAGCTTTGTTTTCCCTCCTATTTATATTTCTGTGAAACAGGAAGCCATGGCTGGATAATTTCATGTTCATAATCACCCTGGAGTGCTCAAAATTGTGAATATGAATGGGAATATACTTCAGAGATATTTTACTCATAAGAATTTCTAGTGGTGCCAATAATTGTGTCCGAGTATTTGAGAAAAACATTTATTTCATAATGATATTTACCCCCCATTTTAAATTCTTATTATCCAATGAAAGATTTGATTTTTGTGAATTTTTAAAATAAAAGATCAAAAGGATTAACAATGCAGATTAATTTTCGCAGCCTACTTTGATCCTTTTTACCAAGGGTGCTGATATTTTTGGCCATGACTGTATGTGTGTGTATATATATATATATATATATATATATATATATATATATATATATATATAAAATATAAAATTCAGGGTTTTATCCACATGTACAGTCTTTACACTTCAGGATTGTTTATTTAATCAAACTCAGTTTTTTTCAATTTTTTGTTTTCTGCCCTTTCCTCTCTGTCACAGGGAGGCTCGAGATCTGTAGTCAATATGGAGTGGGACAAGATCTGGGCATTCAACAAAAAGGTAAATATTAAAACCTTGCCAGGGTTCATCGTGGCTGCACCTGATCTCCAGGTGGTCCTTGTCATCCCATTCATTCACTAGTTTAAAAACCTTAAATTGAACAGCTGGCTAACATCTCTGCACTTTCCCAGTGATATTCTGTCAAGCAAAACTTTATTTTGAAGTTAATTTTCAAGACTTTAGCCTCTAAGCTCACCAGCCTCTCTGCGTTCACCTTTAGTGCTCTACTCAGTCTTGCTCTTTTACATTTGCACGTCTCTTTCTCTCCCACTTTTCTCATTCTCTGTGACTAACTTACCTAATTGCACTTGCATTTAATTGTTTTTTAAAGTCCGAAAAATGGATATTTTCTTAAAATTAATTTAACAGGAACCACTGTTTCTGTGTTGCTGTTATTGTGCTTTCATGTTTATTCAATTCATATTCAAGCCATCATCTTTCAAAAGCTGCGCTCATGTTTGTAATTCTACATCTGACATGGATCATCTGCACTTCATTTCTTGCGTCAAGCATGTCCAGAGCTCTTTAACACTCTGCTCATTACTGCAAGCTTCAGCCTTCTCTCCTTTTCTTGGTTTGGCACCATTCATTTTCTCATCCGTTTCTTTAATGAAAGAGTTCTAAAGAAAATAATTCTGTCATTTACATACATTTTCATTTTTGGGTGAATGGTTTCTTTTAATGGATTTTTCACTCAAAAATGACAATACGAAAAAGTATCTCATCCATTTAGCACCATCAACCCTTGGTACTAATTTGTCTAAGAGCAGGAATGTTGTTGTTTTTGAAGCCAGGATCTAAAGCCTCTTAATTTGTTCAGAGACATTATAGCCATTGGTTTAAGTTTCTTCTAATGGAGTTACCTTGACAAAACAAAGTGGTCAAAGTGGCCTGCTTTAGGTGATTGTGATATCACATTGAAGCATTTCGCGTTCTGTCTGTCTCTGAGCTCTGTGTCCCCTGCTCTGCATTAAAGTGCATCTCACTCTTCTGTTTACAAGCTGCCAGTTAGCTGTAAAAAGGTACTCCTACTCCTCTTCCTCTTGTTCCTCTTCCTCAAGTTTCCCTTGCCCCCTGCATTGTCTGTTCCTCGTTTCCCTCTAACTTTCTGTTCCCTGATCTGTGGCTTTCACAAAAGCCTAGATTATTCATCTGGCAGAATATTTATTCTGGCATGGATCCTTAACTCAAAAAATGAAAGATCTCATCATTTAGTCATTCTAAACCTTTACGATTTCCTTTATTCTGTGGAACACAAATATTTCGCTGTTTCCTGGCTGCTGTCTTAACATAAAACAAAAGTTTGACCTTACAGAAAAAAGCACACTCACTAGTGCAGTAGGTCTGTCTGCACTGAGAATCATAATTCATTAAATAAAGACCAGATTTCAGTTAATTTTACATATAGTACATGGGTAGTTGACAAATAAAAATTGGACTGTGACCTATGGTGTGACAACAAAAATGTAGGGAAAAAAAAAAAAATGTAACGTACAAATAACATGTGAAAATTGTATCTTCATTCTTAGTTACAAATAGCATTTTTTTTTTTTTTTACACTTTTGCTGTCACACCATAGGACACATTGATGCGTCAGCTACCCACATACTGTGAATTTGACACAGCATAGCTTGAAATCCAGGATACTCCAAGTTTGTCACTCATGCATGTCCGTTTGGACAGCCTGGTCTGTAATCATGCTCCTTTTTCCCTTCTGACTTCCTCACATATGCAGCTTTTGTCTGTGTTTGTGCTATTGCTCATTTCCTCCCCTCATACAGCTTCTGGCAGATTCTATAGAAAGTGAAAATACATTTAGAGCAATTCATGTTGTTCAGTCAAACTTAATTTAGCTTTAGCACTCCCCGCTGACATGTTTCAAACCTTTTGCTTTTGATTTCTTTCTGAAACCCTGTTAATGGAGGTTAACCCCCATGTCCCCGTTAGAGAAAATAAATACATACTCTGTTGATGTTGTAAACCTACTGAAATAAAGGCTGCAAGCATCAATTATGCACCTCTATGGCTGTAACAGTCTGTTCGGTGCAGTGTTTTTGGCTTCCCCTGCTCATCATTTCACTCTTCTCTACCTGTCCTCACTCATCCGGTTTCATCTGTCGATCCATACAGAGCAGTGTGAGACCAAAGAAGCTTTGGTGGTTTTATGTGGGATCTTATCTAAAGAATCATTTTCTCCCCTCTCTCTCGCCCTCCCTGTATAGGTCATTGACCCAATAGCCCCAAGATACACTGCCCTACTAAGCTCGCAAGTCGTTCCAGTCTGCGTTTCTGAGGCCAAGGAAGAGATGAAAGAGGTTGCCAAACATCCCAAGGTAATAAAAACCGCAATCACACACATCTAAGGAACTTGTCTGTGCCATAAAAAATATTTTTAGTAACTGTCACAGTCATTGAGAGACATATTATGTGACTCACATCCTATCTGCAGAATGCAGATGTGGGAATGAAGCCAGTGTGGTACGGGCCAAAGGTCTTTATTGAGGGTGCGGACTCAGAAACTTTCACAGAGGGTGAGACTGTCACCTTCATCAACTGGGGAAACATCATCATCACCAAAATTCACAGGTAAAACTCTCAAAAAATGTTTACAGCAGACAAGCATAGAATTAAATGTGAATTAAGGTGAATGAAACACAATTTTCGTTGCAGCTCCCTCCAAAAATATACATACCCCCTCACTTTTTGTGCTCTGGCACCAACCCTTTTAAAATTTAAAATGACTTATTTTTTTTTAATATGTATTTTAAAAATGTAATTTATTCCTGTGATGGCAACGATTAACTTTTAGCAGCTATTAAGAAAATAATTTTAAAAACAATTTGTAACATGTCTTTACTGTGATTTTAGCTCTGTTTATTCTGTCGTTGCTGTATAAAGGTATTTAAAAAAAAATAAATTACTGATCCCAAACTTTTGAATGAATTTTGTCTTGGTGTCTGCAGGGATGCCAGTGGAGCGATCACGTCACTAGATGGTCGTCTGAACCTGGAGAACACTGATTATAAGAAGACCACTAAGATCACCTGGCTCGCTGAGTCTAGCCGTGCTCCATTTGTGCCCACTGTCTGCGTCAACTACCATCACCTCATTACCAAACCGGTTTTAGGCAAGGATGACGATTTCAAGGCTTACATCAACAAGAACAGCAAGGTGTGGTACTCAAGTCTGTTGGGGTGTTGTCTGGGTTTCTGTGGTAACAGTGGATTTTTAGTGATGGGAACATAAAAAAAAATCACATTCTTTCACTCTCAGTTCTGTTCAGGACTCCTTTTGTGAAAAATAAATACGTAATACATAAATGGCTTTTTGCAATGTGATGAATAGACAGAATTATATGAGCTTAACTGTATGTTCATCATAATTACACACTTGGCACTACATTACACAAGTAAGTGCAAAAATACAATACCATTCACAAGTCTCTCATGCTCACCAAGGCTACATTTATTTGGCCAAAAATACTGTAGAAAACAATAAAATTGTGAGATTTTATTTTATTTTTTTAATGTTTTTTAAAATAACTTTTTTCTCTTTTAATATATTTAAAAAATGTAATTTATTACTCCAGACTTTAGTGTCACATGATCCGTCAGAAGCTATTCTAATATGCTGATTTGGTGCTCAGGATAATTTATTATTATAATCAATATTGTGATGCTTAATGTATTTGTGGAAACCATAATATATTTTTAGAATTCTTTGAGTAGAAGAACAATGAAAAACAAGAAGAAAGTATTAATTTCTTAACACTTGTACATATATTATTTTAATTTTGATGTGTATTAAAGTGAATACTTTGTTTCCAGATAGAGGAGAAGATGTTTGGAGACCCTTGCCTGAAGGACTTGAAGAAAGGTGACATCATACAGTTGCAGAGACGGGGTTTCTATATCTGTGATCAGCCTTATGAGCCAATCAGGTTACACCTCTAATTTGTTCAACACAGTCTTATGAATAATAAACTGTTTTAACTGTCTGTTTTTGTGCTCAGTTTATAGTTTGACCTCTTTGTTTAGCCCTCACAGCTGCAAGGAGAGTCCCTGTGTCCTGCTCTACATCCCAGACGGACACACAAAAGAGATGCCCACTGCTGGCTCCAAGGACAAGAGTAAGAGCCAGACGGCTGCTAAACCTGTGAGCACAAAATTGGATCATCTATTCGTTCTCTTAATTACTTTGTTTTCAAATGTTGAAGAAAATGATCGCTCTATTCATATTGTTCAGGTGAAGGCAGAGTCTGTTCCTTTGAGCAAAGCCAAACAGGCTCCTGTCTCCAGCCCAGCTCCGGCGGCACCAGGAGACTCTTCTGCCCTATTCTCCACCATTACAGCTCAGGGAGACCTGGTCAGGCAGCTCAAGACAGACAAGGCCCCTAAAGAACAAGTGGATGCTGCTGTAAAGCAGCTCTTGGCTTTGAAATCTGAGTTTAAACAACTGACCGGACAGGAGTACAAACCTGGCATAGCTCCACCTACATCTGCCCCAGCATCGAAGAGCTCCGCCCCCACCCCTGCAGCGGGAAGTCCAAGCCCTGCCTCCACCGGTTGTCCATTCACTCGTGTTGCTGAGCAGGGAGAGGTGGTCAGAAAACTGAAGGCTGAAAAAGCACCCAAGGTCTGTTTCTCTCGCTGTTGCAAGCTGTCTACCTAGACAGCATTTTCTAGCCACACTTCTGCATTCTAAGCAGGTTGCCAGATTAACGACACCAACAGAAACGAGCGCACATGACGATGAATACAATTAAATGCGCTGTGTTTTCCGCCAACTGGCAACCCGGGGTGCCGAAATACAATTGGGTAAACTGGCAGTGGGCGGGTTTCACAAACCATAACACAAACAGACATTCCGGGCCGGAATACACATTTTCAAAGGAGAATAACTGTAGCATTGTTTTTAAGATAAACAAGTATGTTAACTTAGCATGTTTCTTAAATACCTGCAAACATATTATGGTATTTTTATGCTTTAGTAGAGTCAAAATCCTACATACAGCACCTTTAAGGTGTGGATACATTCTCAAAATTATGCAGGCAAAAAAAGGCTATTGTTAAATAACCTAAAAGTGGTAGTTATAACCCTTAAGTTGTTCCAATTCTGTATCAGTTTCTTTCTTCTGTAGAACACAAAATATTTTGAAGAATGTCATGTCTGTTAGCAGTTTAGACCTTCTTGTAACTGCAACTGAACGTGTCTTCCTCATTATACAGGAGCAAGTAGATGCTGCAATAAAACAGCTCTTGGCTCTCAAAGCTGAGTTTAAACAGCTCACTGGTCAAGACTACAAACCAGGCATGGCTCCTCCCACAGCATCTCTCCCACAATCCGCCCCTTCATCTGACTCCTCCCCTGCAGCCATATATGGGCATGTGTCCGATCAAGGGGAGCTGGTCAGAAAGCTGAAAGCAGAGAAAGCACCAAAAGTGAGACCATAGTTGCATTTATTTTCTAATGACATGATATAACAATTCTTAAAATATATTTTAATATTCCGTATGATTACTGTTGTTATTAATAACGAAAAAGTTATAAATGATAACCAAAAATATTTTGCTGTGGTGATTTCAGGAAACACAGTGTGTAATTGATTGTAAAGCATGATTTTTTTCTTTTTTTTTCTTTCCTCCCCAGGACCAGGTTGATGCAGCAGTAAAGCAGCTTTTGGCTCTGAAAGCAGAATATAAGCAGGTGACAGGGCAGGAATACAAACCCGGAGTCCCCCCCGCTGGTGCTGCTCCATCAGCTCCAGCTCAGCCTGCCGCCACCACCCCTGTTGTGTCTGACTCTTCTGACAGCTCTCCTAAGGCTATTTATGATCGTGTCTCTCAACAAGGAGACCTTGTGAGGAAATTGAAAACAGAAAAGGCACCCAAGGTTTTTTAACTTATTTCAGTTTTGCTCAGAATTTTTTTAGTATCTGAGTTTAAAGCGATCGTATTCAACAATTACTCATATTTTTACAGGATCAGATAGATGCTGCAGTGAAGGAGTTGCTGAGACTTAAAACCGAGTACAAGCAGCAAACCGGACAGGATTACAAACCAGGCGCGCCTCCATCCTCAGGCCCCGCCCCTGTACAATCCAGCCCTGCCCCATCCCAGTCTAGCTCCTCCCAGCCTCAATCCAGCTCCTCCCCTCAGGCTCAAGCACTGTTTACAGACATAGCCCAGCAGGGGGAGCAAGTGAGACGGCTTAAAGCAGAGAAAGCTCCCAAGGTTGGTTTGCATTTGTTTGCAATATGTAATTATTAATGTGGCTTTATTTTTGTGCACATGTGATTCTAATATGTTTTTAGGAGCAAGTTGATAAAGCAGTGAAGACTCTGCTTGAACTGAAGGGTCAGTATAAAGCCCTCACTGGAGAGGAGTACAAGCCTGTGACCACTCCAGGAACCTCAGGGAACACGGGAGGAGAAGATAAGAGCCGTAAGGAGCGGGAGAACAAGTCTGAGAAGCAGGGAGGAGGAGGAGGAGGAGGAGGACGTAAACCGCAGAAAGGAGGAGAGAAACCTCAACAAAGTCAAGACCCTGGAGCAGGAGGAGCTGGAGACGGCCAGGGGCCAAAGAAACAGACACGGTGAGAGACAAAATCACAGTGCTGAGCTGTCAGATACCCTATATGTGGTTCCACAAGATGTTGATAACTGTTTGAATGGAGACATGAGAAAGTTTTGCAGTTGTTTTAGTACTGCCACAACTGGTTTAGTCCTCCAAGACTAAACCCTAAACACAGTCTGTTCTGTCTGAATGTCTTTTTCAGACTTTAAGCTGTGTTTATGAACACTTCACTGAAAAAAAAATCAGTTATGCTTTAAGGGAATGTGGCATTTGCAAGCAGGAACGGTAAATTAATTTACTTTGTGTTTCTCAAATGTAGGCTGGGACTAGAGGCAAAGAAAGAGGAAAACCTGGCTGATTGGTACTCACAGGTACACTTTGTTCACATAATTTTGTAAACTGTTGGAGAACTGTTTTGTTTTTACAGAAATCATTGTTTTTGTTGTTTTCAGGTGATCACCAAGGCTGAGATGATCGAGTATTACGATGTCAGCGGCTGTTACGTGTTGAGGCCCTGGTCTTACGCTATCTGGGATGCCATCAAAGAATTCTTTGACCGGGAGATCAAGAAGCTGGGTGTGGAGAACTGCTACTTCCCCATGTTTGTTTCTCAGGCTGCCCTGGAGAAAGAGAAGACCCACATTGCAGATTTTGCTCCAGAGGTGAGGAGATGGAAATTAAGGAATGAAAAGATATGAGCAACGTTTAATACTTATATATTTGTCATTAATATTATTTAGCAAGGATGCAATAAGTTGATTTAATAATGACAGCAAAAACATTTGAAATGGAAAAGTATCACATTTTCACAAAAAAATAAGCAGCACAACTGTTTTAAACATTGATAATAAAAATAATGTTTTATTTGAATACCAAATCAGGATATTAGAATGATTTCTGAAGGATCTAGTGACGCTGGAGTAATGATGCTGAAAATTCAGCTTTGTCCAGGGTTCCCACGGGTCCTTGAAATCCTTGAAAGTTTGTGAACCTGCTAAAAAATTTTCAAGGCCCTGGAAAGTTTTTGAAAATAAACAAACATAGATACAGGTCCTTGAAAATTCCATATTATTCCCTCCGTTCCGCTAATGTGTTATTTCGCCAACACTTTGTGCATACTAGCTTGCTTGATTTACGTTGCACATTTATGCGTTATGTTAAGTGTTTCCCACGTGAAGTACTTTGTGTTGTTCGTTGCCATGATGTTTACACGCACACGAAACTACTAAGATGATACCACAACGTTTCACAGACACACAGTGAAACATTGCAAAAATAGGCTGAAACCGCTGAAACGTGATGACTGGAAAATGCAAGTTTCAAGATATTTGGCTCACCAAAGAAGATTACAAAGAATGGCTTGCCAGAGATCCAAAGGATGTAATGTTGAATTGCTTTGCTTGTTAAGATAATGTAAAGCCATGAGGCAAGAAAAACCTAAAAGCATATTCATATATCTTAAAACTTCTGGTTACATGAGCCTAAGCTCTTTTCAATAAAATCCATGCAAAAGTTAATATCAGATCATTTTAGAATACAGTATAGTATGTACCAAATATTATTCAATTTTATGCAAAACAGAAATACGACAAATATCAGATTTCTGTCATATGGCCAAAAATAAATGCAAAAAAAAAAAATAATTGCTATTTTGTATAGTTGTGTTTGACGCATGAAAACTGTAACAATGTATCTTAAAAGGTGACGCGATGTAACCTTTGCTCTCACTTGAAATGTGTCCCCACATTAAGTCCTTGAATTTGAGGGTATTGGACCTGGAAAGTCCTTGAAAGGTCCTTGAATTTGAAGTTAACCAAGTTTTGGGAACCCTGTTTGTCATCACAGGAATAAATAACATTTTAAAATATATTACAATAGAAAACAGTTTTTTTAAAATGTATTTATTTCACAATATTATTGTTTTACTGCATTTTGATTAAATGTTTTATATACACACACACACTGTATATGTATGTATGTATATATATATATATATATATATATATATATATATATATATATATATATATATATATATATATGGATAATTGGAAGTTATTATGGTGGATCATAGAGTATAATGTAATATTTGGGCTTATCAGTGTGCCGAACTTCAACTCAGATTTGTGCGTTTTATCTGCAAATGTCTTTAGGTTGCTTGGGTGACAAGATCAGGAAAGACAGAGCTGGCGGAACCCATTGCTGTGCGTCCCACTAGTGAGACAGGTGAGCAACTGCAGCTGTATCATACATGGACTGGATTATCATCTGTTTATTATCTATTTATTAAATTCAATCCCTTCTTTGATTGATGTAGTCATGTATCCTGCCTATGCCAAGTGGGTTCAGTCACACAGAGACCTGCCAATCAAACTCAACCAGTGGTGCAACGTCGTGGTCAGTTTTAGCCTCAGTCGTACACTTTTGCAAGCAAATTTAAATTAAGGGCTGTGTCTTCACTCCACTTTTGCTTTTTTCAGCGTTGGGAGTTCAAACACCCCCAGCCCTTCCTGAGGACCAGAGAGTTCCTTTGGCAGGAGGGACACACAGCGTTTGCAACCAAAGAGGAAGCCGTAGAGGAGGTAAGATGTGATCTATCACACCTCACTCACAGCTTACTATTTACATGCAGATCCAGAAGTAATTTGTACCGTGTTTCTGACTCTCCTACTCTTTCATCGGTCATGTGTGCAGGTTCTGCAGATTCTGAACCTGTATGCTCGAGTGTACGAGGAGCTGATGGCCATCCCTGTGGTCAAGGGCAGGAAAACAGAGAAGGAGAAGTTTGCAGGAGGAGACTACACCACCACTGTGGAGGCTTACATCTCAGCAAGCGGCAGAGCTATTCAGGTTAGCCTTTAACTTGCAAAACCTCCAGATACTCCTAATTTACAATCTTTGTTTGGTCTGTTTAACTACTTTAAAGGGATAGTTCACCCAAAAAGAAAATTCTGTCACTAATTACTCACCCTCATGAAACTAAAATGACTGTGAAACACATTTTATTGGATTGTACTGTTTTTAATGCAAATAGACATCGGTTTTATTCAGAGGTGTGTCTAACTGATTTATTTAAAATTTATCACCTGAATGTATTTTAGAATTTTGTCTAGTGTACATCTGAAATGTCTTTTTATAGCTTTTTGTTAATTGTATACCTTGTATAATTTATTCAGAGATTGCCATGAAAATAGTTTTGATGCTGGCATGGCATTAAAAAGTGAATAAATAAAATAAATAAATAATCATGTCGTTCCAAACCCGTAAGACCTTTGTTGTTCTTCAGAACACAAATTAAGATATTTTTGATGAATTTCGAGAGCTTTCTGACCCTGCATAGACAGCAAAAAAAGTTCAAGGCCCAAAGAGGTAGTAAACGCATAGTTAAATTAGTCCATATGACCTCAGTGGTTCAACCATAATTGTATGAAGCTATGAGAATACTTTTTGTGTGCAAAGAAAACAAAAATAATGAATTTATTCAACTTTTTTTTTTCTCTTCCCTGTCAATCAGGAGTGAGTAATTAATGACAGGATTTTTATTTTTGGGTGAACTATCTGTGTAAATATTTATTTAGAAAAAATAAGAAGAATAAAATATAGTATGGCTGGGAATTGCCATAAATCTTCCAATTTGATAATATAAGGACATTTGGCTGCCATTTCAATATGTATTTCAATGTTATTTATTTTAATGCATTTACTATTTTATTTATACATTTTGTTTATTGATGTCCTCAGTGTTGATTTTTTTTTTTTTGTTTAACTTGAAACAATTATGTAAATAAAATAATATATAATAAATGTAAATAAATAATGCATTAAAATAAAATGTAAGTAAAATAATGTAATTATAAAAGTACTGTTTAAAATAATACCTAATACAATTAATACTAATCTAAAACTTTAATTAATACTAATTGAAATGTTTTTCAAATTAGTTAAAAAAAATATATAAATAGTAAATAAAGTAAAAACATTCTCCTCTGTTCACTAAGCACTTAAGAAAAAAAACAGACTGTTTACTTAAGTTGCGCAAAGGACAATATCCAGAGCATGTGTCTTGAGCCAAACTTCTTTCATCTGGATACGGCATCTTAAAAACACTTGAGGCGATGCAAACCACCTGAGACACAAACGTAATGGTCGAAAGTTGTCCATCTAGCACACGTAGAAAAACAATGAAAAAGATCTCAGAGTTAGACACATCTCCACTGCTCCAGAGAGATGGTTACTTTTTATTGTATCAGTCATTTTATTATTACCTTGTTAGCATTTATTGTAGTAGCATCAAAAGTACTGCAGTAAGATCTGAAACTCTCCTCATCACTCGCAGGGTGCTACATCTCATCACCTGGGCCAGAACTTCTCCAGGATGTTTGAGATCGTCTTTGAGGACCCTAAGAGACCAGGTGAGAAGCAGCTGGCCTACCAGAACTCCTGGGGCATCACCACACGAACCATCGGAGTCCTGACGATGGTTCATGGAGACAACATGGGCCTGGTGCTGCCACCCAGAGTAGCATGTCTACAGGTACGCTGGAGATCCATCATTTCTTCTTCCTGTTTATAATGGATCATATAATTGTATTCACACTTACACTGTGATTTGCAGGTTGTCATCATTCCTTGTGGCATCACAGCCACTCTCCCAGAAGCAGAGAAAGAGCTCCTGTTGGCCCAGTGCTCCAAATATCTTTCTAGACTACAGAAGGCCGACATCAGAGTCAAGGCAGACCTGCGTGATAATTACTCACCTGGCTGGAAGTTCAATCATTGGGAGCTGAAGGTATGGAGGTTCTCTCTTGCTGCATAATCATAACAAAAAAACAAAACAAAGGCTTTATGTCTGACTTCCTGTTTTCTGAATGCAGGGTGTGCCCATAAGGTTGGAGGTTGGGCCAAAGGACTTAAAACAGGGTCAGTTTGTAGCAGTAAGAAGAGACACGGGGGAAAAGCTCACTGTGCCAGAGGCTGACGCTGAGAAGAAGATCCTAAACCTTTTGGAAGAGATCCAGAACAACCTCTTTAAACGGTACAAACACCTGCTGACCTGGTATCACCACATTAGAGCTCTGTCAATTCAATCATGCAGAATGACTTAGGATTTGTTAACTTGTCACAGGGCCTCTGATGATTTGAACAAACACATGGTTGTGGCTGATACGATGGAGCAATTCCAGAAAGATCTGGACCAGGGAAGAGTAAGTAAACAATGTGGATCCAGAGCGTTTTGGTCCCTTTTTTTTTTTTTTTTTTTTTTTTTTTTTTTTAGAAATTTGCCTAATTCATATAATTTCTCCCAGATTGTGCAGATTCCCTTCTGTGGAGGCATTGAGTGTGAGGACTGGATTAAGAAGATAACAGCCAAGTAAGAGATCAGTCCATGCTTTTGGGTTGTTATTCCTTGATAACCTGTATTCTGATACCTGATACTATATTTTTGAAATATTTCAATTCCAAGGACCTCTAAATTAAATGTTTCATGGGATTTTCTTGGGAGATGTGGTTACCATTAACACTCAGTTTCCTGTGTCCTCAGGGATCAAGACCTGGAGCCTGGTGCACCTTCAATGGGAGCCAAGAGTCTGTGTATCCCCTTCGAGCCCTTGAAGGTCCTGCAGGCCGGTCAGATGTGTGTCAGCGGCAAAGAGCCTGCGCAGTTCTACACGCTGTTTGGTCGCAGTTACTGAGACAGATTTTCATCCCTAAAATGACTCACCTTCTCCCCTTGTCAAATGCACTTGCAGAATAACTCTTAAGACATCTGTCATCTCCTCTAACCACTCAAAATACTGCTTTTTACTATATTTTAGAGGAATCCCCTTTATTTTTCTGGTCACAGGTTTACTAGCTGACAGGCAGAGAATTTTAGGCTGAGATTAGATGTTCTTTGCAGCCATACTAAACCTTTGCACATTTTTGTCCTAAATAAATGTCTGACAATTGTAATGAACTAAACATTATCTGTAACATTATCTGTAATAAAGGGATTCTTAATTTCTATCAGCTTTTTTGTGCTCGTCATGACTGTTGTATCTGGTTTGTGTACATGGGGATCAGAGATCTTTTCTAAAATTATATAACATACTCCACACACCAAGGCAATTTACTAGATTTGTATTTCATATTGCAATGCTGATCAATAATTGACCAATATTCTGAACTCTCTCGCTCTCTCTCTATATATATTTTATCATTTAAATTTTTTTTATTATATATCTCAATGTTTTTGGTCAAACGGCTAATTCATCACCTTTAAGGTATTTTTACAAGCACAACGTTTATTTATAAAAATATATATATTTTAACCGAATGAACACTATATGCATGCACATTAGTTCAAATGCAAATATTGATCAATTATGCTTAATGCAAATTAAGAGAAAAGTAAAATAAGAGAAAAACAAGTACTAAATTAAAAAGTGCTGTGTGGTAGTAAGGTAAACAGAAAAAGGATATGGGTATAAAAATATCAAATAAATAGTTTGTAAAGCTCACAAACTTTTAAAGTCTTAAAGCTTTCTTATTCAAAGTTTCTCTAATATAAGTATTGTCCATATATACCGTCGTACTTCAGTAATATCATAAAGTTGTTTTTTTTTTGTTTGTTTGTTTGTTAGTCATCTTGCATTTATGAATGAGAAATTATTTGTTCTTAATGATTCATTTTGTTATTGCGCGACTCAAGTCCTGTGAATCTCGCGAGAGTTTCACGCTATGGTTACCGTCCGAGAGCGCGTGCTGGGCGTGTTGTCAAAGCGCAGGTGCTCAGCGCTCGCTCCGCCTATTCGTGGGACGTCAGATCCTCGACAGAAAACTGCGGAAGCAATACGTGGAAAAACTATTTTAGGCTATCGGTGTTTCATTACAACTGTTGTGATTTCTTTATGACGGTAAGTGGGATATTGTCTTTTTATTGGCTTTACACGACGTTTATTGCGGTTCAGAGTAACGTTATGTGACGTAAAAAAGGGTTTATTTACATTCATGTTTCTTTTAATATGACCTTTACATTGTTGAAAAGCCAAAGCAACGTACAATTAATCAGAATAGCGATACTTTCTTTTTTTTTTTTTGTTGTGGTTCCCAAACTTCACAGACACAGCGACCCTCATCTCAGACTGTTGACAAACCTATTAAAAATCCCCTATTAAAAAACAAACAAAAAAAGCAAAATTGATTTTCATTACATTTTTATTTATATAAATTTTAATTAGGAACATAATTACATCATGCTTAACAGATGATTGTTTACATGTTAACTGATTATATTAATAATTCAATGTAACAATTTTACATATTTTTTTACATAACCTATCTTTCATAGCAGTAGTTATGTAAGTTAGAAAATACATAAGTTTCAATATTTTGTGTAGATCACGTGGAATAAAATTGCAAATTCAAACTACAGTTTGCATATTTAAATAGTTCTGTTCATTTTTATTTTGTTTTATTCTTTTCTATTTAATTTTTAAATTCTGTTTATTTATTCACAGATAGATAGATAGATAGATAGATAGTGTCTAAATAAAATAAAATGTTCATGTAACTTTAATGTTTTGCTTTTTTTTTTTTCTCTCCCTCCCAGATTCCTCTTCCTGGTAATCGAAGTAAAGCAACTGAGTAAATGTCTTTGGAAGGAAGCATGCGTATCTGCCTCTGAAACACAATGGGAACTCCCTGCCTCCTGTGGGACACCAGAGAACAAACTGCTTACTGCCAAAAGTGTAGCTACAAAGACGTCAACAACAGAATTTAGGTCAATAGGGATAAAGGCATGGTAACCCTGCTGATCCTGCTATAGCACGATAGAACAAGTAGATGTACAGTAGACAGAACAGTACTAGACTCTCAGGTGGAACTGGATAACGTTGCTGTGTGTAATGGGGGAGTGTATGTTGGACCGTTATGGTGAAGATGGTTTTCAGAGTTGTGAAGGCTTTGATGATTGGTCCACGTTCAGCTCTGCGGACTGGACAGAACCCCAGCAAGATGGCAGTGGGTTTTCAGACTGGGGTGCATTCCAGGACAATACCAGGAAAGAGGAATCATCAGCCCTATCTGTGGCAGAAGCAGGAACTTTCGAGTTTCCTGAAAACGTACGTATTGTAGTTTTGCATTTTTTTTTCTTCTGTGGTTGCATGACTAAATTATTTTACTGTTCTAAAAGTGACATACTTTCAAACTTTTGCACCTGTGCTGAAGTGTTATTGTGGTATTTGATGCTTGTGTTTCACAGACTGAAAATGGCGAAAAGGGGAATCCCTGGTTCGTTTTTAATGACTGCTTTAAAGTTGAGGGGGCAGAGAAAGACCCTATCGTGATGGAAATCACTACATTGTCTGTGCTACAGCAGAGCACACTAGACAAACCCCCTCATTCTGCAGCAATTTCAAGGTAGTCTATGGCTTTTGTTTCTGTTCATTATGAAACAATGAACACGGTTGTAATGAGATGCATTGCATATAGCCAGTATGTTTCTTACTGGAGTAGATGGTTCATTGAGAAGCCAACTTGGTAATGACTGTTCCTCAATCCAATTTTTTTTTTTTTTCATAAAATTAATTATGAATGTAATTTATACATATTATGAATATTCATTTTCTATGACTTGTCCTAATGTTTTATTATTTTATGATTATTTCTTAGAAGATGAAAGGTGAAGGTGAAGTAGTTTTATTAAAACATGAATGTTTGACATTATTTTTTTTGTAAATAATTAATATTAATTGTTTATTAGTAGTAGCAGTAGTACACTCAAGGTGATTGTATTTAAGGTGTATAAAAATATACAATTTTAATTGATTAGGGTTGTTATTATTATTGTTTACTGAAAATGAAAACTATAAAAAATAACTACTAAAAATAACTTAAACTAATGAATAAAAATAGACATTTAAAATAACTAATAAAAAATTACAAAAACAAAATCACTAAAGCGAAAACAGAAAATATTTTTAAAACATCTAATCTCTTTTAGATAGTTGCCTTACATGACTTTTTTTTTTTTTTTTTTAAATTAAACAATCTTTTATTGAAAACAATATGAATACACAGGTACATTTCTAAGAACACTAGATTAGATTAATAGATTTTCCCTACTCTTTATCTTAGTCACTCTTATTCGTCATTGACTCTCTAACTGAACAGTGTAAGATCAGGGTGAATACCTCCAGTATGTGTACATTGTCAATATTTTCCCTGATTGAAGTGCGCTCAAACAAGTTTGCACAGAAAAATGTTGTGGTTTATAATTCAATCTCTGCGCACAAGCCTGTTTTAATTGATGAAGTATCAGTGGAATGTCCGTCATTGTCAAAAGTTTTTCGCACTCTCTTTTCTTTCCATCAGCGAAGCTGCAGATTTCTGGTGTCATCTACAGTCTGGGTCCAAAATTCTCAGACTATCAGGTCCCAAACCCAAACTACACTCCCATGAAGGACTGCTCAAAACCCTCCAGCTCAGACAGGCTGACTCAAGCGCTGACTCACAGGTGAGTACAGGCCGAGTGTTAAAATCCAAACATTGGCACATTGGCGCACCCTTTGTGCTACAGACTTTGTTAGCTCTTGTGGCTTGTTGAGGTGAAAGGTTTGCTGATACATACAGGTGCTGGTCATATAATTAGAATATCATCAAAATGTTGATTTATTTCACTAATTCCATTCAAAAAGTGAAACTTGTATATTATATTCATTCATTACACACACTGATATATTTCAAATGTTTATTTCTTTTAATTTTGATGATTATAACTGACAACTAAGGAAAATCCCAAATTCAGTATCTCAGAAAATTAGAATATTGTGAAAAGGTTCAATATTGAAGACACCTGGTGCCACACTCTAATCAGCTAATTAACTCAAAACATCTGCAAATGCCTTTAAATGGTCTCTCAGTCTAGTTCTGTAGGCTACACAATCATGGGGAAGACTGCTGACTTGACAGTTGTCCAAAAGACGACCATTGACACGTTGCACAAGGAGGGCAAGACATAAAAAGGTCATTGCAAAAGAGGCTGGCTGTTCACAGAGCTCTGTGTCCAAGCACATTAATAGAGAGGCGAAGGGAAGGAAAAGATGTGGTAGAAAAAAAGTGTACAAGCAATAGGGATAACCGCACCCTGGAGAGGATTGTGAAACAAAACCCATTCAAAAATGTGGGGGAGATTCACAAAGAGTGGACTGCAGCTGGAGTCAGTGCTTCAAGAACCACTACGCACAGATGTATGCAAGACATGGGTTTCAGCTGTCGCCTTGAACAACAGACAGCGTCAGAAGCGTCTCGCCTGGGCTAAAGACAAAAAGGACTGGACTGCTGCTGAGTGGTCCAAAGTTATGTTCTCTGATGAAAGTAAATTTTGCATTTCCTTTGGAAATCAGGGTCCCAGAGTCTGGAGGAAGAGAGGAGAGGCACACAATCCACGTTACTTGAGGTCCAGTGTGAAGTTTCCACAGTCAGTGATGGTTTGGGGTGCCATGTCATCTGCTGGTGTTGGTCCACTGTGTTTTCTGAGGTCCAAGGTCAACGCAGCCGTACACCAGGAAGTTTTAGAGCACTTCATGCTTCCTGCTGCTGACCAACTTTATGGAGATGCAGATTTCATTTTCCAACAGGACTTGGCACCTGCACACAGTGCCAAAGCAACCAGTATCTGGTTTAAGGACCATGGTATCCCTGTTCTTAATTGGCCAGCAAACTCGCCGCATTGCTGCAGTAATTCAGGCAAAAGGAGCCCCAACTATGTATTGAGTGCTGTACATGCTCATACTTTTCATGTTCATACTTTTCAGTTGGCCAAGATTTCTAAAAATCCCTTCTTTGTATTGGTCTTAAGTAATATTCTAATTTTCTGAGATACTGAATTTGGGATTTTCCTTAGTTGTCAGTTATAATCATCAAAATTAAAAGAAATAAACATTTGAAATATATCAGTCTGTGTGTAATGAATGAATATAATATACAAGTTTCACTTTTTGAATGGAATTAGTGAAATAAATTAACTTTTTGATGATATTCTAATTATATGACCAGCACCTGTATTCTGACTTTTGTGGTGCTACTAAAATAAAGAAACTTTTTTTTTTAGACCATTACTACTCTTCTTGATCTTGAACTAGAAGATCCGCAAGACCGTCCTGGAGCACTTATTCAAACCAAGGTTGGTGTGTGTGTATGTGCTATATATATGTATGTGACCCTGGACCACAAAACCAGTCTGAAGTCGCTGGGGTATATTTGTAGCAATAGCCAAAAATACAGTGTATGGGTCAAAATGATAGATTTTTCTTTTATGCCAAAAATCATTAGTATAGTAAGTAAAGATCATATTCCATGAAGATATTTTGTAAATTTACTACTGTAAATATATCAAAACGTTGTTTTTGATTAGTAATATGCATTGCTAAGAAATCATTTGGACAACTTTAAAGGTGATTTTCTCAATATTTAGATTTTTTTTGCACCCTCAGATTCCAGATTTTCAAATAGTCGTATCTCGGCCAAATATTGTCTGATCCTAACAAACCATGCATCAATGGAATGCTTATTTATTCACCTTTCAGATAATGTATAAATCTCAATTTCGAAAAATTGACACTTAAGACTGGTTTTGTGGTCCAGGGTCACATATATTAGTGCTGTCAAACTTTAACATCAATTCATTTTCCCAGTTTAACAGTGTTACAAATATTTAGTGCAGTTAACTCAGGGGCAGGGCTAGGGTTGGCCACCCCACTCTCCACCCCAATCACTTCTGTCTCTCTTTTCTTAACAAGGATTGCGTTTACTTAGACATATAACGTCTTTACGTCTTCGCCTCAGTGATAGATACAAGTCAAACGAGCGCGGAAGCGCTACAGGAGACGTGGAGCTTCAGTAGAACAACAGAGAACTGCGGTCAGACGAGATGTTGTCAGACCATATGTCAGTAAAAACAAACTTTCATGTCCTGTCAGCCGTTATACTGTGTGCGCGCTGTATTTCATATTAAAGCGCAAATGAAATTACCAGCATGCGTGTAAGATCGTTATCGCGTCAGCAGCGGCAGCTCTTAAAGTAATAGCAGCCAAATAACCTAATAACCCAGCTGCTAGGATACCTGTTTATCAAAGAACAAAAGAAAAAAAGAGGAAATCAATAACTTTTGTAGCTGTAAGGATACATCTATATTTAATTTAGAATTTAGTGTTTGATAGCTTTATTCAATTTCTGTATATTTCCTACTTGCTGAAGGGCACAGGTTAATATGACATTTATTATAATGGGTTTATGTGAAGATTGTTTAAGCTTACTTAAATTAAAAGTAATTTTTTTTAAGTCTAATAAATGTTAAAATTGATAGCTCTCAATTAAACTGTAATGTTGAATGGCTATAGTCGATGATTAAATATTAGGGGGAAAAAACTATTTCCTAGAGACATCAGTAATATTGGTATCAGTGATACTTGCCTTCAGTCATAAAAAAAGATGCCATTAAAAATATGCTGTCTTTGTTTCTACATTAATTTGAAGACTGAATATGAAATTATTGCAATTTGTTTTTGTTTACTTTTTACTACCGTACTTTTTTTATTCATGTAATGGACTAATGAACAAACTCATAACAGTGAATGAACTTTTAATTTGTGATGAAATGTTTCTGTTGTTGTTGTTTTTTTTTTGTAGCTGATGCCATCATCACAATGTCGGAACGCACCAGGATTCTTTTATCAGATCTCACGCCAGTGGCTCAGCCAGTACAACATGAACCCGCTGCCCTACCAGAACAAGAAAGATCCTCTGCAATAATCAACATCACATGCACGCACACTCTTACAGTTGCACTGACACACACCACTTCAGAAAACTGAACCTTTAAACAAAGTATGCACTACTGCCTGCATTAATTAATGTGTACGGAAACAAGCACAGGTAAAGATTTCCAAGCACTTTTTATAAATAAATCCAAGCCTGTTACAAAGCGTACTTGACAAACGTACCACTACTGTATGCACACTAGCTCAGGAAGGAATTCCTAACTTACTTGATGTACACACTTTGCAACAGATTTAACATAAAAAGAAGGCTTTTCACATAAACAACAGAAGAGAACTAACAAGTGCCTAAAAAGAACAAAATCACTGTAAACCTACAGGAAGTTAATGCAGCCATTTACTTAATTATAAATTCTAATGTCTGTTGCTGCTGCTGCTGCTGCCTAAGCTCATGGCTTACTGTTCTTAAAGCTACATTTTTTATTGTAAACTGACATCTGAAATGTTTGAGTGTATTTGGTATATTTATATTTGGAAATATTTAATATTTTAAACAAGAATATATGAATATACAACTCTAATAGTTTGTGTCCTGCACTTTAGAGCAGCTTGTCTGTAATAAAAAGAGAAGTTTAAAGCTCTTCAACAGAATGTTTTGTTTTATTTGTTTGTGTGGCTTCTGTGGTATATGCTATTTAAAAAAAAAAAAAAAAAAGATTAGTTCTAAACAGTTTGAACTTTTGACCTTTTTTGTTGTTGTTGTTGTCAATCACAATTTTTAATGTTTTAAGCGATCTTATAACTTTAAGCTAACTATCAAGACCATTTAAAAACATCAACAATTTGTCACCAAATTAGTCAAGTTTAATGTTTTTCAGTTTAAGCTGTTTTCCTGATTTAGTCTGCCTTCATATACCTTCCACTTAAAAACATCAAGACTGGTACATTTAGCTTTGTGTGGCAGTCCTGGTTTATGTGAACAAATGTCATTCGGTGTGTTCGCGTTAAAACAGAAAAACAACTGCTCTACCTTTTATTACAACCTAGCCAACGGGAAGTTCACAAACAGTTAAAGGTCGTGGAAAGTACAAGTTACAAACACACGTTTGAGCATCCGTTCTCATGCTCTCATCCTCTCATCCTCACCACAACAAAATATTTCATGCATAAAGTCCTGTTTCTTCACACTTGCCATCTAAGCAATATCATTTCTAACACAGTGCTCTTCATATAGTTTTTGCTGTGATTTGCATACAGAACATGAAGAGCTGTTGTGGTGTAACCACATTTATCCCCCCTTCTTTTATCAAGACGGTGATCATATGTTGTTTGTTTTACATTTGTAATACCAAAAGATGTTATTTTTAAAAGTAGAGTTATAATTTCCTGAAGCTCAACAGGCAGAGCATGTCGATAACAATTGCAAAGTTGTGGTTTTATTTCTCAGGGGACATAAACTGATAAAATGTATTGTAAATGCACTGTAATCTTCCAACCGCATCAACTTCTAGTAGTTTAAAAGAGAAATGAATCATCAAACTGATGCCTTTGTTCACCTTTGATATGTAATCAATTCAGGAGGGGTAACAGATGGGTTTTCAATAAAAGTCACCTGTCTATGTATTAAAACAAAGAAAAATGGCAGTTGCCAAATTAGGAAAACTTCAACACACACAATGCACTGGGCTTGATCAGACCATCCACAAGTGGGAATACAAAAACATGGAAGTACGATCTGTAGTTTCCACAAATGTTGTGCAGGTAACACATTGTCCATTTATGTGTGCTGACATTGTAAACATTACAATTGACATTACAATACAAAGCTGGCTGAAAATCAGAAAAAAATAAGCCATTCTCAAGCCCATGTGTTTGAGTGTGCTACTACGTGTCTTAGTGCAGGCACACGGTCTTGTACATGTCTAGACTGTTACATGCAAACAGAAAGATATCCTCTTTTTCTACACATCAGCACCTCACATAACCTCTAACCATTTCCTCGTTACGTGTCTGTGGCTTCATGCATTTCACACCAAACTCAAAAACGTCTCCTAATTTCATGCTTAGACTTTGCTATGACTTCAGAAAGACGGCAGCATCGCAATTTTATTTTTGCACAGAGATTATGTCTGTTAGTAAAATATGTTGACTTTAGCAATCTTTCTTGCATTGTGTACCAATGGTGATCATTCAAAAATGAGGAAAGAAATGACATGTATCTTGTTTCCTTCTGTCGAACATACCTGTCTGAGTGCCATAATTATTATTTTTCCAAAGTTTGTCAGTTTGGCAAAGTTTGGCACTCAAACAGGTATGTTCAATGCAGTTGTTTGGACAGAAGCAAACAAGATACATTTCTCGTTTCAACATTATTTGCTCTTCAGACATTTCTCCTTAAATGAAAAGTAGTATCATATTTTTTGCAAAACTCCTGGAGCCATATTGAGATCCCAATATCTCTGGAAACGAACCATATAGGGCTTAAAAATGAAGATGCCAAAAGGGAAGTTTGGTATGATCTAATATCTAAAGATCTAATATCATTTTTGGAATGGTCACCATTGGCACATAATGCGACAAAGATCACTAAAGTCAACATATTTTACTAACAGACCTACTGATCTCTGTGTAAAAATCAAATTGTGAGGCTGCCATCTTTCTAAAGTCATTTTTAACCCCCTGTAGTTTGGCTCTGAATCTCAGGTGAAAATTGCCATTTTGACCCCCTCTACAAAATAGTGGATTACTCAGTAAATATGCATCCGTGACATTTAATGCTTTGTCTTTCATCACTATACATGTTTATCTTTCTTCAGAAAAAAATATTAGCAAAATCAAAAATCTGAGCAGGGGAAGTTTCTGAAATTTGGTTGACTTGACATGGAATGACCCAGACGCAATTATAGGAGAAATCCGCTATATGTCACCAGAGAAAAGTTGTTTCACCGGAAGATTATGACATTTTGATTAGCAATTACAAGGGCAAAAAAAAATTGTAAACATACGCACAGATGAATCATCCACATTTCATTTTAATGAACAAGCATAACAGAAACATTTCATATTTAAATTCAAAACACTGCAATGTTGCACAGGCTACAGAAAAAGCAAAATAAGTCCCAGTTGAAAAAACGAAAGAAATCATGCAAAAGAAGAAGATCTTGAGCTGTTACGTAACCCTTGCAGGCCTTTGTGGATCTTCTTATAAACACTGCTGCTGCTAAGCACATAGAAAACAGGGTTTATAGCACTGTTGATGGTAGACAGACCCAGAGAGATCGTATAGGGTGTGTAGACACTTCTTTCAAAGTCACATTTCCCATTCGAAAAGTGGAAATTGATGGCACGTAACAAAAGGATCGCGTGGTACGGCGTGAAGCAGACTAAAAAGAACAAGATGACGGCTAAGGCCAGGTTACGAATTCTGACTTTGGCCCGTGGCTTCAAACCCGTGCTAGCTTGAACTTTAGTAATGATGGCCAAGTTGGTGACTATTAAAATGCACAGCGGGATGAAGAAACCGATGAAGAAGCGGGCATAGTTGAGTCCCGTCACTACGATAGAGGGGTCGCTTGGCTCGAAGCACCGCTTCTCCTTCATTTTCTCAGAGTCACCCTCTGTCATGGTGAAAACCGGTACGTGTCCCACAGCAACGACCACCACAATCACACCGCTGATGATCACAGCATGCCTCATCTTTCTCAGACCTCGAGACTCCATGGCATAGACCACAGCGACAAAGCGGTCTGCGGAAACGCAGCACATCAAGAAGATACTGATGTACATGTTGTTGAAGAACATGTAGCCGGTGACCTTACAGCTCAGAGAGCCCCACTCCCAGTGATGACCTCTGCTGATGTAAATGGCCCAGAGTGGAAGTGTACCTAGATACATCAGATCACACACTGACAGGCTGAAGAGGTAGACTCCTAGGACGTTCTTCTTGCACACTTCGCGGAATGTGAGGAAGACTGTGATCAGGTTAGCAGGCAGGCCTAATGTGAGGACTGTGCTGTAGAGAACCACAAGTGGGAGTGGGTTTTCTTCCTCGTAAGGTGGTTCACAGCTGTTTGTGTGGTTTGTTGGACCGGTTATGTTCATGGTCACTGGAAAGCTGAGAGTGGGATCCAAAATGATGGGGGACAAAAACAGAATTCCGTTTAAAAAGCATGGGGTTGAAATGAAAAAAAAAAAGAAAGGACCATGAAAAACAAAGCTAATGTCAATAGTAATGCTGGTGAAAAAATCCTCACGTGCTACATTTATAGAAGTATATTGTTCTCATTTCCTCACAGATTAGGCTACTTCCCACAGCTAAGTCAAATATTATAAAACACGTCATGGGTGATTTCTGATATGCAGGACGTTTTCATATTATCACATAGCCTAGTCTTGCTATGTTGAATAAATTAACTAAACTAACAATTTTAGATGGAAATTTAAGATTACAATTAAGTGAGCATTGGGATTTATTTTATATTTCATTTTAAATGTAATGTTTAAGCTGACTAAGCTAGTCATGTGACCTAAATATGACGACCACCATATGAGGCAAACTCACAGCATGGTAAATAAAACTGCTTTTATTAAGCTGCTGATGCGACTGGAAACTGGTGTGGGTGTATTTGTGTGTTTTTGTCAAAATATAAACTTTACATTTAGAAAATCATAAACATCTGGACATTCATAAAAACATTCTACACTTGCATATATTTCGTGTATAATATCTGTAACATTTTACAGTGAGGTTCCATTTGTTAAACTATCAATAAACTAACAATAAAATACTTCTAATAACAAAACTAGCCTATAACAATTGCTCATTGTAAATGTTAATACATTAACCTTCACTAAAGGGATCTTATTGTACATTTTATTGTACTGATATACCTGCTCGCTTAAATATTAGGTTACTAACGGTTTCCCTTCCAAAAATAAAAATAAAAATGTAAAAAAGACACATGGTTAATATAGTTAAACCATGGTTTTACTACAAATAAAACCAAAAACATGGTTAAGTTAAACCATAGTAACCACAAATTAACCATGGTTTTGCTACACTAACCATTAGTTTAACCATGGTATTTGTAGTACAATTTTTATACAAATGGTAATCAACCTACCAAATAACCATAGTTACTACACTTTTATTATAATAAAATCACGGTCAATTTTCATAAAGGTTTGACTTTACAACTCAACAACCCGTTTCCCTTTAAGTTTTGATTATCCATAATAAAACGAATAAAATAGTTACCTCTTATATTCCAGATGATCACGGAAACTCTACTCAGTTCAACTGTTCATGTCATCAGTCTCCGTTTCTATTTGTCAATTCAGCCCAAACTCTCTTCTTTCATCCCAGCGAACTTGGTAATAAACGTTCAGCTGCACCTGAAGTGAAGGAAGTGATAATGATGAGCACGCGGTGTGAGTGAGATGCTGACTGCCACAGACAAAAAGGAAATAACAGTTACGTTTCATACTACAGCAAAACATTTCTGAGTACCATTTGATGCAAATTTGATTTCACATTTCATTGGGTGACGTCATTTGTGACTATTAATTTAATCGTTAGGGTAGGATACACTCAACTCTCCCTTACTGTAAATACTGCTGTGAGTGGCAGTTTTTATTCATTTATTTGTCTGACCTTGACGTTGGACTTAAACTCAGTGTTAATGAGGTTCCATCATGAAACAAAAAAAAAGTGATTTCCTCCAGAGGGCGATGTAGGGCTATAAAAATTGGAAACTAAAATCCTGTCATAATTCACTCCTGAGGAGCGATAAATTGGACTGCATTCCTATTATGTTCTTTAACCACAAAACGACTCCAAATCACAACATTGTCTAGATTATAAGATTATAAATCACAGTTTCCCTCTTCACTGTTAATCTTCAGGACCATCATTTTAAATTGGGGAAAAACTGCTCACGTCTAAGATTAGTAATCAATTGTTAATTCTTTATAATGTGTCATAGTTATTTAATAGTTCTTAAAGTTAATCTTATTCAGTAATTGTTGATTACTTGATAGATCTTGTTTAATCGTTAATCTTGCTGAAGTGTTACTCTTTTGCTGCTCATTTGTCCTGCATTACTTTCTGCATAGTTAACTATTGTTGACGATATCTTAAAATAATGAAAGGACCTCGATTCAATCATTTAGACTTGTTTGGTTTTATATAATATGCTATAACTCATGTCGTTTTATGTTATTATTTATGTTATGTATATGTCTATGCACATGCTTTTACAATTTGCCCACAGTCTGTATTATATACTGAATTTGTTATGCTGTTGTATTCAATTCACCAGAAATACTTTTAAACTGTCGCAAATCCGTCCTAGTTCTGTTGCTGTAGTGACGCTTTACGGCATTTGGATCATGGCGGAGTCGCTGAACGGTGTACAGTTGAGCACGGTAAATATTTGGCTTTTAACCACTTAAGACATAAATTCAGTCGCGTGTCACGCGTTTTGCAATATATTATGATTTCAGCATGGAAATATATATGCTGGGTGTGCGTGGTAAACCTATAGATTCTGTCTTTTCTGCGATTTTATGATGAACATATTGGTCAGATACTGCATTTTGTTTACATGATTGTTGCTTGTGATGCAGCATGCAGACACGAGCAGATTTAACACCCTCTTTAACTGCTCTTTATCCCACATCGCGTATTTTAATGGTATTTAGTACGTTGTGTTTTCTTCTTGTTTTATACGCAACATGAGCTGTTATTATTTTGTGTTAGCCTGAATAGTTTCTTGTAAGCTACTGCAGATAAAACGAGCAGTTGTGTTTGTGAATGTTCGAGGTGATGCTGTTTAAAAGAAGGTTTGTTTACGAAACTATAATATCTTTCATTTTCATTTTCATTTTTATGTAGATTGGGTTGAATACAACAAAATTTCACTAGGTGTGAAGCCCCCCTTTTCATGAAGCCTCTTCTATACATATATTTTAGTACACAGAATCAGAATAGACAGTTTTTTTATTTATTTATATTTGCTACTATAGAATGTAGACTTGCGCAATACAACCAAAATTAGTGTTTCATCATTAAGGGTTAATGCTTAAAATAGATCAGGATGTAGATTTCCACATTTCTCTGAAGTGGGAACTGATAGTGATGTTGAAATGTATCTCCTCCTGTTGATATTCTGAGACAGAACATAAATCTGCTTCCATAATGTATCATAATGCATTCCTGCCATAGTTGCCTGTTTAATATTGCATTGCTTAACGCAGCCTTATTCGTTAGTCATTTGACATAGAAAATAACCAGCACTTTGAAAATAAGTGTCAGGACTGACCCTTGGTCCTTCTTGGAGAGATCTTGCTGCATACAATGAGGTTAATTCATTCAGACAGGAGTAGAATTTATTTCAAACATTCAGTTTTATTGGCATGAATAGGTATGCACCACGGTTTCTATAATGATAACTAGGGGTCAAAGGCCGTTTATGAATGGTTTATCTGTGCATAAAGAAGCTCTGAAACATCTTGGTTTGATTGATGCAAATCATTACAATGCACTTAGTGTACATTATTATTATTATTTTTATTTTTACATTGGTAAACTAATAGTTTCTGTAACAGGTAACTGGAATATCTTTTAGACGTTGTATACTGTGGAATTTCTGAATACTGACAGACATAGCATGCTGTTCACCATCTTCGCCATGTGATTTGGTATTTGCATATGAATATATTTAACCACCAAAATGTACATGCATACATTTTTGAGCACCTTTATTTCAAAATGTACAAAAATAAATTGCATATATGTGACCCTGGACCACAAAACCAGTCATCGGGGGCAATTTTTTTTTAAATTGAGATTTATGCATCATCTGATTCCATTGACGTATGGTTTGTTAGGATCTGACAATATTTGGCCGAGATACAACTATTTGAAAATCTGGAATCTGAGGGTGAAATAAAAAATAAAATCTAAATATTGAGAAAATTATCTCTAAAGTTGTCCAAATAAAATTCTTAGCAATGCGTATTACTAATCAAAAATGTTTTGATATATTTACAGTAGGACATTTACAAAATATCTTTACTTAATATTCTAATCATTTTTGGCATAAAAGAAAAATCAATAATTTTGACCTTTGCAATGTATTTTTGGCTGTTGCTACAAATATACCCGTGCTACTTTATGACTGGTTTTGTGGTCCAGGGTCACATATGACCCTTTAATGTATTTGGTTAGTTTGTTATATAATCTATGCTCTTTCTTTTTCGCCACCAGAAATGGCAGGAGGCTTCAAACAGAGGGGCTGCCATACTCAGCTATTTAGGGGAGCATGTCCCTCTAATTTATTGTCTGGAGATAGCGCCACAACAAGGGGAGGAGGAGCAAAAGGTTGAGCAACGCCTCCTGTATCCTCTGGAGTGCTTCCTTTTTGGAGAGGACCCCTGTGTCGGCCTGGAGAAGCTACAGCAATACAACAGCAGCTCATCAGCTCAGCAATGTGGACGTGTCTTTAAAGAAGGCGAGACCGTCTATTCCTGCAGGTTAGACCAGAGCCCCTCTGATAATATATGCAGTCAGCAACTCCTATAGGAGAACATCAGCTGGACTGATTGCTGAGCCAGCATCTCAGTGCGGATTGTTCATTGGACACCCTTGTCAGTGGATAATGCGCGCTTTGTATATTCAAATAATTTAAATGTATTAGTCAAATTGAGGTAATACTTTGTAAATAAATGTTCATATTTCAGCAATTTTCTGTAAATCCTTGCTAGCATATTATGTACTGTATTTACTATCAGTGAAAAATTTGGACACACTTGAGTGAATGTAGGTTTCTTGTGAACATGATTAAAAGGTTTAGAAGATGTTTTTTTAATTAATTAATTAATTAGTTTGTTTGTTTGTATTCATTCATTTAATCTTTTTAACTCCAAATATTTTAAACGCTCATGCCACCAACATTACATAAAAGCATCAAAATAATAATTGATAAAGGTATTCCATATTATAAAGTAAAACAAACAAATAAATAACAAATAATATAGAAATTAATGAATGAAAAAATATTAGATTTTAACGTTTTACCATTTAGGGTTTAAAATTGTATATTTATTTATCTATCTATGTATCTTTATTTATATATATATATATATATATGTATTAGTGCTGTTAATCATGATTAATCACAAATTTAAAATGCTAGGATTTACCTGTAAATGTGTTGAAAAAGAAATGCATGGCAAACTAGTTTAAGGAAACAGAACCTTTCACACTTCCGCCAGGTATGAGACATAATCCTTATTATTCTTTTATCATTATTCTTTTGTTTTTATTCAGCCATTATCAGCCTTTATACTGGCAATAAAACGTTTACCAAGCCACATCGCTTCAATCCCAGTATACATTTACCCAACTATTATCAAAAGTATTTCTAAATAAATACAAAAAAAAAATCATTTTCTTGCGACCTTACATGAAGTATTATGACAAAATGTATTATGAAGAAAATTGGACCTGTTCTGCAGCTGCATTAGAGCTAATATTAGCATCATGCTAACATTACATAAGACAATTTATGAGATTAATAGTACAATTTTACTCAGAACTCACTTCAAACCACCATCGAGTGTTTGTAATAACTTTCTTTTACGATCACATGTGGAATTTGGTCGTTTACTGTTGTTAAAATATGCTATTTATAGCCTTTTATATCGCTGCACAAATTAGCATTTCAGATGTAAACATTCAATCTCAAGAAAATCACATACAGACCATATCCTATCGTAATCATGTGTTTATTATCTTAGTATGTATATATATATATATATATATATATATATAGAAATAACTTAACTGTTATTATAAATGGCAGAAAATAGTAATAATAAAGAATGTGTATGTGTGCCCAAATCTTATTTTTATAAATGTTTTTAGTTATTTATTTATTTTTTTTCTATTTTTTATTTTTTTATTTATTGATTTATTTTTGCCTGAAAGTATATATCAACACCACACCATTCACCATACTTCTATGAAGTTTTTATGCTGAATTCTTGTATGTATTTCCAGAGATTGTGCAATAGATCCCACCTGTGTACTCTGCATAGAATGCTTCCAGAAGAGTGTGCACAAAAGTCATCGCTACAAGGTACATGCACTCTTACTAATAATTTGTTTACTTACTAAATCATTTGTTTTTCCTTTCCCAAAATCTCAACCTTGTTCTAAGTTTTTATTTTATTTATTTATTTTTTATTTTTTACCACCATCTAAAGTATTATTATTTTTATTACTGTATATTATTGACTTATATTTACAATGTGCATTGCTACCGCAGATGCATGCCTCAGCAGGAGGAGGTTTCTGCGACTGTGGAGATTTGGAGGCTTGGAAGACCGGACCCTGCTGCTCCCAACACGACCCTGGCACTTCAGTTACTATGGAAACGGTACAGTTTATTTTCTCTTATCGATGCTAAGATTTTTTTCCATGAACACTATTGTTGAACTAACTTCCTGCCTTGAGGTCAGAGGAGCCGTTCTGTCCTTGCGTTTGCTAACCCCAACCCTCCCTCTGTGGGAAAACACAAAGTGTGTGGGAAAGTGACACGCAGCAGGCCTGTGATGCAAAACCAGCTGGGAAAAAAAGCAGGGACTGCAGGAGTAGAGGGAAAAAGTAAAGTCTTTAGTAAGATGGTTTGTTGTACAAGGAAATGAATGTATTAAATAGTTAGAATGAAAGTGAAAGCCAATCAGTTGTTGATTTTGGGTGTTTAAAGGGCATAATAATTCATCTAAATCCCAGTATTCCATAAAGAGCGAGGATTTACTCATATGGGCTGATTTCTTGCTGTGTGCCTGGATTTTGGCCTGGAAAGCAGTCTGCTTCAGTGTTCTGATAACTCAATAGATCCACCGTGATAAGATCAGACTCCAGATCCACACTCACTCATGGCCACTTACAGCGTCCTCACCTTTGTCGGAAAACAACAGGTGCCTATATGTGTTTGACACCCTCTGCCGAGATCTAAACATACACATAATGAACATGACAGATGGACATTTCAACCAAATCAGCAAACATCATATCCTGCTCAAAGGACCTGTAATGTTTTGTTATCTTTTTGCTGCTTGTACAGTCAAATTATTTGAGCTCTTTCGGTAGCTAGTCACTATTTCTGGTGTGACTGGCTTTTAGGAGATGTTACAGATTGTGATCTTCTGGTGGAGTTGAGGAAATTGAGGACATTTAGTTGCTGTAGTAAACCTTTGGGAGCTTGAATTCTGCCAAATAACAAACAAATATACATATGAGAATAAACGGCAGCGAGTTCTTGTGATGTTGTGTTTTTGTGCTTGTCTCTATGCAAGCCTACTCTCCTTAAAATAATTATAAAGCCATTTAAAGGATTATTAAGGAATAATTCATCCCCAAAATTAAAATTCTCTTAATTATTTGTCATTGTCCAAGTTGCTCTTTTCCATATAGTGAAAGTAAATGGAGACTGGAGCTGTCTAGCTCCATAAACAAAATTAAGGATATCTTAGAAATAGTCCACACGACTCGTGAACTAATTTCAAATCTACTGAAGTCATGTGAGGAAAAGATCATAGTTTAAATGATTATCACTGAAAATCTGCTCATCCGCTATAGCTGTTAAATTTCATTCACAAGCATACTAATTTTAAAAGTTTGCGGTCAGTAAAAAATTTAGAGTTGTATTCAGGAAGAGTGCATTAAATCGGTCAAGTGACAGCAAGAACATTTATAATGTTACAAAAGCTTTCTGTTTTAAATAAATGCTGTTTTTCAGAACTTTCTGTTCATCAAAGCATTGTGAAAAATACATTTCAGTTCCTGCAAAAATATTACATATTATAAATATTAAATATAAATATTTATTTCAACATTCAATTGAAATGAAAATAAACATTTATTTAATAAAATTATTTTAAAAATCATATTAAATTACAATAATATTTCACAATATTCTTGTTTTTATTGTATTTTTGATCAAATAAATGCAGCCTTGGAAGAAACTTGGGAACTCTGGTCATTAGTTCTCATAAAATCATCATTTATCTCAAACCTAATGCCTAATCTTGATGATTCAAATGTCACTTTTATTTTGTTGTTGTTGTTTTTTATCATATTATTAGTAGTTGTATCAGTTTCAGAGCTCAACAGCTCCAGTCCCCATTTACTTTCATCACATGAAAATGAGCAGCTTGGACATTGCACTAAATAGCTACTTTTGGGTGAATTAATAGGTAAATGTTTGTATGTGAGCACAAATCAAGTAAAATCATTCTGTAAACAGCTAAAAATGAAATGACTCTCAGTGACAACTGCTGTTATGTGTATCACAGGATGAGTGTGTGATGGATCCAGGCATTCGAGAAAGGGCTCAGATGCTGTTCCACCTGCTTCTGCGGTACACGGCGGACATGCTGGTTTGGGAAGAAACCAATGAGCTATCAGAGGAGCTGAAGCCAAAGTGAGATATACAGTTACTAAAGCCTCAAGCTGGAAATTCCACCTTAATTTTAAAAAGTTAACGTTGTTTAATGTCATTTTTAGAGTGAAGGAAGACACCTACTTCTGTGTGCTCTACAACGATGAGCATCACTCGTATGATCACGTCATCTACACACTTCAGCGCGCGATCGCCTGTGACCAGAATCAGGCCCAAATCTACACTGCACTTATTGACAAGGAAGTGAGTATTCGGAGTATTCCACATAGTCTTACAGGTAAGCGTATAGACTTTCATACCTCATGTTATCATGATTTCAGGGGCGGAAAGCAGTGAAGAGAGGTACTCTCAGATCCTGTCAACAAGCCAAGGACAATATCAGGGTAAACATACTTGCTACACTCTTCAATCACACATTTTGAATGCTTTATGTAGAGCATATATAGATGACTTAATCATCTTTGCATTTCCTCTGCAGCGTAACTCAGAGCACATTATCCAGATACCTTTGCGAGTGGAGATCCTTCACACTGCTGTAATGGCTCATCAGACCTTCGCCCTCAGACTTGGAGCATGGTTCCAGAAGATCATTGGCTATTCGGGTAGATGATTAGGAGCCGAGAACTGGTTTTTATTTATAACCATTCCATTTTTAAAACAATACAGTGAAGAATAATAAAAAAAAAAAAGAAATTCCATGACCGTACTAAAATAGCCCTCCTGAATCTCCTGATTACCAAATGAATGAACCAAGTAGTTTTATTTTTAATTTTTTCAATAGACAGCAAAAAAGAGAGAGAGAAATTCTGGAAATTTTTCCAACAAAGCAATCAATTACATATTAAAATAGTTATTTTAAATTGCAATAATATTTCACGATATTGTTGTTTCCACTGGTCAAATTAATATATATAACATTAAGTAACAAATAAATAATTTTGAGGTTTTGTCCTTGTCACTGGCTCTGTAGTTGGCCTCAGGGAGGTGTTCTGCCAGGTGGCTTTGGAGCCAGCTGCTGACAACAATAAACTCTGCCTGATCAGTCGACTCATGCTGCACGACGCCAAACTTTATAAAGGTCAATATTTCAATCTCTACCATAGATTATGCACTTTTAATACCCTGCAGACATTTTTAAATCCGGTAAAATATTCTTAGTGCTGTATCTAAACTTGATTTCCTGTTACTCTCCTCAGGAGCTCGCAAGGTTGTCCACGAGTTAATTTTCAGTAGTTTACTGATGGACACAGAATTCAAGAGGCTGTTTGCCATGAAATTCACAGAGGTATACTGTAATTTAACAGCTGCATATAGTGGGTACGGAAAGTATTCAGACCCCCTTTAATTTTTCACTCTTTGTTATATTGCAGCCATTTGCTAAAATCATTAATGTACACACAGCACCCCATATTGACAGAAAAACACAGAATTGTTGACATTTTTGCAGATTTATTAAAAAAGAAAAACTGAAATATCACATGGTCCTAAGTATTCAGACCCTTTGCACAGTATTTAGTAGAAGCACCCTTTTGATCTAAAACAGCCATGAGTCTTTTTGGGAAAGATGCAACAAGTTTTTCACACCTGGATTTGGGGATCCTCTGCCATTCCTCCTTGCAGATCCTCTCCAGTTCTGTCAGGTTGGATGGTAAACGTTGGTGGACAGCCATTTTTAGGTCTCTCCAGAGATGCTCAATTGGGTTTAAGTCAGGGCTCTGGCTGGGCCATTCAAGAACAGTCACGGAGTTGTTGTGAAGCCACTCCTTCGTTATTTTAGCTGTGTGCTTAGGGTCATTGTCTTGTTGGAAGGTAAACCTTGGCCCAGTCTGAGGTCCTGAGCACTCTGGAGAAGGTTTTCATCCAGGATATCCCTGTACTTGGCCGCATTCATCTTTCCCTCGATTGCAACCAGTCGTCCTGTCCCTGCAGCTGAAAAACACCCCACAGCATGATGCTGCCACCACCATGCTTCACTGTTGGGACTGTATTGGACAGGTGATGAGCAGTGCCTGGTTTCTCCACACATACCGCTTAGAATTAAGGCCAAAAGTTCTATCTTGGTCTCATCAGACCAGAGAATCTTATTCAGGTGTTTTTAGCAAACTCCATGCGGGCTTTCATGTGTCTTGCACTGAGGAGAGGCTTCCGTCGGGCCACTCTGCCATAAAGCCCCGACTGGTGAAGGGCTGCAGTGATGGTTGACTTTCTACAACTTTCTCCCATCTCCCGACTGCATCTCTGTAGCTCAGCCACACTGATCTTTGGGTTCTTCTTTACCTCTCTCACCAAGGCTCTTCTCCCCCGATGGCTCAGTTTGGCCGGACGGCCAGCTCTAGGAAGGGTTCTGGTCGTCCCAAACGTCTTCCATTTAAGGATTATGGAGGCCACTGTGCTCTTAGGAACCTTAAGTGCAGCAGAAATTTTTTTGTAACCTTGGCCAGATCTGTGCCTTGCCACAATTCTGTCTCTGAGCTCTTCAGGCAGTTCCTTTGACCTCATGATTCTCATTTGCTCTGACATGCACTGTGAGCTGTAAGGTCTTATATAGACAGGTGTGTGGCTTTCCTAATCAAGTCCAATCAGAACCATCTCAAGGATGATCAGAAGAAATGGACAGCACCTGAGTTAAATATATGAGTGTCACAGCAAAGGGTCTGAATACTTAGGACCATGTGATATTTCAGTTTTTCTTTTTTAATAAATCTGCAAAAATGTCAACAGTTCTATGTTTTTCTGTCAATATGGGGTGCTGTGTGTACATTGAGGAAAAAAAATTAACTAAAATGATTTTAGCAAATGGCTGCAATATAACAAAGAGTGAAAAATTTAAGTGGGTCTGAATACTTTCCGTACCCACTGTATCATTTCACATATACATCATTGTAATGTTTGAGTACTAACAGGAGTATGTCATGTTTCAGCACTACAAGCAACTTCAGGAAGACTTTATCAGTGATGACCATCAGAGGAACATCTCAATCACAGCCTTGTCTGTGCAGATCTTCACTGTTCCCACTTTGGTATGATGAACAGCTAGCAGAAATGACATCAAGCATGTTTCTGTAAAGTCTAGCATCTTTCTATATCCATAATAATCTCTAACTAAAACTGATTTCTAACTAAATATGCATTGATACTCATATATTTATCAATCAGATACTGTTCCCTTTTTTGGATGAATAAATCAAAAGTAGGTCAACACAGTTAAATCAAAATACGATATGGACTAGTGTCTGTGACTATTAAGCAGCAAAATACTGTTTTAAATATGAATCCTGCATGTTCTGAGTGTCTCTGTGTGAATGAATGGAGCAGATGCGCGGTGTCGTTTACTACACACATATTGAAGCTTGTGAGATGCTTGCGGTGTTTTCAGCCTCTGCTGCCTCAATATACGAGTACATGAACACTTAATGAGCATTTTACCATTTCTTGTGAGAAAAACTATTGTCATATCATATGCACATAGAAACTTAAAGGTCTTCTCAGCAACCCATCAAAATAAAAGTTCAGTTTAACTTGAAGAAACTGTGACAAAAATATATCACTTAATGTAATGATAGTAGTACTACTATCTAAAATTATTATTTATTATTATATTATTATTTTTAGGAATATTTACTAGAAACACACAACACAGTATTTCTGAAAAAAAAAAAAAGACAAAACAATTTGGAAAAAATAAATCTAAATTTGAGGAAAAAAGAAATAAAAGGTATTTCGTGGTGCCTTAAATGTTTAATTTTTGTTAAATTTTTAGTAAATTGCTGTTAAATTGTGCAAGTTTCATGATTTCAATTCATTTGACATGCTTTTGAATGAATAAAATTTAATTTAACCATTAAAATAGTCTAGAAAAAAAAAACGAATCCAGAAAAATTTAAATTAAAAAAAAAAAAAAAAAAAAATTATAATGTATTTATACGTTATGAATTGCATTCTGGCACATTTTGGAACAGGACAACTTTTGTACCTTAAAGCATTTGTGCTTTTATTCTTTTGTAGCATATGTTTTGACTTTACTGTACTGTAGCTACTCTTGTACTTGGTCATGATGATTTGATGCATATCAATCTCTAGCCTTTAAAGAGTTTGCCCAAAAAGGATCCTATCATCATTTACTCACCCTCATATAAAATCTGTATGATTTTCTTTCAGTGGTGCACAAAAGATTTTGGAAAGAATATCCTGGGATATTTTCAATATAATGAAAGTAAATGTGAACTGTGGCTCACATGCTCTAAAATGTTAAAAAGGGTTAATGAATTAATCAGTTGATCTAGTTCACAAAACTGGAGTCAGTTGTTGATTCATGAGCCAGATGTCGTTCTTGCATTCGCTTTTATGGAGCTTTAGAATCCTTTTTGCGTCCTGAAATCTTAATCACCCATTCATTGCAATGGCATGAAAAATAGCCATAATATAAAAAAGAATACTAGTCATAATATTTCCTTTTTTGTGTCATGAAAGAACAAAAGTCTTACAAATTGGAATTGTATGACTTAAGTAAACGATGGGAACTAATATTCAGGGAACTAACTCTAAAAGTCAATTTAAAGGTTGAAGGTAAATGTAAAGCTTTCCTTCTCTGTCTTTTTCTCAGGCCAGGCAGTTGATAGAGGAGGGCAGCGTCATCAAGGTCATTATAGACACTGTAATGGATATGTTGAGGGCACATCTGGACAGCAACAACCGCTTCCAATTCCAGGGCCACAACCCTGACAAGTTCTTCCGGGTTCAAGTTATCTTCCATGACCTCAGGTCTACACACAACCCTTGAATTCTGGAAAATAAAAACATCTCATTAGTTGGCTCGATGTTGATTGGTTCCATTTTGATGTTATCAGGTACATTCTAATCAGTAAGCCCTCTGTGTGGACTGAGACGTTGAGGGTGAAGTTCCTCGAAGGTTTACACATCTTTCTTCGCTTCTTATGTTGTATGCAGGTAATGCTTTCTCTTGGCAAAAGGATTTTAATTTGGTTTGATCTGTAACCTAATTGAATGTCATTCTTTGATGGCAGGGGATGGAGGAGGTGAAGAGGCAGCTTGGTCAGCATGTTGAGGTGGAGCCCGAGTGGGAGGCGGGATTTACCCTCCAGATGCAGCTGCGCCACATTCTCGCCATGTTTCAGGACTGGTGTTCTTCTGACGTGAGTCACGGCTAGTCAGGGATATTGATTTTCTGTATTGGTGATTATGGAAATTATGGAGATTTGAACATGTATACAGCAAAATATAAGAAATTTAAGACCCAGTGAACTGGTACAGCTGTAATATAATAACCTTTTGTTTCAAAGATATACATTTTAACAAAATATATATAACAGTCATGACTATTTCATTTAATAACTAGTTAAGAAAGGTCAATTTTTACAATTGCAAATTGACTAAAATATGTCACGGTCCAGTCTATGTAGTCTATATATCAGTCTTTCTAGATTTTGACATTGCAGTGCAAACTGGTAACTCACACTTTACTCATATACTTAAAATTTATTAAATCATGTTTTTAAAAAAATTAGACATGTATGTCTTGTTTCCCGAAATGGGGCAAATAGTGGATTGTTTCAAATAAACATCTATTATTCTGTAGTTATACAATTTGGTGAGTAAATTCAAACATCCATGAGTGGAGTGTTTTCATTTTAGAGAATGGGATGCGACACCACACAGCAAACACCTAATGTGAATGCTGTAATCTGTTAGTTAAGTGGGTGTCGAAATGAGAACACACTGCCCACATAAGTCAATCTATTCTACTTTTGTTAGTTATACAAAACTGTGCTAAAACAGTATGTGCTTTATTACCGTACATTATGTTTTATAATCAGAAATACGCAATGTTCCCAAAATCAAGTAAAAATCAACTTCAGGTTACAGAATGTTGAGACAAAGCACTTAAATTGACCACAGTCTACTTTTAAAGCCATTACTGTTGCTTGACTGATTAGCTTACAAATCTTGTTTATCCACTGGTTAATGAATGACCTGGAAATGTGCCACTGTGTGTGTGTGCTGTGTTGTTTACCCACAGGAGAGGGTTCTGTTGTTGGCCTTTCAGGAGTGTCACAGAGCTCTAATGTCCTGCACCAACCAGCCCTTCCGCAGCGAGCCGACAGACAGCTACATGTGCAAGCAGATCCTCCACGCACGCCCATATAAAGTCTCCCAGGAGCCCGTCTCCATCCATCTGCCCATCACCAGACTCCTGGCCGGTTAGCAGAATTGTTGAATCCCTGTATCAGAAGTCAGACTTTTGAGGGTTTCTAACTGATGAATATTTTAAAATGATACAGGAAGTAAAGATCTTCAAAAATGGGGTGTTACATGGTTACATTAAAGAGAAGGTTAACTAATTTTCAAAACTTCTCTTATGTTTCCCCACTAACATTCTTCTCTTTTTTTCAAAAGTGAACATTGGGTCACACTTTATTTTATGGTTCAGTTCTTGCTATTAACAAACAATTAACTATGACTTTTGTCTCAATAAACTCCTAATTTGCTGCTTATTAATAATTAGTAAAGTAGTTAAGTTCAGGTATTGGGTAGGATTAGGGATGTAGAATATAGTCGTGTAGAATATGTGCTTTATAAACACTAATAAACAGCCAATATGTTTATAATAGGTATGCTAATAAGCATATTAGGTCCCTATACTAAAGTGTTTTTTAATTCTTAAATTTCATTGTAAAATGTATTAAAATAGAAAACTTTAAATTGTTTATTTAATTGGTTATTTTAAATTGAAAAAAAAGTAAATATAAATATATATATATATGTATGTATTTCCTGTGATGACAACAGCTGAATTAATCCAGTCTTCAATGTCAAATGATCCTTCAGAAATCATTCTAATAATGTTGCTCAAAAAAGGGGGAAAAAGATCTTCAGTTGTAGAAGCAGTTGTACTGCTTAATATTTTTGTGACAGCTGTACTTTTTTAAATAATTATTTGATGAATAAAAAGTTCAAAAGAACTGCATTTATTTAAAATAGAAATATTTTGTGGCATATTTTTGTAAAATCTTTTTTAAAACTGTTTACTATTACTTTGGTCAATTTAATTCAGCCTTGAATAGAAGTATTAATTTCTTTCAAAACGGGTAAAGATCTGTAAATTATTAGAATTCTTGAAAGTGTACCAATGATTATGGCTGTTTTATTATTTTATTTATTTTTTTGGTGGTCGCTGCAATACTCTGTCTGTATCTACTCTCAGGTTTATATGTGCTGCTGTGCCAGACTGGAGCAATCCAATACCTCCCTGACTTTGTGGATCCTGTGAGTATATCATTAATTAATCAAATGAATCTGTAATGTGTGAATGTCTAGCACTGTGGTTTACAGGTGTGTATCTGTGTGTGTTTCAGGTGCAGCTGAACTTCACTGAGCTGGCGGAGCAGCCTCTGCGCTGTGTTGTGCTGGCGGCTCAGGTGTGTGCTGACATGTGGCGCAGAAACGGCCTGTCTCTCGTCAGCCAGGTGAGAGAGCCACCAATTTTTCAAAAAAATCACTAAAAACATGAAAGTAAAGAATATTTGTAAATACAATAATTAGTCATTCTCATGTTCAAAATCTGAACATGAAAATAGTCTCCAAATAAAAGCTGTTGGACCATCAACTGATATTTCAAACACATCCATTGTTTCATTTTAACATCTAGTACATCTGTATGTGGCATGACATGGCCTTTGAAGGTTATTGATGCTGTCTAAATTTTATTTCTTTTGAATGAATGTATGTATTGTATATTGGAGGGGTGAAAAGGGAAAAAAATGCAAATATGTAACAGAATTTAAATGCATGAATATCGATGTTGTGTTGCGTCATGAACATATTCTAACTTTTGCTGATTTTTTTAGGTGTATTACTATCAGGATGTTAAGTGCAGGGATGAAATGTTTGATAAGGATGTTATCATGTTGCAGGTATGTCCTAAAAATCATAAATGTGTATGAAATATAAAAATAATAATATAAAATAAATAATATAATTATTAAATTAAAAATATATTCATTCAATTAATTACATTTTCTGACCAACCACAGATTTCTGCTGCCAAAATGGACCCCAATCATTTCCTCATGCTTGTTCTTTTGAGATTTGAACTTTTTGATGTTTTTAATGGCAACTCCTCCAGTAAAGATCAGGTGAGTAAGAGAAGGTGATGTGAGATCAAGTGGAATATGGAATATTGATTGGTTTCTGTGCCTTTTTTCATCACACAGGAAGTACTGAAACAGTGGAATAGGTTAACAGAGGAGATGCTTTACCTGATAATCGTCATTGTAGGTAAGTTCTCACATATTGACTTTTTATTTTCTATTTTTGTCATTAGTTGCCCTTAGTTGATGTGTTATCAGTTGTTTTATGTAAATGGGTTCACTGGGCACACTGCCTTTGTTTTACTTCTGATATATATTTTGCATGTGAAATATGCAGGTGAACGGTACGTGCCTGGAATCAGTCATGTGACTAAGGAGGACGTGACTATGAGGGAGGTCATCCATCTGCTTTGTATTGAATCCATGGCTCATAGCAGCCTGGTTAAAAGCCTGCCTGAAAATGTAAGAGTTTTTTGTTGTTGTTGTGTTTTGTTTTTCTATCTATATATATATATATATCTATCTATATATATATATATCTATCTATATCTATATATATATATATCTATATATATATATATATATATATATATATATATATATATATATATGTGTGTGTGTGTGTATATATATATATATATATATATAGAGAGAGATATAGAGATAGAGATATAGATAGATAGAGATATATAGATAGAGATATATAGATATATAGATATATAGATATAGATATATAGAGATATAGATATATAGATATGTGTGTGTAACTGAACTATAAACATTTATTTATAGTTACTTTAAGAACCTTTTTATTGCATCTCAGGAAAGCCATGAAACTGGGCTTGAAACTGTCATCTCTAAGGTTGCCATTTTCAAGTAAGTACATTTCACTAGTTTAGTTATTACACAGTTGTTACACTCACAACTCTATGCAATGCGAAATGTACTCCAAAATCTTTATTAAATGTTGTTTAGGAAACCAGGAGTGTCAGGCCATGGCTTGTATGAACTGAAGAAGGAATGTCTGAAAGAGTTTAACCCCTTCTTCTATCATTATTCCAGACCACAGCATAGTAAGGTACATGGTGCACCCATTGTCTCATTCATTATCTCATTCTTATTAAAATACAGATTAATCTTTAAACAGAAGGAAATGTTTATTTGTTCATATTAGGCAGAAGAGGCTCAGAAGAAGAGGAGAACCCATGAGGGCAGTGATAAAGGTATGCTGATCTGTACTGATGTTAAATGCATTATATAAGTCTGTTTTGAATATGAGTCGCTGCATGTTTCAGATAATTAAAAAAAAGACTTATATTCTGGAAAAATTTGCTAAATGCTAAACAAAAATGCATTGATGTCATTTTAAAGGCATGAAATAATTCAAAAGATTTGTTGCAATTATATGAAAATAAAGTCTTTTGAATTACAGCTTTTACAATTGTGGATTTGTTTGCAATTGTGAATTTTGTACTGTTCGAATAAAACCCAGGGCTAGAACTATGAATTTTTAATAAGAATTTTTGACCAAAAATGTCACTAGTAGATGATATTAATGCACAGGGTGTGATATGTGATGTTACTCTATTTTAGCCCTCCGTCCCCCAGTGCCTCCTCCCTTCTGTCCAGCATTCTCAAACATAGTGTGCCTGCTCTGCTGTGACATCTTCATCCTTATTCTGAAGAGAATCTTCCAGAAAGCAGCGGAGGACCGTTCCAACCGATGGACTGAACCCATGATCCAGAGGGTATGGCTCTTACTGCTCTGCCTACATCATTTCTCACCGTTTTTGCTCTGTTTCAGTAACATAAATTTAGTTATTATTTAAACCTAAATAATTATTGCATTTGCATTTTTAAGAACATAATTCAGTTATATGGCAGTTATATGGACAATTATTGGCTGTTGCTTTTTTCATGGTGAATTTGTTTGAAGTGAGATTTGATAAATGTGATTTTTAACATGCTTGTATGGCTTTAGGCCCTGCACCTTGTAGGCCAGGCTCTACTGGAGGAAAAAACGCAGTTGGAAAGCAGCAGTACTGAGGAAGTGACCTTTGACTTTAGTCAGAAAGCACAGAGTAAGTTCTCACCCGTTGTTTTTTCTAAAATAGTACAGATCAGAATTCAGAAAAATCATGGATGAATTTGTTTGCAACAAATAGTAATGCTAAGTTTATGGTTTACAATAGGAGGCATGCAAAATATGCAATATTGGGAGTCGATGATTTCAATTTATATTCAGCATTTTATAGGCAATCATTGACATGACAAATAAAAGCTATATAGTTTTTTTTTTTTTTTTTGCCTTTTCAGTTACTTTTTTGCCTATTAATTGCTAAACTGATTTTTACTTTCACTTTTGTTTGTTTTTGTTTATTTTTATTAATAATATTGTATTATAATATTAATTAACTACATGTACTTACTGTATGTACAGAAAGAAAGACAACATAAAATAAAGGGTTACTTTAACTACATTAATTAACATTTCTAACAATGAAAAAATGCTTCTAGAGCATTAATCAGTCTTAGTTCATGTAAAGTTCAAATTAATACATTATTAAAATCAAAAGTTGTATTTGTCAATATTATTTAATTGGCCTGAGTTAACTTGAAATAACAGTGAACAGGATTGTTATTAACTAACATTGACAAAGCTGAATAAATAATGTTAGTTAATTAACTAATTGTAAAATGTTAGCAATTTGATTTTGCAGTATGACTGTAAGGGCTTCACTCTGAATCATATATATATATATATATATATATATATATATATATATATTAGTGGTGGGCATAGATTAATTTTTTTAATCTAGATTAATCTCACTGTAATCTTGGAATTAATCTAGATTAATCTAGATTAAAATGGCTCATTTGAATTCTGCCAAGTAGATCAGAATAAGTTTACTACTAGTAGTAAACAACTAGCAGTCATCAATAATTTAATATTGATAATAACATCGAAGACATTGTATGATTATTCCTTAAAGATAAGGTTTTAATAGTTTTAGTAGTAGTAGCCAATTACGTTCTGCCCAATGTCTTCAAGTGAAACCGAACTTTTATTTTGACGGGTTGCCGTGAGGATAGTTTTTCTCAAATGAAACGCTCGAATGCTCATGAAGTATTTATGTCCTTAGTGAGACGACAGACATTAATATCGCCGCAAGCGTCACGCGGTCTTCTGTATGAGTAGTGAACAAACCCGCGCGTCTGCGCCATACATTAACACAGAGACACACAGAAGTCATATTTAAATAGACGTTTTGCGGCTTAATATTTACAAATAGGAGTGGGAGTGTGCTCACTTGTGTGTGCGCCACGTGTGTGTGTGTGTGTGTGTGTGTGTGTGCGAACCGGGGCGGAACTCCGCTGTGCGCGCGATACAGAGAGCGCCACCATGTAACGAGAGACAGAAATGACTTGCCGATTTCCATTGGGAAGCTTCTTAAAATAAATTTTCCTGAAGCAAACCCGCGGCTTCATAGCTGCATCCATGTTAGCACGCATACACACAGGTTCGAAGACTCGTTCTCGCCCCTACAGTGCAATTCGGCTAGGTATACATCCGCGCTAAAATATCAAGGTGAAAGTCATCATAGCTTGCATAGTATAGACCCAGCTACCAACCCAACTTTGAGAATAGATTAACGGCGATATTTTTTTTATCGCCCGATAAGAGCCGATAACGGCCCACCACTAATATATATATATATATAAGTTTAATTGTACTTTTCACACTAAGCCATATCACCGTTTTGAATTTATTTTGAGATATCATGCAGCCCTACAATTAGTGCTTTGCTGTTTATGTAGCTGCTGATAGATACAGATGTGTTTGTATTTTCAGAAACTGGTTCAGAACACGGCAAATCTTTGTTCCACTTCCTGACCAAAATAAAGTCTTTACCTTCTCTGAAAGCTCAGAATGACATGATCATGTGGAACTTACAGGTATGAAGGTGATTTGATGTGTATTTGATTGTTTAATTCATTGATTTGATATTTAAGATCTTTATGTCTCTCCTTCAAGATGTTTGAGGTGGTGAAGTGTCTTCGGGAGAAATCCGGTCCTGTAGCTTCATTTTCTGTGGATCACAGCAAGTTGGAGGAGGTAATGACACAGATTCAAACACAGAGGGTCTCAGTCATAATGCTTCCATGTCTTCGAGGTGTTTAATGTGTGTGGTCTCTGCTCAGAGTGTTCAGGATAAAGAGAAGGCCGAGCGCAAGAGGAAAGCTGAAGCTGCTAAAGCCCACAGGCAGAAGATCATGGCTCAGATGTCAGCCATGCAGAAGAACTTCATAGAGTCCAACAAGATGCTTTATGACAACGTGCCTGAGAGCTCGAGTCAGAGCGACACCGCTGCATCTGTGGACAGGTCACCACTTTCTTCTGTCTTTCTCTCTTTCTTTTGCTGTTTACTTTACTTTATTTTTGTGACTTTCTATTTATTTATTTATTTTGTTCTTTTAGTCTTTCTCTCTTGCTTTTGGTTTCTTTCACTTTTTCTTATACTTTTGCGCTTTCACTTACTTTTGCATTTATTCATTGTACTTTTACTGTTATTTATTCTTTTTTATGTTTTATTGTAAAATAATTTTGTTCTTATTTATCTTTACTCGTTTCTTTGTTCTTTGCACCTTTATTTTCTTTCATTTTTCCCTTTTTGTTCTTTCATTTGTCCCATTTGCCAGTTTCTTTCACTTTCAATTTTTTGCTTTATTTTACTTCTAGCCTTTTCATTGATGTGGTCTTTCTTTCTTTCTTTTCTTTTCTTTCTTTCTTTCTTTCTTTCTTTCTTTCTTTCTTTCTTTCTTTCTTTCTTTTTTTTATTTTCTTTATTTCTTTCTTTCTCTTTCTGCCTTTCCTTCTTTTACTTCTTATCTTCACTTCTTTGCCTGTTCTTTATTTGTTTACCAATGGTTTCATTTGTTTCAGTTCGTTTCACTTTCTCTTTTACTTTCTTTCACTTTCACTTTTTTTCTTTTTACTGTTTTACTTTTGGCCTTTTTATGGCACTTTTTCACTTCCATTTGTTGTTTTTAACACTTTCCCTCTCCTTTTGTCTTTCTTTTTTGCTCCTTTAGTTTTTTACTTATTCTTTTACTCATTCTTTTTTCAGTAATTCTTTCACTTTCACTTTTTTGTGCCTTTCACTTTCTTTCACACTTGCTTTCAGTTCATAGCATTTATACTTTCACTTTCTTTTTTTTAGTTTCCTTTTGTTCTTTCATTCTTTTGCTCTTTTGTCCCTCAAAGGCTGACTATTACTCATTTACAGTAAAACAATTTCTGCGAACACCCTTTCATTTGTCTGTATGTCTAAGTGAAGTGTGTATATGTGTGTGTGCGCAGCTTCAGGATGGATGTGGATGAGAGCAGGGTGGCTGTGGGGCCTCAGCAGGGCGTTTGTTCTGCAGACTGGGAGACTCAGATCTGCATCCTGTGTCAAGAGGAGCAGGAGGTTCAGGCTCAGGCACCAGCCATGGTCCTTACAGCTTGTGTGCAAAGATCTACTGTTCTCACCCAGAACCGTGGAAAGACACTCTCCCCTAAAGGTGAATGATGCCTCATACTTTACCTCTCAATTACCTTTATTGTGATGACAAACAGGAAGTGTTGACACTAAGCATGTATGAATTCCTTGCACATGTTATGATTTAAGCATTACCGACAGGAATTCTTCTATTGTGATGCAGTATCAGACTGTTTTGTCATCTTCTTTTTTTTTTTTTTTTTTTGTAAAACAGTTGGAAACTATCCCCTGTTCATGCCCCCTGATCTGGCTGTGGGAACACACACCGGCAGCTGTGGGCATGTGATGCACGCCACCTGCTGGCAAAAGTCAGTTAATGCTTAAATAGTTACATTTTGGATGCCTTAACCAAACAAATCCACTCAACCTTTACATCTTTATGTCTATTGGCTGTGTGTAGGTACTTTGAAGCTGTGCAGAACACCACTCGGAATCGGCTGCATGCAGATCTGATCATAGACCTGGAGAACGGCGAGTACATGTGTCCACTCTGCAAGTCCCTCTGTAACACTGTCATCCCTCTGATCCCTGTGGAGCCCAGCAGGCTTAATTAGTACGGCACCATTACTAACCTTATTATGTTCAATTTCAGGTGCTTACACTGGGATGAGTCAAATTGATATGTTTTTTTGTCTCCCTGTCAGTGAGAGTGCTGAGTTAGTTGGTCAGCATCTCACTCTGGAGCGCTGGATTCAGATTATGTCTTCTCGGATCAGAGGTCTGAGAGGTACATGGGAAACAGGTGAGAGTCAAAACTGATTTGTGCCTCCTGAATTTCAGTGTCAAGATACTCTCTCTTTAATTCAGATTGATTTGTGTATGTGTGATTACAGGCAGTAACAGTGAGGAAGCGGCTGAGGAAGCAGTGGCACTTTTTGATGAGTGTCAAGCTGAATTCAGATCCATTCTCAGTTTTGGAGTTCAAGAGCCGTGAGTCTCTAAACAGACAAGTCTTTATTTAAAGCTGCAGTCCATAACTTTTTTTGGGTAAAAACTATCCGAAATCAGTATTTGAGAAAGTACATAACCAGCCAGTGTTCAAAACTATCGCCTTACTTTAGCCCGATTCACAACGTTTAGCTTATAATAATGTTTTCTAATTTGAGTGGTATAGGTAGATTTTCGCGGGAAATTCAAGCATGGCACTGCGTTATTACGTCACGTCTGTAAACATAAAGAAGTTGTCTCGGCTAGTAGGCTATCGCATTTGAGGATCCTGCAGATGGCGGATCATTTATAGCCTTTTCTCACAGCAGCTAGAATAATTAAATGTAGCATTTTGATGGCGGATTGTAATCCAGAAAGGATTATGTGTTTATGAAACATATGTGAATGAAATTAAATTATATTCCAGTTTTAAATGTGCTTCTGATTACAGATTGCCTGGGATTACACAAGATTTGTATTTTAAAGAAAACCAGTTTGAAGGGAGCACAATTTGCTTTTTGAATTAAAACAATTTCTTAATATGAAATTCGAATGGCATGACAATTAGATTAGACTGTACAGAAATTTAAATCTACACGCTATAGGCTACTCATAGTCACGCAATGCTGATATTGTTAAGAATAATAATTTGAGAATAAAGTATAACAATAATAATAATTTGCACGGTTTGATGTGATATGAGTTAACTGATCTTTAGATTAAATCACCATTGGTAGCGCGATTTATGGTAATGCTTTTTTCCTCATTTGGTCAGAACAAACATGGCAGACTTGTTACTTACTTGTTCAGATGGCAATATATGGTGAAAATTCTTATTTGGGTCATATATTCCAAGACATAGGCTAGAATCTGTGATTGCGAAGTACAGTAAACATCCACACCGGTGCGGTGACTGACAGCCACATATACTCCTCAAAACATTAGATTCATCCGCGCTGGAGCCGTGCCGGAGCACAACCTACGCAAGGAAGATAATTCCGCGCACAGCTGCAATTCCAGGTTTTCAAACAGAGATGGCAACAAAGAGGCAAAACTTACAGACTGCAGCTTTAAGTCAATAATATAAAATTGAATTTTAAAATATATGCTTCTGGTCAAGGGGTGGGCGATATACCAGTAGACACTATTGACTGGTAGAAATTTGTCACCCGGTAGAGGTTTTGGACTATCGTCTTTATCACGGTTACACACTCGTGACGTTTGACAAATGTATCGTTTGCACTCGCTTTTAAACATTGCAGTGATTTTAAGCTGTTGGAATGCAATCAGCAGCGAAAGAGAACTCATTTCACTATATGTGCATGCTGCCTGAGAGACTGTTTCTAAGTGCTGTCAGAGAGGCGCACGCACGTGAAGACGGTGCTCGTAAAGCGTAGTAATTTTATAGGCTTTGAACGGTTAAATACACACACTTGTATGTGTAAAAATGTCTGTCTTTGAAAGTATCCTCATAAATAGAGTAAGTTAGGTCTTAAGTGAAAGCAAGTTAGAGTAAGTTAGGTCATAAGTATATTGGATCCGGGCAGCTCTTAAAGTGTCTGTCATTCATGTTAATCAAACAAAAGAGAGAAAATCTGTTACTGCTCTTGACTAAATCACTTTTGTAAGTTTAATAAGAAGAAATATATATTTAATTTAATAATATGCAATAATATTAACTGATTAATATGCAGTGTTTTTTATCCGTTTGATTACTTTACAATGTAGTATTTCCTATATTTGTTCTACTGTAGTTTTTTTTTTTTTGTCCTGCTGATTGGAATTAGTTTCTTATTCTTATGTAATCGCTGAATGTCCACTTGTCTTCAGTGAGCTTGAATTCCTTTTTTTTTTTTTTTTTTTTTTTTTAAGCTAGTATCAGTTTTTTGTGATATTTACACTGGTGACAAGAATTATGAAATTTCTATGGTATCAAAAATGTTCATATCATAAGGACCTTATTTAAAGCAAAAATAACTATATCGTGATCCGAGAAATAAAATTACTCCTATTGTGATATAAGATTTTGGTTATATCGCACACCCCTATTCTGGTCCTATAGTGCACAATATATCACATCAAAGAATAAAAGTATTTATATATAGACAGACAGACTAAATCCAGAAGAACTGTGGCAAATGTCTGCAAAGCTACAGTACTGTGAAAAGTTTTTGCCACTTGTGTAAAACTGCTGTAATGTGAGGATTATTATTATTTCTAAATATGATGTAAACTCTGCTTGTGATCAGGCCGAAGTTCTCTCGCAGTATCACAGAGATGTTGGGGGTCTGTGCGACCACAGTGCACAGGGTGGGACTGCAGACCGCTCCCAATGACCTGTGCCCGCACGTGCCTGTCATGTCCTGGAACACATGTGCCTACACCATCCAGGCCATTGGTAATGCTCTCCTCCTTTGCTCACTTGAGGTATTTGTCAGACACTGTTGTCTGCAGAGCACTTTAAAATGGTGGATATGTTCACACAGTCAGTGTTGGGAAACATCACCCATACTTGCCAACAGGTGTTTCTCTCAAATTGTCCTATGTAGCATAATTCATGTGAACGGTATTTTGGTGCTGTGTGAGCCAGTCTTTTTGCCATGTGCCGCCTCATCTGTTTTTTTCTCTCTCACTTTAGAAAATATGTTACAGGAAGAAGGGAAGCCTCTTTTTGGATCCCTCCAGAACAGACAGGTCTGGTTGGACTCTACTGATATAGATCATACTGCACACCATTTAATGTGGGATTGATTTCTAAATTGATTTTCTTCTTCAGCTGTCTGGACTCAAAGCATTAGTGCAGTTCTCAGCTGCTCAGAGGCTGAAGAGCAGGCAAGCTGTCATACAAAAGCATTTTTCTGATATGTTAGCAGGTATGTCACGTTTAGGAGAGGATGGATATGGTTGTTAGTTTTGTTCATGCAGCAGTTCTCTCAATTCTCTTGTCTCTTTCTAGTCCTGGTACCTGTTCCTAATGTAGAAAACACACCATCAATATTAGAAGTGGACTTCTTTCATCTACTGGTGAGTGTCTTTCTTTTTACTGGCATTATAAAAATAAAAGATGTGATTTTATACTTACACATGTGTATGTATGGATGTATGGACAGATGCTTATATCATTATATTACAGGTGCATCTCAATAAATTAGAATGTCGTGGAAAAGTTCATTTATTTCAGTAATTCAACTCAAATTGTGAAACTTGTGTATTAAATAAATTCAATGCACACAGACTGAAGTAGTTTACGTCTTTGGTTCTTTTAATTGTGATGATTTAGGCTCACATTTAACAAAAACCCACCAATTCACAAAAACCCAACAAATTAGAATATTTCATAAGACCAATTAAAAAAAAAAACATTTTTAGAGAATTGTTGGTCTTCTGGAAAGTATGTTCATTTATTGTATATGTACTCAATACTTGGTAGGGGCTGCTTTTGCTTTAATTACTGCCTCAATTCGGCGTGGCATGGAGGTGATCAGTTTGTGGCACTGCTGAGGTGGTATGGAAGACCAGGTTTCTTTGACAGTGGCCTTCAGCTCATCTGCATTGTTGGGTCTGGTGTCTCTCATCTTCCTCTTGACAATACCCCATAGATTCTCTATGGGGTTCAGGTCTAGTGAGTTTGCTGGCCAGTCAAGCACACCAACACCATGGTCATTTAACCAACTTTTGGTACCTTTGGCAGTGTGGGCAGGTGCCAAGTCCTGCTGGAAAATGAAATCAGCATCTCCATAAAGCTTGTCAGCAGAAGGAAGCATGAAGTGCTCTAAAATTTCTTGGTAGATGGCTGCGTTGACTGTGGACTTCAGAAAACACAGTGGACCAACACCAGCAGATGACATGGCAGCCCAAATCATCACTGACTGTGGAAACTTCACACTGGACTTCAAGCAACATGGATTCTGTGCCTCTCCACTCTTCCTCCAGACTCTGGGACCTTGATTTCCAAATTAAATGCAAAATTTACTTTCATCTGAAAAGAGGACTTTGGACCACTGAGCAATAGTCCAGTTCTTTTTCTCCACAGCCCAGTTAAGATGCTTCTGACGTTGTCTCTGGTTCAGAAGTGGCTTGGTAGCCCTTTTCCTGAAGACGTCTGAGCGTGGTGACTCTTGATGCACTGACTCCAGCTTCAGTTCACTCCTTGTGCTCTCACAAGTGTTTGAATCAGCTTTGCTTGACAGTATTCTCAAGCTTGCAGTCATCCCTGTTGCTTGTGCATCTTTTCCTACCCAAATTATTCCTTCCAGTCAACTTTGCATTTAATATGCTTTGATACAGCACTCTGTAAACAGCCACACCTTTCAGTAATGACCCTCTGTGACTTACCCTCTTTGTGGAGGGTGTCAATGTTTGTCTTCTGGATCATTGCCAAGTCAGCAGTCTTCTCCATTATTGTGGTTTCAAAGAACAAGAGATACCCAGAATTTATACTGTATGGATGGTCATTTATTCAAACTCAAATGTAAATATTCTAATATCTTGAGATACTGATTTTTGACTTTCATGAGCTGTAAGCTCTAATCATCAAAATTAAAACAAAAACTTTTGAAATGTTTTACTTTACATGTAATGAATCTAAAATATATGAAAGTTTAACTTTTTGAAATAAGTTACAAGAAAAAATTAACTTTTTCACGACATTCTAATTTATTGAGATGCACCTGTATATAATTTAGCCTAGTCAATCTACACTTTTTTAACATTAATGTGTGCGCATTCCAACTCATTCCAACGACAAATGGTAAATGCCAAACAGTGCCTTCCATAGGTATTAGGACAGTAATAGCAAAATTGCTTTATTTGCTGTATAGTCAAGACATCTGCAAATATGATTAAGAGATTAATATGAGACAAAACTACAGAATGTCACATTTTATTATTAGCTGTTTCAACACATACATGTTTTACCAAATAAAAAGGATAGCACTTTTAGAGTTCATCCCACTATCTAATGTGAGCATAAGTATTGGGACAGCTGAACATAAGGCAGATGTAAAAGATTAAAAGCTATTATTTAGTTCCCTTTAGATCCCTTGCATGCAATAACAGCAGTGAGTCTGCAAGCCATAGACATCACCAGACTCTTGGTCTTATTCTTTGAAATGCTTTTCCAGCCTTTAATGTAGCCAGTTCCAACTGTTGCTTGTTTTAGGGAGTTTCTGCCTTTAGTCTCCTCTGTAGGAGGAGAAATTCTTGTTCAATCAGATTTAAATCTGGAGATTGACTTGGGCAATCTAAGACTTTCCATTTCTTTGCCCTGATAAACTCCTTAACTGAACTGGCAGGGGTGTGTTGGGTCATTGTCCTGATGCAATATGAAGCGCTTTCTGGTGAGTCTGGTGACATTTTCTTAAATATCGGTAGCCAAGATGGTTTTGTACCCTTCCAAATTCATTCTACTACTGTTATCATACATTAAGTCATAATTAAAATTGAGAGGCCCTGTTCCAGAGACAGCCATGCATGCCCATGCCATGACACCACCTCCACCATGCTTTACAGATGAGGCTGTATGCTTAGGATCATTTGCAATTACTTTTTTCTCCACACTTTTGCTTTCCCATCACTTAGATTAAGTGAAAGACTAAATTATGATATAACAAGAATAAAAAAAAAAAAAAAAATCTAAATATAAGCATTTGCTAAATAAATAAAATGCTAAATGAATGCAAGACTAAATGATTTCTGCCTGGCACATGATAAAACAAAAAAGGCTCATAGACTTTTATCTAAGTAGGGATATCTAGAAACCTCCGGAATGGCCCTTTTGTATATTTAGCGGATTTATTTATTTTTTATATAAATGTATATTGCAACCTAGCATTATGGTTGTGACTTGTGCACGGCCAAACGCCACTATCAATTTCCCCCGAAAATGTAAAAAACTTCAAACACCCTTTTTTTTTATGCGCTTAGTTTCAAGCAATCATTTTCAAGCAGCTAGATAAGTCAGAAGAAAGCAATTGAAGATTTCTAATCATTTGTGGGACTGTGTGTGTGATTAGGTGGGGTTGGTTCTGTCCATCCCAGCGTTGTATCAGGAAGAGGCTGTAGACCTGCACCCTTCAGCAGTCAGCACAGTGTACAATCACCTCTACCTGCTGCACCTGCTCACTATGGCACACATGCTGCAGGTCCTGCTGGCCTCACACGGTAAACACACACTGCCAGAGTCAGATGCAAATACTGAAGTATAACATTTTATGCACAGCACTTATTTTCAGTAATATTGTGTGTAGATTGTGCTGTAATAGGAGGGTCAGGGGAGGGCGATGAGGCCCAGGCTGCAGCCGAACTCTTCTCTATTGTGTCTCAACACACAGACAGGTGAGTTTATACATGTCATATAGGGAAAGTCTCCCAGTTTTTCTATTGCTGTCTCTCATCGTCTCTCTCTTTCTCAGGTTGAGGGCTGGTGTGACTGGTTTCTGTGTAGAGGGTGTAAAGAGAGGTGTGCTTCCCTTCCTGCGCTGTGCTGCACTGTTCTTCAATTGCCTTACAGGAGTGCCCCCTCCAGAGGAGCTGTCCGGTACTGCAGGTCACTACACTTTATATGTTGTGTTTAAACTATTGCTGTGACTGTCAAATGATTAATCGCATCCAAAATAAAAGTTTTTGTTTACATAATATATGTGTGTGTACTGTGCATATTTATTATGTATATATAAATACACACATGCATGTATATATTTAAGAAAAATGTTACGTTTATATATTAAATATATTTATATATGATATAAATTATATGAATATAAATATATACATGTAAATATTTTCAAAATATATGCTGTGTGTGTGTGTATTTATATATACATAATAAATACACACACACACACATATTATGTAAACAAAAACTTTTATTTTGGATGCAATTAATCGTTTGACAGCGCTAGTTTAAACATGCCACACTGCTATTACATAATGTTTGAATAAATAGATGGTTGTAGGTTCAAATGACTAATAATGACTATATCATCCAGGCTATAGTTTTTTATAATTTTTTTTGTCATTATACACATAGCAATGCTGCAGAGTACTGTATGCATATAAAGCTAACACATATTAACCATAATTCTTCTATGCAGAGTCACCTGAAAGTCAGCTGCATCTGTTGTGTAGTTACCTCTCCTTGCCCTCCAACCTGTTTCAACTGTTTCAGGACCACAGGGATGTTGTAACCACCTTAATAAAGAGGTACAGATCAGATTCTCACAAACTCACAAAACATTTCTTATATTAATGCGCCATGCCTAAATATCTACAATATCAGCTACAATTTTGCTAATGAACTTGATTATCTGGTATAATTATAATGGTAGTAATAAACAAAATATATAAACAAATAAATAATAAACAAAACATTAACAGTATTGTTGTTGCTGTTTTGTTGTTTATTACTAACAGCATCATTGTCATTATATTATTGTTGCTGCTGTTTAATTGTTCTTGTTTAGTTGTTACTAATAATAAGGATTATTATAATATTTTTGTTTAATTATTTACGTTATACTATTTAATATACATATTATATTATTTATTGTATTTATTTATAACTATTATATTATAACAACAATATTAAAACAATTATTATTAATACTTTATTTATTTACATTACACTTTTTAATATTATATTATTAAGTACTGTATTATTTACTTTATTTATTTATCACTATTATAGTAACTATTAATAATAATTATTATTTATTATTATTTTTAAACATTGTTTTGTTTGTACAATAGTAAACAATAATATTTTAAAATTAAGCTTAAAAGTACAATTTTTTTATTATATATGTTGTTGTTGTTGTTGTTGTTTAAAAATAACGATCATTCTCATCAAGGAAACCTATTTGTAGTTTTCAAATTTCGTAAAATTATACATAATTCACACCAACAAAAAAGCTGAAGCCATAGTTTATTTTATGTAGAAGGATTAAAAAATAAAAATAAAAAAAGGTATAATTTTATTTATAATAATCAATAAACAAGTATTAATAATTGTAATTATTTATTATTAGTAGAAAGATATTTATTAGTATTAAATATGCAAATATATTTTAATTAATATTAATATATTTATTGTGTCTTATATTATTAAGAACTCCCCTTTATTATGGTCAAATCACTGAATTGTATGGCTTCTCATGGCTTATTGTTTTCTTTAAGACAGTATATTTCTAAATTACTAATTCTGTACAGTATATTTATGTATCTATTCACTTTGATTTATATGCATTGCTGTGTATCTGTGTGTCAGGTGGTGTGAGAATACAGCCATATCCAAAGCCCTCAAAGGTGAAATGCAAATCATCAGGTTAGACGCCACTTAAGTTTTCCTCTGTTTGATCTTATACTCACTTCCTTTTTTATTAAAAACAATAATTTAACGGAATTTCCCACCTGTGGTTCAGGTATCCTCGTAAGAGAAACAGGCTAATAGATCTTCCAGAGGACTATAGTGTGTTGCTCAATCAAGCTAGTCACTTTAAGTAAGTACTTTTAATAAAAGATTGCCTATCATGTCCATTGAATTAATTGAATATTTTGTGCAGATTAATCGGATGTTTTCTGTGACTTTTTCTCTTTGCCCGTAGATGCCCAAACTCATCAGATGACGAGCGAAAGCACCCGACTCTGTGTCTTCAGTGCGGGGTCATGCTGTGTGCGCAGAGCCCCTGCTGTCAGGAGCAGCTGAACGGGGAGGAAGTGGGCGCGTGTACGGCTCACGCTGCCACTTGTGGGGCTGGAGTGGGAATGTTTCTCAGGTGAGAGGAAGACGAGAAAAGCAGCTGAACCTCTGGCATTTATACTGTGGCTGAATCTGAAATCACATACTTCCTTGCTATATAGTAGTATGTTCGAATTCACAGTATTCATAAAACAGTAGGCAAAAAGTAGCTGGATCACCTACTAGTGCGGTCAGTGGGGTCACATGACAATGACAACTTCATACATTGTATTTATACTATATAGAACATACTCTTTTAGCGGTGGTGATGTAATTACTTATTCAAATGAAGTACCTACTCAGTAAGCCATTTCAGATGCGGCGAGTGTATATCTTATTCTACAAAAGAAATATGTAAATAAATAAATGCAAATAACTATTGATAATAACGATCTTGTTTGTGTCTTTCTGAACAGGGTTCGAGAGTGTGAGATCATCTTGATGGCCAGTAAGACACGGGGAAGTCCCTATCCAGCACCTTACCTTGACGACTATGGAGAAACAGACCCTCAGCTTGGGTAAAGTTCAATGTTGTAGATTTTTACACCAGCTCCTTGCGATAGAGTTTGGATGTTTCATTCATTTTGGAAAGCCATTTCTGCATATAGTTTAAAAAAAAAAAAGAAGTAATTAACAGTGTTGGCTAAAGTCACTTAAAAATGTAATGCACTACAATATTGCGTTAAGGTCATTGCACACGAAAATCCAAAATTTTTGTATGCGTTTTTTTGTATTCGTCATTCCTTTCCTATCAAAATGTTTGCTACGGATGCGAAAATCGAACCCGATCCAAATTTTTTATGATGGATGAAAGTTTTGGAGGCAGTGTGGAAATGTGATTGACACAACGTGAGGTCGTATTTATTTTTTAACGTGCTAAAATTTCGGACGAGAATTTCGGACTAGGTGTGCAAAGACCTTTACTCCATAAAAAAGTAACTAATTGTGTTACTTTTTATGAAAAGTAATACATTGTTCATTTTATGTTACTTTTTATCATCTGGACTTGCTTATTTGTGTTTCATAACAAAAAACCCAGAAGTTTTATTTATTATTGGTAGTGAAGGCCCTTTCACACATAAAATAAATAAATTGATGAATTAATTTTTTTTTAAATTTTTTTTTTTTAAAGTGAATAAATGGGAAAACAAAGTAACTTGCATTACTTATCTGTATATTTTGTTGTAAATTTTAAAGGAATGAATTTACTTTACTATTTACTAAATTTACTATTTACTAATTTTTTTTATTTTTTATTTTTTAAGTATTCTGATTACTTGTAGTGTTACCCCCAACACTGGCAATTAAATATTGTGTATTTTATTATATTGTTATATTATTGTTATATTAATGCATATCAAGCAAATATACACTACTGTTAATTGGAGACTTTTATGCTGACCAAGGCTGCATTTATTTGATCAAAAATACAGTAAAAAAAGTAATATTGCAAAATATAATTACAATTAAAACTAGTATTTTATACAGTATTTCAATATATTTTAAAATGTAATTTATTCTTGTTAATTTTCAGCATCATTTCTCCAGTTATGTGATCCTTCAGATTCGAGCAACATTTATTATTATCAACACTGAAAACAGCTTTTCTGCTTAATACTTTTTTGTAAACGTTCATACTTTTTTTTTTTTCTCCAGGATTCTTTGATGAATAGAATGTTCATTATAAAGGCTTTTACTGTCACTTTTGATCAGTTTAATGGGTCTTGCTAAATAAGTATTCATTTCCATAAAAAAAGAAGGAAAAAATCTTTTGAATGGTATCATTAATTGATAAAAATGTCTTGATTTACTGAGAAGTCTGTGGGTAAACAGTGTTATTTTAGTTGAGATTGAGATACTGTTTTGTTCACATTTAGAATTTATTATTTTTATATTTTCAATTTTCATATTAATTTTAGTTAAAGTTTTAATTTTGTTGTGTGTTTTAGTCTAGCTTAGCAGTTTTTGTTTTTAGTTTTACTTAAAGCTGCAGTCTGTAAGTTTTGCCTCTTTGTCGCCATCTCTGTTTGAAAACCTGGAATTGCAGCTGTGTACGGAATTATCTTCCTTGCGTGGGTTGTGCTCCGGCACGGCTCCAGCGTGGATGAATCTAATGTTTTGAGGAGTATGTGTGGCTGTTTACTGTACTTCGCAATCACAGATTCTAGCCTATGTCTTGGGATATATGACCCAAATAAGAATTTTCACCGTATATTGCTATCTGAACAAGTAAGCTCATATCGGTTAGCTCATATCACATCAAACCGTGCAAAATATTATTATTGTTATACTTTATTCTCAAATTATTAATGTTAACAACATCAGCATTGCGTGATTATGAGTATAGTGTGTATGTATAATTTGTATTAACGTGTAGATTTAAATTTCTGTACGGTCTAATCTAATTGTCATGCCATTCAAATTTCATATTAAGAAATTATTTTAACCCAAAAAGCAAACTATGCTCCCTTCGAACTGGTTTTCTTTAAAATACAAATCTTGTGTAATCCCAGGCAATCTGTAATCAGAAGCACATTTAAAACTGGAATATAATTTAATTTCATTCACATGTGTTTCATAAACACATAATCCTTTCTGGATTACAGTCCTCCATCAAAATGATACATTTAATTATTCTAGCTGCTGTGAGAAAAGGCTTTAAACAAATCCGTCACCTGCAGGATCCTCAAATGCGAGTATGTGTAGCCGGGACAACTTCTTTATGTTTACAGACGTGACGTAATGACGCAGCGCCATGCTTGAATTTCCCACGAAAACCTACCTATACCACTCAAATTAGAAAACATTATTATAAGCTAAACGTTGTGAATTGGGCTAAAGTAAGGCGATAGTTTTGAACACTGGCTGGTTATGTACTTGCTCAAATATTGATTTTGGATCATTTTTAACCAAAAAAAGTTACGGACTGCAGCTTTAACTATAGTAACACTGTGTGAAACAATTATAGATTTTATACTGAATTTCCTTTTATTACTGAATTTTCTTGAAATTTCTTGTATAAAATTTAGTGCTGGGCAACGATTAATCGCGATTAATCACATCCAAAATAAATGTTTTTGTTTCTATAATATATGTGTGTGTACTGTGTATATTTATTTTGTGTGTATATATAAAGACACACGTACAGTATATATTTTCATGTGTGTATATATTTATATTCATATAATGTATTATATATATATATATATATATATATAAGTATATTTAATATAAACATAACATTTTTCTTAAATATATACGTGCATGTTTGTGTATTTACATATATACATAATAAATGTACACAGTACACACATATACTGTATATCACGTACACAAAAACTTTTATTTTGGATTCGATTAATTGTGATTAATCGTTGCCCAGCACTAATTCAGTTTTAATCTACTTGCAACGATGACTGTTTTTTTTAAATTACCATTCCTCTGATTGGGTGGGTGAGGGAAACATAATTCACATCCAAAACATAAATAAAGATATTAAATATGATCAAAATGCTGACAATGCATTTCTGATATAATTCTGATGGAAACATTGTAGCATCATTAAGCATGTGCATTGTCAGTTTATTCTTTAATAGCAGTAATGCTGAGCTGTATTTGTTTGTGCTTTGCTAGGCGTGGGAACCCGCTGCATTTGTGTCCAGAGCGCTACCGCAAGTTGCTTCATATGTGGCAGCAGCACTGCGTCCTGGAGGAAATCGCACGCAGTCTGGAGGTCCTCAACGTCATGTTCCCCTTTGAGTGGCAGATGCTTTGAGCTCCAAGACGGCCAGAGGAAGTTCACAATGCGAGAATCAAGACACACCGACTTCAAGGAGTAATAAACTCCCTCACTTCTCTACTTACTGCTGTCCATGTTTTCCAGCAGCTAGTGCATTATGGGTAGTCACACTAAACAGGCCCATAGAAGCTATTAAAGAAGTGAATGTGTTCTCTCGGCTCTTTATTTATTTAGCTTGGGTTGCAGATCTACACTTGTTTTAGAACTTCAGCTTTTTCTTTTTGCTCAATATGGTGTTTTTCCATTTGTTTTCAGGGTGTAAAGATTTATTGCAGGGCTTGTGTCTCTACAAAACCCAAACAGATTGTTTTTTTTTTGTTGTTGTTTTTTTTAACCTATGTGAAATGCTAGTCCTTTCACCCTGCTACAGCCTTTTTGCTCTTTCTTTCATCTGTGTGAGAAATGTATTCATGTGAATATAATATATCTATGTACTACTTTATGTAAAGCTGCCCTCAAAAAAAAAAAAAAAAAAGTATATTCAGTGCTTGAGTAAAAAGCTGTTTTGCAAATTATGTTCTCAGGTGAATCTCACAGAAACATGTCCGGGTCACATGCTACACCTTATTAAATAAGTCATATTTTTCATAAAAATACAGTTTTTCATTAACATTTTATGTTTTATTTTAAAATTCTCATCATTATTATTACAGTAAAATTACTATATACTTTTAAAAATTAAATCAGCATGAGGCCAAAAGATGACAAATGAACATAAAAAAAATAGTAAAATTAATATTACATTTTTCTTACAGTGACACTGGGATTTGTTACAGTAATGAATTTGGTGGAAAATAATCTCGATGCAAATGATGTTAATATTTCTAATAATAGGCATCATTTAATTTAAGCTAATTTTCTTATTTCTTTTGTTTTTGAGGTAAAATATGACCCAGGCATATTCTTGACAGGTTTCATGAGATTCACTCATGCTATGGATGTCACATGAACATGTAAATAAACAATAATGTATAATTAGATGATGCTATTTTGCTATAAGAATGCAGCTGTGATTTAAATTAAGAAACAAAATGTCAATCACATAATCACATGCAACAATGTAAATTCAAGTTTACTCCACTTGTCAATATGTACTAAATCAAACACAAGTGCTTTTCTTGAGTGTCAGTCCAAGTCCAGATTTTTTTTTTTATTCCACTCATGATCTGGTTCAAGATGTAAGACCTTTTAATTTGCACTTGGCT